>NC_072412.2:15343240-15659490 GCF_028858775.2 Pan troglodytes | reverse complement strand
AGGCCTTCGTTGGAAACGGGATTCCTTCATATAATACTAGACAGAAGAATTCTCAGTAACTTCTTAGTGTTGTGTGTATTCAGCTCACAGAGTGGAACCTATCTTCAGAGAGAGCAGATTTGAAACTCTCTTTTTGTGGAATTTGCAATTGGAGATTTCAAGCGATTTGAGGCCAATGGAAGAAAGGGAAATATCTCCGTTTAAAAACTAGACAGAATCATTCTCAGAAACTACTTTGTGATTTGTGCATCCACCTGACAGAGTTTAACCTTTCTTTTCATAGAGCAGTTTGAAAACACTCTGTTTGTAAAGTCTGCAAGTGGATATTTGGACCTGTACGAGGCCTTCGTTGGAAACGGGATTTCTTCATATAATGCAAGACAGAGGAATTCTCAGTAACTTCTTTGTGTTGTGTGTATGCAGCTCACAGAATTGAACCTTTCTTTAGACAGAGCAGATTTGAAACTCTCTTTTTGTGGATTTTGCAATTGGAGATTTCAAGCGATTTGAGGCCAAAGGTTGAAAAGGAAATATCTTCTTTTAAAAACTAGACGGAATCATTCTCTGAAACAACTTTAATGATTTGTGCATTCAGCTCACAGAGTTTAACCTTCCTTTTCATACAGCAGTTAGGAAACACTCTGTTTGTAAAATCTGGAAGCGGACATTTGGACCTCTTTGAGGCCTTCGTTGGAAACGGGATTCCTTCATATAATGCTAGACAGAAGAATTCTCAGTAACTTCTTAGTGTTGTGTGTATTCAACTCAAAGAGTTGAGCATTTCTTTAGAGAGAGCAGATTTGAAACTCTCTTTTTGTGGATTTTGCAATTGGAGATTTCAAGCGATTTGAGGCCAGTGTTTGAAGAGGAAATACCTTCGTATAAAAACTAGACGGAATCATTCTCTGAAACAACTTAATGATTTGTGCGTTCGGCTCACAGAGTTTAACCTTCCTTTTCATAGAGCGGTTAGGAAACACTCTGTTTGTAAAGTCTGGAAGCGGATATTTGGACCTCTACGAGGCCTTCGTTGGAAACGGGATTTCTTCATATAATGCAAGACAGAAGAATTCTCAGTAACTTCCTTGTGTGTGTGTATTCAACTCACAGAGTTGAACCTTTCTTTAGAGAGAGTAGATTTGAAACTCCCTTTTTGTGGAAATTACATGTGGAGATTTCAAGCGATTTGAGGCCAATGACGGAAAAGGAAATATCTTCGTTTAAAAACTAGACAGAATCATTTTCAGAAACTAGTTTGTGATGTGTGCCTTCAGCAGACAGAGTTTAACGTTTCTTTTCACAGAGCAGTTTGGAAGCACTCTCTTTGTAAAGTCTGCAAGTGGATATTTGGACCTCTTTGAAGGCCTTCGTTGGAAACGGGATTTCTTCATAAAATGCTAGACAGAAGAATTCTCAGTAACTTCTTTGTGTGTGTGTATTCAACCCACAGAGCTGAACCTTCCTTTAGGCAGAGCAGATTTGCAACACTCGTTTTGTGGAATTTACATGTGGAGATTTCAAGCGAATTGAGGTCAATGACAGAAAAGGAAATATCTTCGTTTAAAAACTAGACAGAATCATTCTCAGAAACTCCTTTGTGATGTGTGCATCCACCTGACAGAGTTTAACCTTTCTTTACATAGAGCAGTTCGAAAACACTCTGTTTGTAAAGTCTGCAACTGGATATTTGGACTTCTTTTAACCCTTCGTTGGAAACGGGATTTCTTTATATAATGCAAGACAGAAGAATTCTCAGTGACTTCTTTGTGTTGTGTGTATGCAGCTCACAGAGTTGAACGTTTCTTTAGACAGAGCAGGTTTGAAACTCTCTTTTTGTGGATTTTGCAATTGCAGATTTCAAGCGATTTGAGGCCAATGGTTGAAAAGGAAATATCTTCGTATAAAAACTAGACGGAATCATTCTCTGAAACAACTTAATGATTTGGGCGTTCACCTCACAGAGTTTAACCTTCCTTTTCATAGAGCAGTTAGGAAACACTCTGTTTGTGAAGTCTGGTAGCGGATATTTGGACCTCTTTGAGGCCTTCGTTGGAAACGGGATTCCTTCATATAATACTAGACAGAAGAATTCTCAGTAACTTCTTAGTGTTGTGTGTATTCAGCTCACAGAGTGGAACCTATCTTCAGAGAGAGCAGATTTGAAACTCTCTTTTTGTGGAATTTGCAATTGGAGATTTCAAGCGATTTGAGGCCAATGGAAGAAAGGGAAATATCTCCGTTTAAAAACTAGACAGAATCATTCTCAGAAACTACTTTGTGATTTGTGCATCCACCTGACAGAGTTTAACCTTTCTTTTCATAGAGCAGTTTGAAAACACTCTGTTTGTAAAGTCTGCAAGTGGATATTTGGACCTGTACGAGGCCTTCGTTGGAAACGGGATTTCTTCATATAATGCAAGACAGAGGAATTCTCAGTAACTTCTTTGTGTTGTGTGTATGCAGCTCACAGAATTGAACCTTTCTTTAGACAGAGCAGATTTGAAACTCTCTTTTTGTGGATTTTGCAATTGGAGATTTCAAGCGATTTGAGGCCAAAGGTTGAAAAGGAAATATCTTCTTTTAAAAACTAGACGGAATCATTCTCTGAAACAACTTTAATGATTTGTGCATTCAGCTCACAGAGTTTAACCTTCCTTTTCATACAGCAGTTAGGAAACACTCTCTTTGTAAAATCTGGAAGCGGACATTTGGACCTCTTTGAGGCCTTCGTTGGAAACGGGATTCCTTCATATAATGCTAGACAGAAGAATTCTCAGTAACTTCTTAGTGTTGTGTGTACTCAACTCAAAGAGTTGAGCATTTCTTTAGAGAGAGCAGATTTGAAACTCTCTTTTTGTGGATTTTGCAATTGGAGATTTCAAGCGATTTGAGGCCAGTGTTTGAAGAGGAAATACCTTCGTATAAAAACTAGACGGAATCATTCTCTGAAACAACTTAATGATTTGTGCGTTCGGCTCACAGAGTTTAACCTTCCTTTTCATAGAGCGGTTAGGAAACACTCTGTTTGTAAAGTCTGGAAGCGGATATTTGGACCTCTACGAGGCCTTCGTTGGAAACGGGATTTCTTCATATAATGCAAGACAGAAGAATTCTCAGTAACTTCCTTGTGTGTGTGTATTCAACTCACAGAGTTGAACCTTTCTTTAGAGAGAGTAGATTTGAAACTCCCTTTTTGTGGAAATTACATGTGGAGATTTCAAGCGATTTGAGGCCAATGACGGAAAAGGAAATATCTTCGTTTAAAAACTAGACAGAATCATTTTCAGAAACTAGTTTGTGATGTGTGCCTTCAGCAGACAGAGTTTAACGTTTCTTTTCACAGAGCAGTTTGGAAGCACTCTCTTTGTAAAGTCTGCAAGTGGATATTTGGACCTCTTTGAAGGCCTTCGTTGGAAACGGGTTTTCTTCATAAAATGCTAGACAGAAGAATTCTCAGTAACTTCTTTGTGTGTGTGTATTCAACCCACAGAGCTGAACCTTCCTTTAGGCAGAGTAGATTTGCAACACTCGTTTTCTGGAATTTACATGTGGAGATTTCAAGCGAATTGAGGTCAATGACAGAAAAGGAAATATCTTCGTTTAAAAACTAGACAGAATCATTCTCAGAAACTACTTTGTGATGTGTGCATCCACCTGACAGAGTTTAACCTTTCTTTTCATGGAGCAGTTTGAAAGCACTCTGTTTGTAAAGTCTGCAAGTGGATATTTGGACCTCTACGAAGCCTTCGTTGGAAACGGGATTTCTTCATATAATGCAAGACAGAAGAATTCTCAGTAACTTCCTTGTGTTGCCTGTATTCAGCTCACAGAGTTTAACCTTTCTTTAGACAGAGCATATTTGAAACTCTCTTTTTTTGCAATTTGCAATTGGAGATTTCAAGCGATTTCAGGCCAATGTTTGAAAAGGAAATATCTTCGTTTAAAAACTAGACAGAATCATTTTCAGAAACTAGTTTGTGATGTGTGCCTTCAGCAGACAGAGTTTAACGTTTCTTTTCACAGAGCAGTTTGGAAGCACTCTCTTTGTAATGTCTGCAAGTGGATATTTGGACCTCTTTGAAGGCCTTCGTTGGAAACGGGATTTCTTCATAAAATGCTAGACAGAAGGATTCTCAGTAACTTCTTTGTGTGTGTGTATTCAACCCACAGAGCTGAACATTCCTTTAGGCAGAGTAGATTTGGAACACTCGTTTTGTGGAATTTACATGTGGAGATTTCAAGCGAATTGAGGTCAAAGACAGAAAAGGAAATATCTTCATTTAAAAACTAGACAGAATCATTCTCAGAAACTACTTTGTGATGTGTGCATCCACCTGACAGAGTTTAACCTTTCTTTTCATAGAGCAGTTCGAAAACACTCTGTTTGTAAAGTCTGCAACTGGATATTTGGACTTCTTTTAACCCTTCGTTGGAAACGGGATTTCTTTATATAATGCAAGACAGAAGAATTCTCAGTGACTTCTTTGTGTTGTGTGTATGCAGCTCACAGAGTTGAACCTTTCTTTAGACAGAGCAGATTTGAAACTCTCTTTTTGTGGATTTTGCAATTGCAGATTTCAAGCGATATGAGGCCAATGGTTGAAAAGGAAATATCTTCGTTTAAAAACTAGACGGAATCATTCTCTGAAACAACTTAATGATTTGTGCATTCAGCTCACAGAGTTTAACCTTCCTTTTCATAGAGCAGTTAGGAAACACTCTGTTTGTGAAGTCTGGTAGCGGATATTTGGACCTCTTTGAGGCCTTCGTTGGAAACGGGATTCCTTCATATAATACTAGACAGAAGAATTCTCAGTAACTTCTTAGTGTTGTGTGTATTCAGCTCTCAGAGTGGAACCTATCTTCAGAGAGAGCAGATTTGAATCTCTCTTTTTGTGGAATTTGCAATTGGAGATTTCAAGCGATTTGAGGCCAATGGAAGAAAGGGAAATATCTCCGTTTAAAAACTAGACAGAATAATTCTCAGGAACTACTTTGTGATGTGTGCATCCACCTGACAGAGTTTAACCTTTCTTTTCATAGAGCAGTTTGAAAACACTCTGTTTGTAAAGTCTGCAAGTGGATATTTGGACCTCTACGAGGCCTTCGTTGGAAACGGAATTTCTTCATATAATGCAAGACAGAGGAATTCTCAGTAACTTCTTTGTGTTGTTTGTATGCAGCTCACAGAATTGAACCTTTCTTTATACAGAGCAGATTTGAAACTCTCTTTTTGTGGATTATGCAATTGCAGATTTCAAGCGATTTGAGGCCAATGGTTGAAAAGGAAATATCTTCGTATAAAAACTAGACAGAATCATTCTCTGAAACAACTTAGTGATTTGTGCGTTCAGCTCACAGAATTTAACCTTCCTTTTGGTAGAGCAGTTAGGAAACACTCTGTAAGGTCTGGAAGCGGATATTTGGACCTCTTTGAGGCCTTCGTTGGAAAACGGATTCCTGCATATAATGCAAGACAGAAGAATTCTCAATAACTTCTTAGTGTTGTGTGTATTCAACTGACAGAGTTGAACCTTTCATTAGAGACAGCAGTTTTGAACATCTCTTTTTGTGGAATTTGCAATTTTAGATTTCTAGCGATTTGAGGCCAATGGTAGAAAGGGAAATATGTTCGTTTAGAAACTAGACAGAATCATTCTCAGAAACTACTTTGTGATGTGTGCATCCGCTTGACAGAGTTTAACCTTTCTTTTCACAGAGCAGTCTGAAAACACTCTGTTTGTAAAATCTGCAAGTGGATATTTGGACATCTACGAGGCCTTCGTTGGGAACGGTATTCCTTCATATAAAGCAAGACAGAGGAATTCTCAGTAACTTCTTTGTGTTGTGTGTATTCAACTCACAGAGTTTAACCTTTCTTTAGACAGAGCAGATTTGAAACTCTCTTTTTTTGGAATTTGCAATTGGATATTTCAAGCGATTTGAGGATAATGGTAGAAAAGGAAATATCTTTGTTTAAAAACTAGACCGAATCATTTTCAGAAACTAGTTTGTGATGTGTGCCTTCCACTGACAGAGTTTAACGTTTCTTTTCATAGAGCCATTTGGAAGCACTCTGTTTGTAAAGACTGCAAGTGGATATTTGGACCTCTTTGAGGCCTTCATTGGAAACGGGATTTCTTCATCTAATGCAAGACAGAGGAATTCTCAGTGATTTCTTTGTGTTGTGTGTATGCACCTCACAGTGTTGAACCTTTCTTTATACAGAGCAGATTTGAAACTCTCTCTTTGTGGATTTTGTAATTGGAGATTTCAAGCGATTTGAGGCCAATGGTTAGAAAGGAAATATCTTCGTATAAAAACTATACGGAATCATTCTCTGAAACAACTAAATGATTTGTGCGTTCAGCTCACAGAATTTAACCATCCTTTTCATAGAGCAGTTAGGAAACACTCTGTTTTTAATGTCTGGTAGCGGATATTTGGACCTCTTTGAAGCCTTCGTTGGAAACGGGATTCCTTCATATACTACTAGACTGAAGAATTCTAAGTAACTTCTTAGTGTTGTGTGTATTCAGCTCACAGAATTGAACCTATCTTTAGAGACAGCAGATGTGAAACTCTCTTTTCGTGGAATTTGCAATTGGAGATTTCAAGAGATTTGAGGGCAATGGAAGAAAGGGAAATTTCTACGTTTAAAAACTAGACAGAATCATTCTCAGAAACTACTTTGTGATGTGTGCATCCACCTGACAGAGTTTAACCTTTCTTTTAATAGAGCAGTTTGAAGACACTCTGTTTTTAAAGTGTGCAAGTGGATATTTGGACCTGTACGAGGCCTTCGTTGGAAACGGGATTTCTTCATACAATGCAAGACAGAAGAAGTCTCTGTAACTTCCTTGTGTTGCGTGCATTCAGCTCACGGCGTTGAACCTTTCTTTAGACACAGCATATTTGAAACTCTCTTTCTTTGGAATTTGCATTTGGAGATTTCAAGCGATTTCAGGCCAATGGTAGAAAAGGAAATATATTCGTTTAAAAACTAGACAGAGTCATTTTCAGAAACTAGTTTGTGATGTGTGCCTTCAACTGACAGAGTTTAACGTTTCTTTTCATAGAGCAGTTTGGAAGCACTCTTTAAAGTGTACAAGTGGATATTAGGACCTCTTTGAGACCTTCGTTGGAAACGGGATTTCTTCATGTAATGCAAGACAGAGGAAATCTCAGTGACTTCTTTGTCTGTGTGTATTCAACTCACAGATTGGAACCTTCCTTTAGGCAGAGTAGATTTGAAACACTCGTTTTGTGGAATTTACATGTGGAGATTTCAAGCGAATTGAGGTCAATAACAGAAAAGGAAACATCTTCGTTTAAAAACTAGAAAGAATCATTCTCAGAAACTACTTTGCGATGTGTGCATCCACCTGACAGAGTTTAACCTTTCTTTTCATAGAACAGTTTGAAAACACTGTGTTTCTAAAGTCTGCAACTGGATATTTGGACTTCTTTTAGGCCTTTGTTGCTAACGGGATTTCTTCATTTAATGCAAGACAGAAGAATTCTCAGTAACTTTTTGTGTTGGTTGTATGCAGCTCACAGAGTTGAACCTTTCTTTAGACAGAGCAGATTTGAAACTCTCTTTTTGTGGATTTTGCAATTGGAGTTTTCAAGCGATTTGTGGCCAATGGTTGAAAAGGAAATATCTTCGTTTAAAAACTGGACGGAATCATTCTCTGAAACAACTTAATGATTTGTGCATTCAGCTCACAGAATTTAACCTTCCTTTTCATAGAGCAGTTAGGAAACACTGTGTTTGTAAAGTCTGGTAGCGGATATTTGGACCTCTTTGAGGCCTTCGTTGGAAAAGGGATTCCTTCATATAATGTGAGACAGAATAATTCTCAGTAACTTCTTAGTGTTGTGTGTATTCGGCTGACAGAGTTGAACCTTTCTTTAGAGAGATCAGATTTGAAGCTCTCTATTTTTGGAATTTGCAATTGGAGATTTCAAGCGATTTGAGGCCAATGGAAGAAAGGGAAATATCTCTGTTTAAATACTAGACAGGATCATTCTCAGAAACTACTTTGTGATTTGTGCATCCACCTGACAGAGTTTAACACTTCTTTCAATAGAGCAGCTTGAAAACACCCTCTTTGTAAAGTCTGCAATTGGATATTTGGACCTCTACGAGGATTTCGTTGGAAACGGGATTTCTTCATATAATGCAAGACAGAGGAATTCTCTTTAACTTCCTTGTGTTGTGTGTATGCAGCTCACAGAGTTTAACTTTTCTTTAAACACAGCACATTTGAAACTCTCTTTTTTTGAATTTGCAATTGGAGATTTCAAGCGATTTCAGGCGAATGGTAGAAAAAGAAACATCTTCGTTTAAAAACTAGACAGAATCATTTTCAGAAACTAGTTAGTGATGTGTGCCTTCCACTGACAGAGTTTAACGTTTCTTTTAATAGAGCAGTTTGAAAACAATCTGATTGTAAAGTCTGCAACTGGATATTTGGACTTCTTTTAGGCCTTCGTTGGAAACGGGATTTCTTCATATACTACTAGACAAAAGAATTCTCAGGAACTTCTTAGTGTTGTGTGTATTCAGCTCACAGAGTTGAACCTATCTTTAGAGAGAGCAGATTTGAAACTCTCTTTTTGTGGAATTTGCAATTGGAGATTTCAAGCGATTTAAGGCCAATGGTAGACAGGGAAATATCTCCGTTTAAAAACTAGACAGAATCATTCTCAGAAACTACTTTGTGATGTGGGCATCCACCTAACAGAGTTTAACTTTTCTTTTCATAGAGCAGTTTGAAAACACTCTGTTTGTAAAGTCTGCAACTGGATATTTGGACTTCTTTTAGGCCTTCGTTGGAAACGGGATTTCTTCTTATAATGCAAGACAGAAGAATTCACAGTAACTTCCTTGTGTTTCCTGCATTCAGCTCACAGAGTTTAACCTTTCTTTAGACAGAGCATACTTGAAACTCTCTTTTTTTGGAATTTGCAATTGGAGATTTCAAGCGATTTCAGGCCAATGGTGCAAAAGGAAATATTTTCGTTGAAATACTAGACAGAATCATTTTCAGAAACTAGTTTGTGATGTGTGCCTTACACTGACAGAGTTTAACGTTTCTCTTCATAGAGCAGTTTGAAAACACTCTGTTTGTAAAGTCTGCAAGTGGATATTTGGACCTCCACGACGCCTTCGTTGGAAACGGGATTTCTTCATATAATGCAAGACAGAGGAATTCTGAGTAACTTCTTTGTGTTGTGTGTATGCAGCTCACAGAATTGAACCTTTCTTTATACAGAGCAGATTTGAAACTCTCTTTTTGTGGATTTTGCAATTGGAGATTTCAACGGATTTGAGGCCAAAGGATGAAAAGGAAATATCTTCGTATAAAAACTGGACGGAATCATTCTCTGAAACAACTTAATGGTTTGTGCATTCAGCTCACAGAGTTTAACTTTACTTTTCATACAGCAGTTAGGAAACACTCTGTTTCTAAGTCTGCAAGCGGATATTTGGACCTCTTTGAGGCCTTCGTTGGAAACGGGATTCCTTCATATAATGCTAGACAGAAGAATTCTCAGTAACTTCTTAGTGTTGTGTGTATTCAAGTCAAAGAGTTGAGCCTTTCTTTAGAGAGAGAAGATTTGAAACTCTCTTTTTGTGGATTTTGCAATTGAAGATTTCAAGCGATTTGAGGCCAATGTTTGAAAAGGAAATATCTTCGTATAAAAACTAGATGGAATCATTCTCTGAAACAACTTAATGATTTGTGCATTCAGCCCACAGAGGTGAACCTTCCTTTTCATAGAGCAGTAAGGAAACACTCTGTTTGTAAAGTCTGAAAGCGGATATTTGGACCTCTTTGAGGCCTTCATTGGAAAAGGGATTCCTTCATATAATGCTAGACAGAAGAATTCTCAGTAACTTCTTAGTGTTGTGTGTATTCAAGTCAAAGAGTTGAGCATTTCTTTACAGAGAGCAGATTTGAAACTCTCCTTTTGTGGATTTTGCAATTGGAGATTTCAAGCGATTTGAGGCCAATGATTGAAAAGGAAATATCTTCGTATAAAAACTAGACGGAATCATTCTCAGAAACTACTTTGTGATTTCTGCATCCACCTGACAGAGTTTAACCTTTCTTTTCATAGAGCAGTTTGAAAACACTCTGTTTGTGAAGTCTGCAATTGGATATTTGGACTTCTTTTAGTCCTTCTTTGGAAACGGTATTTCTTCATATAATGCAAGACAGTAGAATTCTCAGTAACTTCCTTGTGTTGTTTGTATTCAGCTCACAGAGTTTAACCTTTCTTTAGACAGAGCGTACGTGAAACTCTCTTTTTTTGTAATTTGCAATTGGAGATTTCAAGCGATTTCAAGCCAATGGTAGAAAAGGAAATATCTTCGTTTAAAAACTAGACAGAATCATTTTCAGAAACTAGTTTGTGATTTGTGCCTTGAACTGACAGAGTTTAACGTTTCTTTTGATAGAGCAGTTTGGAAGCACTCTTTAAATTGTGCAAGTGGATATTAGGACTTCTTTGAGGCCTTCGTTGGAAACGGGATTTCTTCATATAATGCAAGACAGAGGAATTCTCAGTGACTTCTTTGTCTGTGTGTATTCAACTCACAGACTTGAACCTTCCTTTAGGCAGAGTAGTTTTGAAACACTCGTTTTGTGGAATTTACATGTGGGGATTTCAAGCGAATTGAGGTCAATGACAGAAAAGGATTCATCTTCGTTTAAAAACTAGAGAGAATCATTCTCAGAAACTACTTTGTGATGTGTGCATCCACCTGACAGAGTTTAACCTTTCCTTTCATAGAGCAGTTTGAAAACATTCTGCTTGTAAAGTCTCCAACTGGATATTTGGACTTCTTTTAGGCCTTCGTTGCTAACGGGATTTGTTCATATAATGCAAGACAGAAGAATTCTAAGTAACTTCTTTGTGTTTTTTGTATGCAGCTCACAGATTTGAACCTTTCTTTAGACATAGCAGATTTGAAACTCTCTTTTTGTGAGTTTTGCAATTGGAGTTTTCAAGCGATTTGAGGCCAATGGTTGAAAAGGAAATATCTTCGTATAAAAACTAGACGGAATCATTCTCTGAAACAACTTAATGATTTGTGCATTCAGCTCACAGAATTTAACCTTCCTTTTCATAGAGCAGTTAGGAAACACTCTGTTTGTAAAGTCTGGTAGCGGATATTTGGACCTCTTTGAGGCCTTCGTTGGAAACGGGATTCCTTCATAGAATGTTAGACAGAAGAATTCTCATTAACTTCTTAGTGTTGTGTGTATTCAGCTCACAGAGTTGAACCTTTCTTTAGAGAGATCAGATTTGAAGCTCTCTTTTTGTGGAATTTGCAATTGGAGATTTCAAGAGATTTTAGGCCAATTGAAGAAAGGGAAATATCTCCGTTTAAAAACTAGACAGAATCATTCTCAGAAACTACTTTGTGATTTGTGCATCCACCTGACAGAGTTTAACCCTTCTTTCAATAGAGCAGCTTGAAAACACTCTGTTTGTAAAGTCTGAAATTGGATATTTGGACCTCTACGAGGACTTCAATGGAAACATGATTTCTTCATATAATGGAAGACAGAAGAATTCTCTTTAACTTCCTTGTGTTGTGGGTATGCAGCTCACAGAGTTTAACCTTTCTTTAAACACTGAATATTTGAAACTCTCTTTTTTTGAATTTGCAATTGGTGATTTCAAGCGATTTCATGCCAATGGTAGAAAAGGAAACATCTTGGTTTAAAAACTGGACAGATTCATTTTCAGAAACTAGTTTGTGATGTGTGCCTTCCACTGACAGAGTTTAACGTTTCTTTACATAGAGCAGTTAGGAAACACTCTGTTTGTGAAGTCTGGAAGCGGATATTTGGACCTCTTTGAGGCCTTTGTTGGAAACGGGATTTCTTCATAAAATGATAGAGAGAAGATTTCTCAGTAACTTCTTTGTGTGTGTGTATTCAACTCACAGAGTTGTACCTTTCTTTAGGGAGAGTAGATTTGAAACTCTCTTTTTGTGGAAATTACATGTGGAGATTTCAAGCGATTTGAGGACAATGACGGAAAAGGAAATATCTTCGTTTATAAACTAGACAGAATCATTCTCAGAAACTAATTTGTGATGTGTGCATCCACCTGACAGAGTTTAACCTTTCTGTTCATAGAGCAGTTTGAAAACAATCTGATTGTAAAGTCTGCAACTGGATATTTAGACTTCTTTTGGCCCTTCGTAGGAAACGGCATTTCTTCATATAATGCAAATTAGAAGAATTCTCAGTAACTTCTTTGTGTTGTGTGTATGCAGCTCACAGAGTTGAACCTTTCTTTAGACAGAGCAGATTTGAAACTCTCTTTTTATGGATTTTGCAACTGGAGATTTCATGCGATTTGAGGCCAATGGTTGAAAAGGATATATCTTTGTATAAAAACTAGACGGAATCATTCTCTGAAACAAATTAACGATTTGTGCATTCAGCTCACAGAGTTTAACCTTCCTTTTCATACAGCAGTTAGGAAACACTCTGTTTGTAAAATCTGGAAGCAGACATTTGGACCTCTTTGAGGCCTTCGTTGGAAACGGGATTCCTTCATATAATGCTAGACAGAAGAATTCTCAGTAACTTCTTAGTGTTGTGTGTATTCAACTCAAAGAGTTGAGCATTTCTTTAGAGAGAGCAGATTTGAAACTCTCTTTTTGTGGATTTTGCAATTGGAGATTTCAAGCGATTTGAGGCCAATGGAAGAAAGGGAAATATCTCCGTTTAAAAACTAGACAGAATCATTCTCAGAAACCACTTTGTGATTTGTGCATCCATTTGATGGAGTTTAACCTTTCTTTTCATAGAGCAGTTTGAAAACACTCTGTTTGTAAAGTCTGCAAGTGGATATTTTGACCACTACGAGGCCTTCGTTGTAAACGGGATTTTTTCATTTAATGCTAGACAGAAGAATTCTCAGTAACTTTTTGTGTTGTGTGTATGCAGCTCGCAGAGTTCAACCTTTCTTTAGACAGAGCATATTTCAAACTCTTTTTTAGCAATTTGCAATTGGAGATTTCAAGCGATTTCAGGCCAGTGGTAGAAAAGGAAATATCTTCGTTTGAAAACTAGACAGAATCATTTTCAGATACTAGTTTGTGATGTGTGCCTTCCACTGACAGAGTTTAACGTTTCTTTTCATGGAGCAGTTTGGAAGCACTCTGCTTGTAAAGTGTGCAAGTGGATATTTGGACCACTTTGAGGCCTTCGTTGGAAAGGGAGTTCTTCATAAAATGCTAGACAGAAGAATTCTCAGTAACTTCTTTGTGTGTGTATTCAACTCACAGAGTTGAACGTTCCTTTAGACAGAGTAGATTTGAAAGTCTCTTTTTGTGGAAATTACATGTGGAGATTTCATGTGATTTGACGTCAATGACGGAAAAGGAAATATCATCGTTTAGAAACTACAGAGAATCATTCTCAGAAACTACTTTGTGATGTGTGCATCCACCTGACAAAGTTTAACCTTTCTTTTCGTAGAGCTGTTTGAAAACACTCTGTTTGTAAAGTCTGCAAGTGGATATTTGTACCTCTTTGAGGCCTTCGTTGGAAACGGGATTTCCTCATATAATGCAAGACAGAGGAATTCTCAGTGACTTCTTTGTGTTGTGTGTATGCAGCTCACAGGGTTGAACCTTTCTTTATACAGAGTAAATTGGAAACTCTCCTTTTGTGGATTTTGTAGTTGGAGATTTCAAGCGATTTGAGGCCAATTGTTGGAAAGGAAATATCTTCGTATAAAAACTACACGGAATCATTCTCTGAAAGAACTTAATGATTTGTGCGTTCAGCTCACAGAGTTTAACCTTCCTTTACATAGATTAGTTAGGAAACACTCTGTTTGTAAGTCTGGAAGCGGATATTTGGACCTCTTTCAGGCCTTCGTTGGAAACGGGATTCCTTCATAAAATGGTAGACAGAAGAATTCTCAGTTACTTCTTAGGGCTGTGTGTATTCAGCCCGCAGAGTTGAACCTTTCTTTAGAGAGGGCAGATTTGAAACTCTCTGTTTGTGTAATTTGCAATTGGAGATTTCAGGCGATTTTAGGCCAATGGAAGAATGGGGTATATCTCCGTTTGGAAACTAGACGGAATAATTCTCAGAAACTACTTTGTGATTTTTGCATCCACCTGACAGAGTTTAACCTTTCTTTTCATAGAGCAGTTTGAAAACACTCTGTTTGTAAAGTCTGCAACTGGATATTTGAACTTCTTTTAGGCCTTCGTTGGAAACGGGATTTCTAACTATAATGCAATACAGAAGAATTCTCAGTAACTTCTTTGTGTTGTGTGTATGCAGCTCACAGAGTTGAACCTTTCTTTAGACAGAGCAGATTTGAAACTCTCTTTTTGTGCATTTTTCAATTGGAGATTTCAAGCGATTTGAGGTCAATGTTTGAAAAGGAAATATCTTCGTTTAGAAACTAGTTGGAATCATTCTCTGAAACAAGTTAATGATTTGTGCGTTCAGCTCACAGAGTTTAACCTTCCTTTTCATAGAGCAGTTAGGAAACACTCTGTTTTAAAGTCTGGAAGCGGATATTTGGACCTCTTTGAGGCCTTCGTTGGAAAAGGGATTTCTTCATAAAATGATAGACAGAAGAATTCTCAGTATCTTCTTAGTGTTGTTTGTATTCAACTCACAGAGTTGAACCTTTCTTTAGAGAGGGCAGATTTGAAACTCTCTTTTTGTGGGTTTTGCAATTGGAGATTTCAAGCGATTTGAGGCCAATGTTTGAAAAGGAAATATCTTCGTATAAAAACAAGTCGGAATCATTCTCTGAAACAACTTAAATATTTGTGCGTTCAGCTCACAGAATTTAACCTTCCTTTTCATGGAGCAGTTAGGAAACACTCTGTTTTAAAGTCAGGAAGCGGATATTTGGACCTCTTTGAGGCCTTCGTTGGAAATGGGATTTCTTCATAAAATGATAGACAGAAGAATTCTCAGTAACTTCTTATTGTTTTGTGTATTCAACTCACAGTGTTGAACCTTTCTTTAGAGAGGGCAGATTTGAAACTCTCTTTTTGTGGAATTTGCAATTGGAGATTTCAAGCGATTAGAGGACAATTGGAGAAATGGAAATATCTCCGTTTAAAAACTAGAGAGAATCCTTCTCAGAAACTACTTTGTGATGTGTGCATCCAGCTGACAGAGTTTAACCTTCTTTTGCATACAGCAGTTTGAAAACACTCTGTTTTTGAAGTCTGCAACTGGATATTTGGACTTCTTTGAGGCCTTCGTTGGAATCGGTATTTCTTCATATAATGCAAGACAGAGGAATTCTCAGTAACTTCTTTGTGTTGTGTGTATGCAGCTCACAGAGTTGAACCTTTCTTTAGACAGAGCAGATTTGAAACTCTCTTTTTTTGCAATTTGCAATTGGAGATTTCAAGCGATTTGAGGCCAAAGTTTAAAAGCATATACCTTCGTATAAAGAGTAGACGGAATCATTCTCTGAAACAACTTAATGATTTGTGCATTCAGCTCACAGAGTTTAACCTTCCTTTTCATAGAGCAGTTAGGAAACACTCTGTTTGTAATGTCTGGAAGCGTATATTTGGACCTCTTTGAGGCCTTCGTTGGAAACGGGATTTCTTCATAAAATGATAGACAGAAGAATTCTCAGTAACTTCTTAGTGTTGTGTGTATTCAACTCAAAGAGTTGAGCCGTTCTTTAGAGAGAGCAGATTTGAAACTCTCTTTTTGTGGATTTTGCAATTGGAGATTTCAAGCGATTTGTGGCCAATGTTTGAAAAGGAAATATCTTCGTATAAAAAGTAGTTGGAATCATTCTCTGTAACAACTTAATGATTTGTGCGTTCAGCTCACAGAGTTTAACCTTCCTTTTCATAGAGCAGTTTATTAAACACTCTGTTTTAAAGTCTGGAAGCGGATATTTGGACCTCTTTGAGGCCTTCGTTGGAAACGGGATTTCTTCATAAAATGATAGACAGAAGAATCCTCAGTAACTTCTTTGTGTGTGTGTATTCAACTCACAGAGTTGAACCTTTCTTTAGAGAGGGCAGATTTGAAACTCTCTTTTTGTGGGTTTTGCAATTGGAGATTTCAAGCGATTTGAGGCCAATGTTTGAAAAGGAAATATCTTCGTATAAAAACAAGTCAGAATCATTCTCGGAAACAACTTAATTATTTGTGCGTTCAGCTCACAGAATTTAACCTTCGTTTTCGTAGAGCAGTTAGGAAACACTCTGTTTTAAAGTCTGGAAGCGGATATTTGGACCTCTTTGAGGTCTTCGTTGGAAACGGGATTTCTTCATAAAATGATAGACAGAAGAATTCTCAGTAACTTCTTAGTGTTTTGTGTATTCAACTCACAGTGTTGAACCTTTCTTTAGAGAGGGCAGATTTGAAACTCTCTTTTTGTGGGTTTTGCAATTAGATATTTCAAGCGATTAGAGGCCAATGGAATAAAGGGATATATCTCCGTTTAAAAACTAGAGAGAATCTTTCTCAGAAACTACTTTGTGATGTGTGCATCCACCTGACAGAGTTTAACCTTTCTTTTGATAGATCAGTTTGAAAACACTCTGTTTGTACGTCTGCATGTGGATATTTGGACCTCTACGAGGCCTTCGTTGGAATTGGGATTTCTTCATGAAATGCTAGAGAGAAGAATTCTCAGTAACTTCTTTGTGTGTGTATTCAACTCACAGAGCTGAACCTTACTTTAGACAGAGTAGATTTGAAACACTCTTTTTGTGGAAATTACATGTGGAAATTTCAGGCGATTTGAAGCCAATGACAGAACAGGAAATATCTTCGTTTAAAAACCAGACAGAAGCATTCTTAGAAACTACTTTGTAATGTGTGCATCCACCTGACAGAGTTTAACCTTTCTTTTCCTAGAGCCGTTTGAAAACACTCTGTTTGTAAAGTCTGCAAGTGGATATTTGGACCTCTACGAGGCCTTCGTTGGAAACGGGATTTCTTCCTATAATGCAAGAGAGAAGAATTCTCAGTAACTTCCATGTGTTGTGTGTATTCAGCTCACAGAATTCAACCTTTCTTTAGACAGAGCATATGGAAACTTTCCTTTTTTGGAATTTGCAATTATAGATTTCAAGCGATTTCAGGCCAATTGTAGAAAAGAAAATGTCTTCGTTTAAAAACTAGACAGAATCATTTTCAAAAACTAGTTTCTGATGTGTGCCTTCAACTGGCAGAGTTTAACATTTCTTTTCACAGAGCAGTTTGAAAGGAGTCTGTTTGTAAGTCTGCAAGTGGATATTTGGACCTCTTTGAGGCCTTCGTTGGAAACGGAATTTCTTCATAAAATGCTAGACAGAAGAATTCTCAGTAACTTCTTTGTGTTTGTGTATTTAACTCACAGAGTTGAAACTTCCTTTAGACAGAGTAGATTTGAAACCCTCGTTTTGTGGAATTTACATGGGGAGATTTCAAGTGAATTGAGGTCAATGACAGAAATGGAAATATCTTTGTTTAAAAACTAGACAGAATCATTCTCAGAAACTACATTGTGATGTGTGCATCCACCTGACAGAGTTTAACCTTCTTTTGCATAGAGCAGTTTGAAAACACTCTGTTTTTGAAGTCTGCAAATGGAAATTTGAAGTTCTTGGAGGCCTTCGTTGGAAACGGTATTTCTTCATATAATGCAAGACAGAGGAATTCTCAGTAACTTCTTTGTGTTGTGTGTATGCAGCTCACAGAGTTGAACCTCTCTTTAGACAGAGCAGATTTGAAACTCTCTTTTTTTGTAATTTGCAATTGGAGATTTGAAGCGATTTGATGCCAAAGGTTTAAAAGGATATACCTTCGTATAAAAACTAGACAGAATCATTCTCTGAAACAACTTAATGATTTGTGCATTCAGCTCACAGGGTTTAACCTTGCTTTTCATAGAGCAGTTAGGAAACACTCTGTTTGTAATGTCTGGAAGCGTACATTTGGACCTCTTTGAGGCCTTCGTTGGAAACCGGATTCCTTCATATAATGCTAGACAGAAGAATTCTCAGTAACCTCTTAGTGTTGTGTGTATTCAACTCAAAGAACTGAGCCTTTCTTTAGAGAGAGCAGATTTGAAACTCTCTTTTTGTGGATTTTGCAATTGGAGATTTCAAGCGATTTGAGGCCAATGTTTGAAAAGGAAATATCTTCGTATAAAAAGTAGTTGGAATCATTCTCTTAAACAACTTAATGATTTGTGCGTTCAGCTCACAGGGTTTAACCTTCCTTTTCATAGAGCAGTTAGGAAACACTCTGTTTTAAAGTCTGGAAGCGGATATTTGGACCTCTTTGAGTCCTTCGTTGGAAACGGGATTTCTTCATAAAATGATAGACAGAAGAATTCTCAGTAACTTCTTAGTGTTGTGTGTATTCAACTCAAAGAGTTGAGCCTTTCTGTAGAGAGAGCAGATTTGAAACTCTCTTTTTGTGGATTTTGCAATTGGAGATTTCAAGCAATTTGAGGCCAATGTTTGAAAAGGAAATATCTTCGTATAAAAACTAGTTGGAATCATTCTCTGAAACAACTTAATGATTTGTGCATTCAGCTCGCAGAGTTCAACCTTCCTTTTCATAGAGCAGTTAGGAAATACTCTGTTTTAAAATCTGGAAGCGGATATTTGGACCTCTTTGAGGCCTTTGTTGGAAACGGGATTTCTTCATAAAATGATAGACAGAAGAATTCTCAGTAACCTCTTAGTGTTGTTTGTATTCAACTCACAGAGTTGGACCTTTCTTTAGAGAGGGCAGATTTGAAACTCTCTTTTTGTGGAATTTGCAATTGGAGATTTCAAGCGATTTGAGGCTAATGGAACAAAGGGAAATATCTCCGTTTAAAAACTAGACAGAATCCTTCTCAGAAACTACTTTGTGATGTGTGCATCCACCTGATAGAGTTTAACCTGTCTTTTGATAGAGCAGTTTGAAAACAGTCTGTTTGTAAAGTCTGTAAGTGGATATTTGGACCTCTACGAGGCCTTCGTTGGAATCGGGATTTCTTCATGAAATGCTAGACAGAAGAATTCTCAGTAACTTCTTTGTGTGTGTGTATTCAACTCACAGAGCTGAACCTTCCTTTAGACAGAGTAGATTTGAAACACTCTTTTTGTGGAAATTACATGTGGAGATTTCAAGCGATTTGAGGCCCATGACAGACAAGGAAATATCTTCGTTTAGAAACTAGACAGAATCATTCTCTGAAACTAGTTTGTGATGTGTGCATCCCCCTGACAGAGTTTAACCTTTCTTTTCATAGAGCAGTTTGAAAACCCTCTATTTGTAAAGTCTGCAAGTGCATATTTGGACCTCTACGAGGCCTTCGTTGGAAACGGGATTTCTTCATATAATGCATGACAGAAGATTTCTCAGTAACTTCCTTGTGTTGTGTGTATTCAACTCACAGAGTTGAACCTTTCTTTAGGGAGGGCAGATTTGAATCTCTCTTTTTGTGGAATTTGCAGTTGGAGATTTCAAGCGATTTGAGGCCAATGGAAGAAAGGGAAATATCTCCGTTTAAAAACTAGACAGAATGCTTCTCAGAAACTACTTTGTGATGAGTGCATCCACCTGACAGAGTTTAACCTTTCTTTTCATAGAGCAGTTTGAAAACACTCTGTTTGTAAAGTCTGCAAGTAGATATTTGGACCTCTGCGAGGCCTTCTTTGGAAACGGGATTTCTTCATATAATGCAAGACAGAAGAATTCTCTGTAACTTCCTTGTGTTGTGTCTATTCAGCTCACAGAGTTTAACATTTCTTTAGACAGAGCAGATTTGAAACTCTCTTTTTTTGGAGTTTGCAATTGGAGATTTAAAGCTTTTTCTGGCCAATGCTTGAAAAGTGTGGGGAAAACAAGAGAGATCAGATTGTTACTGTGTCTGTGTAGAAAGAAGTAGACATAGGAGACTCCATTCTGTTCTGTAGTAAGAAAAATTCTTCTGCCTTGAGATTCTGTTAATCTATAACCTTACCCGCAACCCCGTGCTCTCTGAAACGTGTGCTGTGTCAACTCAGAATTAAATGGATTAAGGGCGGTGCAAGATGTGCTTTTTAAACAAATGCTTGAATGCAGCATGCTCCTTAAGAGTCATCACCACTCCCTAATCTCAAGTACCCAGGGACACGAAAACTGCGGAAGGCCGCAGGGACCTCTGCCTAGGAAAGCCAGGTATTGTCCAAGGTTTCTCCCCATGTGATAGTCTGAAATATGGCCTCGTGGGTAGGGAAAGACCTGACCGTCCCCCAGCCCAACACCCGTAAAGGGTCTGTGCTGAGGAGGATTAGTAAAAGAGGAAGGAATGCCTCTTCCAGTTGTGACAAGAGGAAGGCGTCTGTCTCCTGCCTGTCCCTGGGCAATGGAATGTCTCGGTTTAAAACCCGATTGTATGCTCCATCTACTGAGATAGGGAAAAACCGCCTTAGGGCCGGAGGTGGGACCTGCGGGCAGCAATACTGCTTTGTAAAGCATTGAGATGTTTATGTGTATGCATATCTAAAAGCACAGCACTTAATCCTTTACATTGTCTATGATGCAAAGACCTTTGTTCACGTGTTTGTCTGCTGACCCTCTCCCCACAATTGTCTTGTGAACCTGACACATCCCCCTCTTTGAGAAACACCCACGAATGATCAATAAATACTAAGGGAACTCAGAGGCTGGTGGGATCCTCCATAGGGGATCCTCCATATGGGATCCTCCATATGCTGAACGCTGGTTCCCCGGGTCCCCTTATTTCTTTCTCTATACTTTGTCTCTGTGTCTTTTTCTTTTGTAAGTCTCTCGTTCCACCTTATGAGAAACACCCACAGGTGTGTAGGGGCAACCCACCCCTACATCTGGTGCCCAACGTGGAGGCTTTTCTCTAGGGTGAAGTTATGCTCGAGCGTGGTCTTTGAGGACAAGTCGACGAGAGATCCCGAGTACGTGTACAGTCAGCCTTACGGTAAGCTTGTGCGCTCGGAAGAAGCTAGGGTGATAATGGGGCAAATTAAAAGTAAAATTAAAAGTAAATATGCCTCTTATCTCAGCTTTATTAAAATTCTTTTAAAAAGAGGGGGAGTTAAAGTATCTACAAAAAATCTAATCAAGCTATTTCAAATAATAGAACAATTTTGCCCATGGTTTCCAGAACAAGGAACTTTAGATGTAAAAGATTGGAAAAGAATTGGTAAGGAACTAAAACAAGCAGGTAGGAAGGGTAATATCATTCCACTTACAGTATGGAATGATTGGGCCTTTATTAAAGCAGCTTTAGAACCATTTCAAACAGAAGAAGATAGCGTTTCCATTTCTGATGACCCTGGAAGCTGTTTAATAGATTGTAATGAAAAGACAAGGAAAAAATCCCAGAAAGAAACGGAAGGTTTACATTGCGAATATGTAGCAGAGCCGGTAATGGCTCAGTCAACGCAAAATGTTGACTATAATCAATTACAGGAGGTGATATATCCTGAAACGTTAAAATTAGAAGGAAAAGGTCCAGAATTAGTGGGGCCATCAGAGTCTAAACCACGAGGCACAAATCCTCTTCCAGCAGGTCAGGTGCCCGTAACATTACAACCTCAAACGCAGGTTAAAGAAAATAAGACCCAACCGCCAGTAGCTTATCAATACTGGCCGCCGGCTGAACTTCAGTATCGGCCACCCCCAGAAAGTCAGTATGGATATCCAGGAATGCCCCCAGCACCACAGGGCAGTGCGCCATGCCCTCAGCCGCCCACTAGGAGACTTAATCCTACGGCACCACCTAGTAGACAGGGTAGTGAATTACATGAAATTATTGATAAATCAAGAAAGGAAGGAGATACTGAGGTGTGGCAATTCCCAGTAACGTGAGAACCGATGCCACCTGGAGAAGGAGCCCAAGAGGGAGAGCCTCTCACAGTTGAGGCCAGATACAAGTCTTTTTCGATAAAAATGCTAAAAGATATGAAAGAGGGAGTAAAACAGTATGGACCCAACTCCCCTTATATGAGGACATTATTAGATTCCATTGCTCATGGACATAGACTCTTTCCTTATGATTGGGAGATTCTGGCAAAATCGTCTCTCTCACCCTCTCAATTTTTACAATTTAAGACTTGGTGGATTGATGGGGTACAAGAACAGGTCCGAAGAAATAGGGCTGCCAATCCTCCAGTTAACATAGATGCAGATCAACTGTTAGGAACAGGTCAAAATTGGAGTACTATTAGTCAACAAGCATTAATGCAAAATGAGGCCATTGAGCAAGTTAGAGCTATCTGCCTTAGAGCCTGGAAAAAAATCCAAGACCCAGGAAGCGCCTGCCCCTCATTTAATACAGTAAGACAAGGTTCAAAAGAGCCCTACCCTGATTTTGTGGCAAGGCTCCAAGATGTTGCTCAAAAGTCAATTGCCGATGAAAAAGCCCGTAAGGTCATAGTGGAGTTGATGGCATATGAAAACGCCAATCCTGAGTGTCAATCAGCCATTAAGCCATTAAAAGGAAAAGTTCCTGCAGGATCAGATATAATCTCAGAATATGTAAAAGCCTGTGATGGAATTGGAGGAGCTATGCATAAAGCTATGCTTATGGCTCAAGCAATAACAGGAGTTGTTTTAGGAGGACAAGTTAGAACATTTGGAGGAAAATGTTATAATTGTGGTCAAATTGGTCACTTAAAAAAGAATTGCCCAGTCTTAAATAAACAGAATATAACTATTCAAGCAACTACAACAGGTAGAGAGCCACCTGACTTATGTCCAAGATGTAAAAAAGGAAAACATTGGGCTAGTCAATGTCATTCTATATTTGATAGAAATGGGCAACCATTGTCGGGAAACGAGCAAAGGGGCCAGCCTCAGGCCCCACAACAAACTGGGGCATTCCCAATTCAGCCATTTGTTCCTCAGGGTTTTCAGGGACAACAACCCCCACTGTCCCAAGTGTTTCAGGGAATAAGCCAGTTACCACAATACAACAATTGTCCCCCACCACAAGCGGCAGTGCAGCAGTAGATTTATGTACTATACAAGCAGTCTCTCTGCTTCCAGGAGAGCCCCCACAAAAAATCCCCACAGGGGTATATGGCCCCCTGCCTTAGGGGACTGTAGGACTAATCTTGGGAAGATCAAGTCTAAATCTAAAAGGAGTTCAAATTCATACTAGTGTGGTTGATTCAGACTATAAAGGCGAAATTCAATTGGTTATTAGCTCTTCAATTCCTTGGAGTGCCAGTCCAGGAGACAGGATTGCTCAATTATTAGTCCTGCCATATATTAAGGGTGGAAATAGTGAAATAAAAAGAATAGAAGGGTTTGGAAGCACTGATCCGACAGGAAAGGCTGCATATTGGTCAAGTCAGGTCTCAGAGAACAGACCTGTGTGTAAGGCCATTATTCAAGGAAAACAGTTTGAAGGGTTAGTAGACACTGGAGCAGATGTCTCTATCATTGCTTTAAATCAGTGGCCAAAAAATTGGCCTAAACAAAAGGCTGTTACAGGACTTGTCGGCATAGGCACAGCCTCAGAAGTGTATCAAAGTACTGAGATTTTACATTGCTTAGGGCCAGATAATCAAGAAAGTACTGTTCAGCCAATGATTACTTCAATTCCTCTTAATCTGTGGAGTCGAGATTTACTACAACAATGGGGTGCGGAAATCACCATGCCCGCTCCATTATATAGCCCCACCAGTCAAAAAATCATGACCAAGATGGGATATATACCAGGAAAGGGACTAGGAAAAAATGAAGATGGCATTAAAGTTCCAGTTGAGGCTAAAATAAATCAAAAAAGGGAAGGAATAGGGTATCCTTTTTTAGGGGCAGCCACTGTAGAGCCTCCTAAACCCATACCATTAACTTGGAAAACAGAAAAACCGGTGTGGGTAAATCAGTGGCCGCTACCAAAACAAAAACTGGAGGCTTTACATTTATTAGCAAATGAACAGTTAGAAAAGGGTCATATTGAGCCTTCGTTCTCGCCTTGGAATTCTCCTGTGTTTGTAATTCAAAAGAAATCAGGCAAATGGCGTATGTTAACTGACTTAAGGGCCATAAACGCCGTAATTCAACCCATGGGGCCTCTCCAACCCGGGTTGCCCTCTCCGGCCATGATCCCAAAAGACTGGCCTTTAATTATAATTGATCTAAAGGTTTGCTTTTTTACCATCCCTCTGGCAGAGCAGGATTGTGAAAAATTTGCCTTTACTATACCAGCCATAAATAATAAAGAACCAGCCACCAGGTTTCAGTGGAAAGTGTTACCTCAGGGAATGCTTAATAGTCCAACTATTTGTCAGACTTTTGTAGGTCAATCTCTTCAACCAGTTAGAGACAAGTTTTCAGACTGTTATATTATTCATTATATTGATGATATTTTACGTGCTGCAGAAACGAGAGATAAATTAATTGACAGTTATACATTTCTGCAAGCAGAGGTTGCCAATGCAGGACTGGCAATAGCATCTGATAAGATCCAAACCTCTACTCCTTTTCATTATTTAGGGATGCAGATAGAAAATAGAAAAATTAAGCCACAAAAAATAGAAATAAGAAAAGACACATTAAAAACACTAAATGATTTTCAAAAATTGCTGGGAGATATTAATTGGATTCGGCCAACTCTAGGCATTCCTACTTATGCCATGTCAAATTTGTTCTCTATCTTAAGAGGAGACTCAGACTTAAATAGTAAAAGAATGTTAACCCCAGAGGCAACAAAAGAAATTAAATTAGTGGAAGAAAAAATTCAGTCAGCGCAAATAAATTGAATAGATCCCTTAGCCCCATTCCAACTTTTGATTTTTGCCACTGCACATTCTCCAACAGGCATCATTATTCAAAATACGGAACTTGTGGAGTGGTCATTCCTTCCTCACAGTACAGTTAAGACTTTCACATTGTACTTGGATCAAATAGCTACATTAATTGGTCAGACAAGATTACGAATAATAAAATTATGTGGAAATGACCCAGACAAAATAGTTGTCCCTTTAACCAAGGAACAAGTTAGACAAGCCTTTATCAATTCTGGTGCATGGCAGATTGGTCTTGCTAATTTTGTGGGAATTATTGATAATCATTACCCAAAAACAAAAATCTTCCAGTTTTTAAAATTGACTACTTGGATTCTACCTAAAATTACCAGACAGGAACCTTTAGAAAATGCTCTAACAGTATTTACTGATGGTTCCAGCAATGGAAAAGCAGCTTACACAGGGCCGAAAGAACGAGTAATCAAAACTCCGTATCAATCGGCTCAAAGAGCAGAGTTGGTTGCAGTCATTACAGTGTTACAAGATTTTGACCAACCTATCAATATTATATCAGATTCTGCATATGTAGTACAGGCTACAAGGGATGTTGAGACAGCTCTAATTAAATATAGCATGGATGATCAGTTAAACCAAATATTCAATTTATTACAACAAACTGTAAGAAAAAGAAATTTCCCATTTTATATTACTCATATTCGAGCACACACTAATTTACCAGGGCCTTTAACTAAAGCAAATGAACAAGCTGACTTACTGGTATCATCTGCATTCATAAAAGCGCAAGAACTTCATGCTTTGACTCATGTAAATGCAGCAGGATTAAAAAACAAATTTGATGTCACATGGAAACAGGCAAAAGATATTGTACAACATTGCACCCAGTGTCAAGTCTTACACCTGCCCACTCAAGAGGCAGGAGTTAATCCCAGAGGTCAGTGTCCTAATGCATTATGGCAAATGGATGTCACGCATGTTCCTTCATTTGGAAGATTATCATAAGTTCATGTAAGAGTTGACACTTATTCACGTTTCATATGGGCAACTTGCCAAACAGGAGAAAGTACTTCCCATGTTAAAAAACATTTATTGTCTTGTTTTGCTGTAATGGGAGTTCCAGAAAAAATCAAAACTGACAATGGACCAGGATATTGTAGTAAAGCTTTCCAAAAATTCTTAAGTCAGTGGAAAATTTCACATACAACAGGAATTCCTTATAATTCCCAAGGACAGGCCATAGTTGAAAGAACTAATAGAACACTCAAAACTCAATTAGTTAAACAAAAAGAAGAGGGAGACAGTAAGGAGTGTACCACTCCTCAGATGCAACTTAATCTAGCACTCTATACTTTAAATTTTTTAAACATTTATAGAAATCAGACTACTACTTCTGCAGAACAACATCTTACTGGTAAAAAGAACAGTCCACTTGAAGGAAAACTAATTTGGTGGAAAGATAATAAAAATAAGACATGGGAAATAGGTAAGGTGATAACGTGGGGGAGAGGTTTTGCTTGTGTTTCACCAGGAGAAAATCAGCTTCCTGTTTGGATACCCACTAGACATTTGAAGTTCTACAATGAACCCATCGGAGATGCAAAGAAAAGGGCCTCAATGGAGATGGTAACACCAGTCACATGGATGGATAATCCTATAGAAGTATATGTTAATGATTGGCAAAAAAATTCTACAAGATTGTGGAATTCACAATCTAGTATTGATCAAAAATTGGCAAATCAAATTAATGATCTTAGACAAACTGTCATTTGGATGGGAGACAGACTCATGAGCTTAGAACATCGTTTCCAGTTACAGTGTGACTGGAATACGTCAGACTTTTGTATTACACCCCAAATTTATAATGAGTCTGAGCATCACTGGGACATGGTTAGACGCCATCTACAGGGAAGAGAAGATAATCTCACTTTAGACATTTCCAAATTAAAAGAACAAATTTTCGAAGCATCGAAAGCCCATTTAAATTTGGTGCCAGGAACTGAGGCAATTGCAGGAGTTGCTGATGGCCTCGCAAATCTTAACCCTGTCACTTGGGTTAAGACCATTGGAAGTACTACGATTATAAATCTCATATTACTCCTTGTGTGCCTGTTTTGTCTGTTGTTAGTCTGCAGGTGTACTCAACAGCTCCGAAGAGACAGCAACCATCGAGAACGGGCCATGATGACGATGGCGGTTTTGTCGAAAAGAAAAGGGGGAAATGTGGGGAAAAGCAAGAGAGATCAGATTGTTACTGTGTCTGTGTAGAAAGAAGTAGACATAGGAGACTCCATTTTGTTCTGTACTAAGACAAATTCTTCTGCCTTGAGATTCTGTTAATCTACAACCTTACCCCCAAACCCGTGCTCTCTGAAACGTGTGCTGTGTCAACTCAGAGTTAAATGGATTAAGGGCGGTGCAAGATGTGCTTTGTTAAACAAATGCTTGAATGCAGCATGCTCCTTAAGAGTCATCACCACTCCCTAATCTCAAGTACCCAGGGACACAAAAACTGCGGAAGGCCGCAGGGACCTCTGCCTAGGAAAGCCAGGTATTGTCCAAGGTTTCTCCCCATGTGATAGTCTGAAATATGGCCTCGTGGGAAGGGAAAGACCTGACAGTCCCCCAGCCCGACACCCGTAAAGGGTCTGTGCTGAGGAGGATTAGAAAAGAGGAAGGAATACCTCTTGCAGTTGAGACAAGAGGAAGGCATCTGTCTCCTGCCTGTCCCTGGGCAATGGAATGTCTCGGTATAAAACCCGATTGTAAGCTCCACCTACTGAGATAGGGAAAAACCGCCTTAGGGCCGGAGGTGGGACCTGCGGGCAGCAATACTGCTTTGTAAAGCATTGAGATGTTTATGTGTATGCATATCTAAAAGCACAGCACTTAATCCTTCACATTGTCTATGATGCAAAGACCTTTGTTCACGTGTTTGTCTGCTGACCCTCTCCCCACAATTGTCTTGTGAACCTGACACATCCCCCTCTTTGAGAAATACCCACGAATGATCAATAAATACTAAGAGAACTCAGAGGCTGGTGGGATCCTCCATAGGGGATCCTCCATATGGGATCCTCCATATGCAGAACGCTGGTTCCCCGGGTCCCCTTATTTCTTTCTCTATACTTTGTCTCTGTGTCTTTTTCTTTCCTAAGTCTCTCATTCCACCTTACGAGAAACACCCACAGGTGTGTAGGGGCAACCCACCCCTACAAAAAGGAAATATCTTCGTATAAAAACTAGGCGGAATCATTCTCTGAGACAACTTAATGATTTGTGCGTTCAGCTCACAGACTTTAACCTTCCTTTTCATAGAGCAGTTAGGAAACACTCTGTTTGTAAAGTCTGGAAGCGGATATTTGGACCTCTTTGAGGCCTTCGTTGGAAACGGGATTCCTTCATATAATGCTAGACAGAAGAATTCTCAGTAACCTCTTAGTGTTGTGTGTACTCAACACACAGAGTTGAACCTTTGTTTAGAGAGAGCAGAGTTGAAACTCTCTTTTTGTGGAATTTGCAATTGGAGATTTCAAGCGATTTGAGGCCAATGACAGAAGAGGAAAATCTTCGCTTAAAAACTAGACAGAATCATTCTTAGAAACTACTTTGTGATGTGTGCACCCACCTGACAGAGTTTAACATTTCTTTTCATAGAGCCGTTTGAAAACACTCTGTTTGTAAAGTCTGCAAGTGGATATTTGGACCTCTACGAGGCCTTCGTTGGAAACGGGATTTCTTCATATAATGCAAGACAGAAGAATTCTCAGTAACTTCCTTGTGTTGTGTGTATTCAGCTCACAGAGTTTAACCTTTCTTTAGACAGAGCATATGGAAACTTTCTTTTTTTGGAATTTGCAATTGGAGATTTCAAACGATGTCAGGCCAATGGTAGAAAAGGAAATGTCTTCGTTTAAAAACTAGACAGAATCATTTTAAGAAACTAGTTTGCAATGTGGGCCTTCAACTGACAGAGTTCATCGTTCCTTTTCACAGAGCAGTTTGGAAGCACTCTGTTTGTAAAGTCTGCAAGTGGATATTTGGACCTCTTTGAGGCCTTCGTTGGAAAAGGGATTTCTTCATAAAATCCTAGACAGAAGAATCCTCAGTAACTTCTTTGTGTCTGTGTATTCAACTCACAGAGTTGAACCTTCCTTTAGACAGAGTAGATTTGAAACACTCTTTTTGTGGAAATTACATGTGGAGATTTCAAGCGATTTGAGGCCAATGACAGAAGAGGAAATATCCTCGTTTAAAAACTACACAGAATCATTTGCAGAAACTGGTTTGTGATGTGTATGTTCCACTGACAGAGTTTAACCTTTCTTGTGATAGAGAAGTTTGGAAGCACTCTGTTTGTAATGTCTGCAAGTGGATATTTGGACCTCAACGAGGCCTTCGTTGGAAACGGGAATTCTTCATATAATGCAAGACAGAAGAATTCTCAGTAACTTCCTTGTGTTGTGTGTATTCAGCTCACAGAGTTTAACCTTTCTTTAGACAGAGCATACTTGAAACTCTCTTTTTTTGGAATTTGCAATTGGAGAGTTCAAGCGATTTCAGGCCAATGGTAGAAAAGGAAATATCTTCGTTTAAAAAGTAGACAGAATCATTTTCACAAACTAGTTTGTGATGTGTGCCTTCAACTGACAGAGTTTAACGTTTCCTTTCATAGAGCAGTTTGGAAGCACTCTGTTTGAAAAGTCTGCAATTCGATATTTGGGCCTCTTTGAGGCCTTCTTTGGAAATGGGATTTCTTCATAAAATGCTAGACAGAAGTATTCTCAGTAACTTCTTTCTGTGTGTGTTCAACTCACAGAGTTGAACCTTCGTTTAGACAGAGTAGATTTGAAACACTCTTTTTGTGGAAATTACAGGTGGAGATTGCAAGCGATTTGAAGCCAATGACAGAAAAGGAAATATCTTCGTTTAAAAACTACACAGAATCATTCTCAGAAACTACTTTGTCATGTGTGCATACACCTGAGAGTTTAACCATTCTTTTCATCGAGCAGTTTGGAAACACTCTGTTTGTAAAGAATGCAAGTGGATATTCGGACTTCTACGAGGCCTTCGTTGGAAACGGGATTTCTTCATATAATGCAAGAGAGAAGAATTCTCAGTAACTTCCTGGTGTTGTCTGTATTCAGCTCACAGAGTTTAACCTTTCTTTAGACAGAGCATATTTGAAAATCTCTTTTTTTGGAATTTGCAATAGGAGATTTCAAGCGATTTCAGGCCAATGGTTGAAAAGGAGATATCTTCTTTTAAAAACTAGACAGAATCATTTTCGGAAACTAGTTTGTGATGTGTGCCTTCAACTGACAGAGTTTAACGTTTCTTTTCACAGAGCAGTTGGGAAGCACTCTCTTTGTAAAGTCTGCAAGTGGGTATTTGGACCTCTTTGAGGCCTTCGTTGGAAACAGGATTTCTTCATAAAATGCTAGACAGAAGAATTCTGAGGAACTTCTTTGTGTTTGTGTATTCAACTCACAGAGTTGAACCATCCTGTAGAAAGGGTAGATTTGAAACTCTCCTTTTGTGGAATTTACATGTGGTGATTTCAAGCGAAATGAGGTCAATGACAGAAAACGAAATATCTTCGTTTAAAAACTAGACAGAATCATTCTCAGAAACTACGTTGTGATGTGTGCATCCACCTGACAGAGTTTAACCTTTCTTTTCATAGAGCAGTTTGAAAACACTCTGTTTGTAAAGTCTGCAAGTGGATATTTGGACCTCTTTGAGGCCTTCGTTGGAAATGGGATTTCTTCATATAATGTAAGACAGAAGAATTCTCAGTAAGTTCCTTGTGTTGTGTGTATTCAGCTCACAGAGTTTAACCTTTCTTTAGACAGAGCAGATTTGAAACTCTCTTTGTTTGGAATTTGCATTTGGAGATTTCAAGCGATTTCAGGCCAATGGCAGAAAAGGAAATATCTTCGTTTAAAAACTAGACAGAATAATTTTCACAAACTAGTTTGTGATGTGTGCCTTCAACTGATAGAGTTTAACGTTTCTTTTCATAGAGCAGTTTGGAAGCACTCTCTTTGTAAAGTCTGCAAGTGGATATTTGGACCTGTTTGAGACCTTCGTTGGAAATGGGATTTCTTCATAAAATGCTAGACAGAAGATTTCTCAGTAACTTCTTTCTGTGTGTGTTCAACTCACAGAGTTGAACCTTCCTTTAGACAGAGTAGATTTGAAACACTCTTTTTGTGGAAATTACACGTGGAGATTTCAAGCGATTTGAGGCGAATGACATAAAAGGAAATATCTTCGTTTAAAAACTAGACAGAATCATTCTCAGAAACTACTTTGTGATGTGTGCACCCACCTGACAGAGTTTAACCTTTCTTTTCATAGAGCAGTTTGAAAACACTTTGTTTTTGAAGTCTGCAACTGGACATTTGGAGTTCTACGAGGCCTTCGTTGGCAACGGGATTTCTTCATATAATGCAAGACAGAAGAATTCTCAGTAACTTCTTTGTGTTGTGTGTATGCAGCTCACAGAGTTGAACCTTTCTTTATACAGAGCAGATTTGAAACTCTCTTTTTGTGGATTTTGCAATTGGAGATTTCAAGCGATGTGAGGCCAATGGTTGAAAACGAAATATATTCGAATGAAAACTAGACGGAATCATTCTCTGAAACAACTTAATGATTTCTGGATTCAGCGCACAGAGTTTAACCTTCCTTTTCATAGAGCAGTTAGGAAACACTCTGTTTGTAAAGTCTGGAAGCGGATATTTGGACCTCTTTGAGGCCTTCGTTGGAAACGGGATTCCTTCATATAATGCTAGCCAGAGGAATTCTCAGTAACTTCCTTGTGTTGTGTGTATTCAACACACAGAGTTTAACCTTTCTTTAGACAGAGCAACTGGAAAATTTCTTTTTTTGGAATTTGCAATTGCAGATTTCAAGCGATTTCAGGCCAATAGTAGAGAGGGAAATATCTCCATTTAAAAAATAGACAGAATCATTCTCAGAAACTACTTTGTGATGTGTGCATCCACCTGACAGAGTTTAACCTTTCTTTTCATAGAGCAGAGTGAAAACACTCTTTTTGTAAAGTCTGCAAGTGGATATTTGGACCTCTACGAGGCCTTCGTTGGAAACGGGATTTCTTCATATAATGCAAGACAGAAGAATTCTCAGTAACTTCCTTGTGTTGTGTGTATTCAGCTCAAAGAGTTTAACATTTCTTTAGAAAGAGCATATGTGAAACTCTCTTTTTTTGAATTTGCAATTGAAGATTTCAAGCGATTTCAGGCCAATGTTTGAAAAGGAAATATCTTCGTTTAAAAACTAGACAGAATCATTTTCAGAAACTAGTTTGTAATGTGTGCCTTCAATTGACAGAGTTAACGTTTCTTTTCACAGAGCAGTTTGGAAGCACTCTCTTTGTAAAGTCTGCAAGTGAATATTTGGACCTCTTTGAGGTCTTCGTTGGAAACGGGATTTCTTCATAAAATGCTAGACAGAAGAATTCTCAGTAACTTCTTTGTGTTTGTGTATTCAAATCACAGGGTTGAACCATCCTGTAGAAAGGGAAGATTTGAAACTCTGGTTTTGTGGAATTTACATGTTGAGATTTCAAGAGAATTGAGGTCAATGACAGAAAACGAAACATCTTCGTTTAAAAACTGGACAGAATCATTCTCAGAAACTACGTTGTGATGTGTGCATCCACCTGACAGAGTTTAACCTTTCTTTTCATAGAGCAGTTTGACAACACTCTGTTTTTGAATTCTGCAACTGGATATTTGGACTTCTTTGAAGCCTTCTTTGGAAACGGGATTTCTTCATATAATGCAAGACAGAGGAACACTCAGTAACTTCTTCGTGTTGTTTGTATGCAGCTCACAGAGTTGAACCTTTCTTTATACAGAGCAGATTAGAAACTCTATTTTTGTGGATTTTGCAATTGGAGATTTCAAGCGATTTGAGGCCAGTGTTTGAAAGGGAAATATCTTCGTATAAAAACTAGACGGAGTCATTCTCTGAAACATCTTAATGATTTGTGCATTCAGCTCACAGAGTTTAACTTTCCTTTTCATAGAGCAGTTACGTAACACTCTGTTTGTAAAGTCTGCAAGTGGATATTTGGACTCCTAAGAGACCTTCGTTGGAAACGGGATTTCATCTTATAATGCAAGACAGAAGAATTCTCAGTAACTTCCTTGTGTTGTGTGTATTCAGCTCACAGAGTTTAACCTTTCTTTAGACAGAGCATACTTGAAACTCTCTTTTCTTGAAATTTGCAATTGGAGATTTCAAGCCATTTCAGGCCAATGGTAGAAAGGGAAATATCTTCGTTTAAAAACTAGAGAGAATCATTTTCAGAAACTAGTTTGTGATGTGTGCCTTCCACTGACAGAGTTCAACGTTTCTTTTCATAGAGCAGTTTGGAAGAACTCTGTTTGTAAAATCTGCAAGTGGTTATTTGGACCTCTTTGAGGCCTTCGTTGGAAATGGGATTTCTTCATAAAATGATAGACAGAAGAATTCTGAGTAACTTCTTTGTGTGTGTGTATTCAACTCACAGAGTTGAACCTTCTTTAGACAGAGTAGATTTGAAACACTCTTTTTGTTGAAACTACATGTATAGATTTCAAGCGATTTGAGGCGAATGACAGAACTGGAAATATCTTCGTTTAAAAACTAGACAGAATCATTCTCAGAAACTACTTTGTGATGTGTGCATCCACCTGACAGAGTTTAACCTTTCTTTTCATAGGGCAGTTTTAAAACACTCTGTTTTTGAAGTCTGCAAGTGTATATTTGGAGTTCCATGAGGCCTTCTTTGGCAACGGGATTTCTTCATATAATGCAAGACATAGGAATTCTCAGTAACTTCTTTGTGTTGTGTGTATGCAGCTGATAGAGTTGAACATTTCTTTATAGAGAGCAGATTTGAAACTCTCTTTTTGTGGATTTTGCAATTGGAGATTTCAAGCGATTTGAGGCCAATGGTTGAAAACGAAATTTCTTCATATAAAAACTAGACGGAATCATTCTCTGAAACAACTTAATGATTTGTGCATTCAGCTCACAGAGTTTAACCTTCCTTTTAATAGAGCAGTTAGGAAACACTCTGTTTGTAAAGTCTGGAAGCGGATATTTGGACCTCTTTGAGGCCTTCGTTGGAAAAGGGATTCCTTCATATAATGCTAGACAGAAGAATTCTCAGTAACTTCCTTGTGTTGTGTGTATTCCGCACACAGAGTTTAACCTTTCTTTACACAGAGCATATGGAAACTTTCTTTTTTTGGAATTTGCAATTGGAGATTTCAAGCTATTTCAGGCCAATAGTAGAGTGGGAAATATCTCCGTATAAAAAATAGATAGAAACATTGTCAGAAACTACTTTCTGATGTGTGTATCCACCTGACAGAGTTTAACCTTTCCTTTCATAGAGCACTCAGAAAACACTCTTTTTGTAAAGTCTGCAAGTGGATATTTGGACCTCTACGAGGCCTTCGTTGGAAACGGGAATTCTTCATATAATGAAAGACAGAAGAATTCTCAGTAACTTCCTTGTGTTGTGTGTATTCAGCTCACAGAGTTTATCCTTTCTTTAGACAGAGCATATTTGAAACTCTCTTTTTTTGGAATTTGCAATTGGAGATTTCAAGCGATTTCAGGCCAATGGTAGAAAAGGAAATATCTTCTTTTAAAAACTAGACAGAATCATTTTCACCAACTACTTTGTGATGAGTGCCTTCAACTGACAGAGCTTAACGTTTCTTTTCATAGAGCAGTTTGGAAGAACTCTGTTTGTAAAGTCTGCAAGTGGATATTTAGACCTCTTTGAGGCCTTCGTTGGAAATGGGATTTCTTCATAAAATTCTAGACAGAAGAATTCTGAGTAACTTCTTTGAGTGTGTGTATTCGACTCACGGAGATGAACCTTCCTTTAGACAGAGTAGATTTGGAACACTCTTTTTGTGGAAATTACAGGTGGAGATTTCAAGCGATTTGAGGCCACTGACAGAACAGGAAATATCTTCGTTTAAAAACTAGACAGAATCATTCTCAGAAACTACTTTGTGATGTGTGCATCCACCTGACAGAGTTTAACCTTTCTTTTCATAGAGCAGCTTGAAAACACTCTGTTTTTGAAGTCTGCAACTGGATATTTGGTTTTCTACGAGGCCTTCGTTGGCAATGGGATTTCTTCATATAATGCAAGACAGAGGAATTCTCAGTAACATCTTTGTGTTGTGTGTATGCAGCTCACAGAGTTGAACCTTTCTTTATAGAGAGCAGATTTGAAACTCTCTTTTTGTGGATTTTGCAATTGGAGATTTCGAGCGATTTGAGGCCAATCGTTGAAAAGGAAATATCTTCGTATAAAAACTAGACGGAATCATTCTCTGAAACAACTTAATGATTTGTGCATTCAGCTCACAGAGTTTAACCTTCCTTTTCATAGAGCAGTTAGGAAACACTCTGTTTGTAAAGTGTGGAAGCGGACATTTGGACATCTTTGAGGCCTTCGATGAAAACGGGATTCCTTCATATAATGCTAGACAGAAGAATTCTAATTAACTTCCTTGTGTTGTGTGTAATCAGCACACAGAGTTTAACATTTCTTTCCACAGAGCATATGGAAACTTTCTTTTTTTGGAATTTGCAATTGGAGATTTCAAGCGATTTCAGGCCAATGGTAGAGAGGGAAATATCTCCGTTTAAAAACTAGACCGAATCCTTCTCAGAAATTACGTTGTGATGTGTGCATCCACCTGACAGAGTTTAACCATTCTTTTCATAGAGCAGTTTGTAAACACTGTGGTTGTAAAGTCTGCAAGTGGATAATTGGACCTCTACGATGCCTTCTTTGGAAACGGGATTTCTTCATATAATGCAAGACAGAAGAATTCTCAGTAACTTCCTTGTGTTGTGTGTATTTAGCTCACAGAGTTTAACCTTTCTTTAGACAGAGAATATTTGAAAATCTCTTTTTTTTGGAATTTGCAATTGGAGATTTCAAGCGATTTGAGGCCAATGGTAGAAAAGGAAATATCTTCGTTTAAAAACTACACAGAATCATTTTCAGAAACTAGTTTGTGATGTGTGCCTTCCACTGACAGTGTTTAACCTTTCTTGTGATAGAGCATTTTGGAAGCCCTCTGTTTGTAAAGTCTGCAAGTGAATATTTGGACCTCTTTGAGGCCTTCGTTGCAAATGGGATTTCTTCATAAAATGCTAGACAGAAGATTTCTCAGTAACTTCTTCTTGTGTGTGTATTCAACTCAGAGCGCTGAAGCTTCCTTTAGACAGAGTAGATTTGAAACACTCTTTTTGTAAAAATTACATGTGGAGATTTCAAACAATTTGAGGCCAATGACAGAAGAGGAAATATCTTCGTTTAAAAACTAGACAGAATCATTCTCAGAAACTACTTTGTGATTTGTGCATACACCTGACAGAGTTTAACCTTTCTTTTCAGAGAGCAGTTTGAAAACACTCTGTTTGTAAAGTCTGCAAGTGGATATTTCGACCTCTATGAGGCCTTCGTTGGAAACGGGATTTCTTCATAAAATGCAAGACAGAAGAATTCTCAGTAACTTCCTTGTGTTGTCTGTATTCAGTTCACAGAGTTTAACCTTTCTTTAGAAAGAGCATATTTGAAACTCTCTTTTTTTGGAATTTGCAATTGGAGATTTCAAGCGATTTCTGGCCAATGGTTGAAAAGGAAATATCTTCGTTTAAAAACTAGACAGAATCATTTTCAGAAAGTAGTTTGTGATATCTGCCTTCAACTGACAGAGTTTAACGTTTCTTTTCACAGAGGAGTTTGGAAGCACTCTCTTTGTAAAGTCTGCAAGTGGATATTGGGACCTCTTTGAGGCCTTCGTTGCAAATGGGATTTCTTCATAAAATGCTAGACAGAAGAATTCTCAGTAAATTCTTTGTGTTTGTGTTCAACTCACAGAGTTGAAACTTCCTTTAGACAGAGTAGATTTGAAACACTCTTTTTGTGGAAATTACAGGTGGAGATTTCAAGTGATTTGAGGCCAATGACAGAAAAGGAAATATCTTCGTTTAAAAACTAGACAGAATCATTCTCAGAAACTACTTTGTCATGTATGCATACACCTGACAGAGTTTAACCTTTCTTTTCATAGAGCAGTTTGAAAACACTCTGTTTGTAATGTCTGCAAGTGGATATTTGGACCTCTACGAGGCCTTCATTTGAAACGGGATTTCTTCATATAATGCAAGACAGAAGAATTCTCAGTAACTTCCTTCTGTTGTCTGTATTCAGCTCACAGAGATTAAACTTTCTTTAGACAGAGCATATTTGAATCTCTCTTTTTTTGGAATTTGCAATTGGAGATTTCAAGCGATTTCGGGCAAATGGTTGAAAAGGAAATATCTTCGTTTAAAAATTAGACAGAATCATTTTCAGAAAGTAGTTTGCGATGTCTGCCTTCAATTGACAGAGTTTAACGTTTCTTTTCACAGAGCAGTTTGGAAGCACTCTCTTTGTAAAGTCCGCAAGTGGATATTTGGACATCTTTGAGGCCTTCGTTGGAAAAGGGATTTCTTCATAAAATGCTAGACAGAAGAATTCTCAGTAACTTCTTTGTGTGTGTGTATTCAACTCACAGAGTTGAACCTTCCTTTAGGCAGAGTAGATTTGAAACACTCATTTTGTGGAATTTACATGTGGAGATTTCAAGCGAATTGAGGTCAATGACAGAAAACGAAATATCTTCCTTTAAAAACTAGACAGAATCATTCTCACAAGCTACTTTGTGTCGTGTGTATCCACCTGACCGAGTTTAACCTTTCTTTTCATAGAGCAGTTTGAAAACACTCTGTTTGTAAAGTCTGCAAGTGGATATTTGGACCTCTACGAGGCCTTCGTAGGAAAAGGGATTTCTTCATGTAATGCAAGACAGAAGAATTCTCAGTAACTTCCTTGTGTTGTGTGTATGCAGCTCACAGAGTTGAAACTTTCTTTAGACAGAGGGGATTTGAAACTCTCTTTTTTGGATTTTGCAATTGGAGAATTCAATCGATTTGAGGCCAATGGCTGAAAAGGAAATATCTTCGTATAAAAACTAGACGGAATCATTCTTGAAACGACTTAATGATTTGTGCATTCAGCTCACGGAGTTTAACCTTCCTTTTCATAGAGCAGTTAGGAAACAATCTGTTTGTAAAGTCTGGAAGCAGATATATGGACCTCTTTGAGGCCTTCGTTGGAAACGGGATTCCTTCATATAATGCTAGATAGAAGAATTCTCAGTAACTTCTTAGTGTGGTGTGTATTCAGCTCACAGAGTTGAACCTTTCTTTAGAGAGAGCAGATTGGAAACTCTCTTTTTGTGGAATTTGCAATTGGAGATTTCAAGCGTATTGAGGTCAATGACAGAAAAGGAAATATCTTCGTATAAAAACAAGACAGAATCATTCTCAGAAACTACTTTGTGATGTGTGCATCCACCTGACAGAGTTTAACCTTTCTTTTCATAGAGCAGTTTGAAAACACTCTGTTTGTAAAGTCTGCAAGTGGATATTTGGACCTCTACGAGGCCTTCGTAGGAAAAGGGATTTCTTCATGTAATGCAAGACAGAAGAATTCTCGGTAACTTCCTTGTGTTGTGTGTATGCAGCTCACAGAGTTGAAACTTTCTTTAGACAGAGGGGATTTGAAACTCTTTTTTGGATTTTGCAATTGGAGAATTCAATCGATTTGAGGACAATGGCTGAAAAGGAAATATCTTGGTATAAAAACTAGACGGAATCATTCTTGAAACGACTTAATGATTTGTGCACTCAGCTCACGGAGTTTAACCTTCCTTTTCATAGAGCAGTTAGGAAACAATCTGTTTGTAAAGTCTGGAAGCGGATATATGGACCTCTTTGAGGCCTTCGTTGGAAACGGGATTCCTTCATATAATGCTAGATAGAAGAATTCTCAGTAACTTCTTAGTGTGGTGTATATTCAGCTCACAGAGTTGAACCTTTCTTTAGAGAGAGCAGATTGGAAACTCTCTTTTTGTGGAATTTGCAATTGGAGATTTCAAGCGTATTGAGGTCAATGACAGAAAAGGAAATATCTTCGTATAAAAACAAGACAGAATCATTCTCAGAAACTACTTTGTGATGTGTGCATCCACCTGACAGTGTTTAACCTTTCTTTTCATAGAGCAGTTCGAAAACACTCTGTTTGTAAAGTCTGCAACTGGATATTTGGACTTCTTTTAACCCTTCGTTGGAAACGGGATTTCTTTATACAATGCAAGACAGAAGATTTCTCAGTAACTTCTTCCTGTGTGTGTATTCAACTCACAGAGCTGAACCTTCCTTTAGACAGAGTAGAATTGAAACCCTCTTTTTGTGGAAATTACATGTGGAGATTTCAAGCGATTTGAGGCCAATGACAGAACAGGAAATATCTTCGTTGAAAAACTAGACAGAATCATTCTTTGAAACTACCTTCTGATGTGTGCATCCACCTGACAGAGTTTAACCTTTCTTTTCATAGAGCAGTTTGAAAACCCTCTGTTTGTAAAGTCTGCAAGTGGATATTTGCAACTCTTTGAGACTTCGTAGGAAACGGGATTTCTTCATATAATGCAAGACAGAAGAATTCTCAGTAACTTCCTTGTGTTGTGTGTATGCAGCTCACAGAGTTGAACCTTTGTTTAGACAGAGCAGATTTGAAACTCTCTTTTTGTGGATATTGCAATTGGAGATTTCAAGCGATTTGAGGCCAATGGTTGAAAAGGAATTATCTTCGTATAAAAACTAGACGGAATCATTCTTGAAACAACTTAATGATTTGTGCATTCAGCTCACAGAGTTTAACCTTCCTTTTCATACAGCAGTTAGGAAACACTCTGTTTGTAAAGTCTGTAAGCGGATATTTGGACCTCTTTGAGGCCTTCGTTGGAAACGGAATTCCTTCTTATAATGCTACACAGAAGAATTCTCAGTAACTTCTTAGTGTTGTATATATTCAGCTCACAGAGTTTAACCTTTCTTTAGAGAGAGCAGATTTGATACTCCCTTTTTGTTGAATTTGCAATTGGAGATTTCAAGCGATTTGAGGCCAATGGAAGAAAGGGAAATATCTCCGTTTAAAAACTAGGCAGAATAATTCTCTGAAACTACTTTGTGATGTGTGCATCCACCTGACAGAGTTTAACCTTTCTTTTCATAGAGCAGTTTGAAAACACTCTGTTTGTAAAGTCTGGAAGCGGATATTTGGACCTCTTTGTGGCCTTCGTTGGAAAAGGGATTCCTTCATATAATGCTAGACAGAAGAATTCTCAGTAACCTCTTAGTGCTCTGTGTATTCAACTCAAAGAGTTGATCCTTTCTTTAGAGAGAGCAGTTTTGAAACTCTCTTTTTCTGAAAATTACATATGGAGATTTCAAGCTATTTGAGGCCAGTGACAGAAAAGGAAATATCTTCGTTTAAAAACTAGACTGAATCATTCTCAGAAACTTCTTTGTGATGTGTGCATCCACCTGACAGAGTTTAACCTTTCTTTTCATAGAGCAGTTCGAAAACACTCTGTTTTTAATGTCTGCAAGTGGATATTTGGACCTCTATGAGGCCTTCGTTGGAAACGGGATTTCTTCATATAATGCAAGACAGAAGAATTCTCAGTAACTTCCTTGTGTTGTCTGTATTCAGCTCAGAGAGTTTATCCTTTCTTTAGAGAGAGCATATTTGAAAATCTCTTTTTCTGGTATTTGCAATTGGAGATTTCAAGCGATTTCAGGCCAATGGTTGAAAAGGACATATCTTCGTTTAAAAACTAGACAGAATCATTTTCAGAAACTAGTTTGTGATGTTTGCCTTCAACTGACAGAGTTTAACATTTCTTTTTACAGAGCAGTTTGGAAGCACTCTGTTTGTAAAGCCTGCAAGTGGATATTTGGACCTCTTTGAGGGCTTCATTGGAAACGGGATTTCTTCATAAAATGCTAGACAGAAGAATTCACAGTAATTTCTTTGGATGGGTGTATTCACCTCAGAGAGTTGAACCTTCCTTTAGACAGAGTAGATTTCAAACACTTGTTTTGTGGAATTTACATAAGGAGATTTCAAGCGAATTGAGGTCAATGACAGAAAACGAAATATCTTCATTTAAAAACTAGACAGAATCATTCCCAGAAACTACGTTGTGATGTGTGCATCCACCTGACAGAGTTTAACCTTTCTTTTCATAGAGCAGTGTGAAAACACTCTGTTTTTGAAGTCTGCAACTGGATATTTGGATTTGTTTGAGGCCTTCGTTGGAAACGGGATTTCTTCATATAATGCAAGACAGAGGAATACTCAGTAACTTCTTTGTGATGTGTGTATGCAGCTCACAGGGTTGAACCTTTCTTTATACAGAGCAGATTACAAACTCTCTTTTTGTGGATCTTGCAATTGGAGGTTTCAAGCGATTTGAGGCCAATGTTTGAAGAGGAAGTATCTTCGTATAAAAACTAGACGGAATTATTCTCTGAAACAACTTAATGATTTGTGCATTCAGCTCACAGAGTTTAACCTTCCTTTTCATAGAGCAGTTAGGAAACACTCTGTTTGTAAAGTCTGTAAGCGGATATTTGGACCTCTTTGAGGCCTTCGTTGGAAAACGGACTCCTTCATATAATGCTAGACAGAAGAATTCTCAGTAACTTCTTATTGTTTTGTTTTTTCTACTCACAGAGTTGAGCCTTTCTTTAGAGAGAGGAGATTTGAAACTCTGTTTTTGTGGAAATTACATGTGGATATTTCAAGCGATTTGAGGCCAATGACAGAAAAGGAAATATCTCAGTTTAAAAACTAGACAGGATCATTCTCAGAAACTACTTTGTGATGTGTGCATCCACCTGACAGAGTTCAACCTTACTTTTCATGGAGCAGTTTGAAAACACTCTGTTTGTAAAGTCTGCAAGTGGATATTTGGACCTCTACGAGGCCTTCGTTGGAAACGGGATTTCTTCATATAATGCAAGAGAGAAGAATTCTCAGTAACTTCCTTGTGTTGTCTCTCCTCAGCTCACAGAGTTTAACCTTTCTTTAGACAGGGCATATTTGAAAATCTCTTTTTTTGGAATTTGCAATTGGAGATTTCAAGCGATTTCTGGCCAGTGATTGAATAGGACATATCTTCGTTTAAAAACTAGATAGAATCATTTTCAGAAACTAGTTTGTGATGTGTGCCTTCAACTGACAGAGTTTTTCGTTTCTTTTCACAGAGCAGTTTGGAAGCACTCTCTTTGTAAAGTCTGTAAGTGGATATTTGGACCTCTTTCAGGCCTTCGTTGGAAACGGGATTTCTTCATAAAATACTAGACAGAAGAATTCTCAGTAACTTCTTTGTGTGTGTATTCAACTAACAGAGTTGAACCATCTTTTAGCCAGAGTAGATTTGAAACACTCGATTTGTGGAATTTACATGTGGAGATTTCATGCGAATTGAGGTCAATTACAGAAAACGGAATATCTTCGTTTAAAAACTAGACAGAATCATTCTGAGAAACTACTTTGTGATATGTGCATCCACCTGACATAGTTTAACCTTTCTTTTCATAGAGCTGTTTGAAAACATTCTGTTTGTAAAGTCTGCAACTGAATATTTCGACTTCTTTGAGGCCTTCGTTGGAAACGGGATTTCTTCATATAATGCAAGACAGAAGAATTCTTAGTAACTTCTTTGTGTTGTGTGTATGCAGCTGACAGAGTTGAAACTTTCTTTATACACAGCAGATTTGAAACTCTCTTTTTGTGGATTTTGCAATTGGAGATTTCAAGCAATATGAGGCCAATGGTTGAAAAGGAAATATCTTCGTATAAAAACAAGACGGAATCATTCTCTGAAACATCTTCATGAGTTGTGCATTCAGCTCACAGAGTTTAACCTTCCTTTTCATAGAGCAGTTAGGAAACGCTCGGTTTGTAAAGTCTGGAAGCGGATATTTGGACTTCTTTTACGCCTTCGTTGGAAACGGGATTCCTTCATATAATGCTAGACAGAAGAATTCTCAGTAACTTCTTAGTGTTGTGTGTATTCAGCTCACAGTGTTGAACCTTTCTTTAGAGAGAGCAGATTTGAAACTCTCTTTTTGTGGAATTTGCAATTGGAGATTTCAAGCGATTTGAGGCCAATGGAAGAAAGGGAAATATCTCCGTTTAAAAACTAGATAGAATCATTCTGAGAAACTACTTTGTGATGTGTGCATCCACCTGACAGAGTTTAACTTTTCTTTTCATAGAGAAGTTTGAAAACACTCTGTTTGTAAAGTCTGCAAGTGGATATTTGGACCTGTACGAGGCCTTCGTTGGAAACGGGATTTCTTCTTATAATGCAAGACAGAAGAATTGTCAGTAACTTCTTTGTGTTGTGTGTATTCAGCTCACAGAGTTGAACCTTTCTTTATACAGAGCAGATTTGAAACTCTCTTTCTGTGGAATTTGCAATTGGAGATTTCAAGCGGTTTGAGGTCCACGGTTGAAAAGGAAATATCTTCGTATAAACACTAGACATAATCATTATCAGAAACTACTATGTGATGTGTGCGTTGAGCTCACAGAGTTTAACCTTTCTTTCCAGAGAGCAGTTTGGAAACACTCTGTTTGTAAAGCCTGCAAGTGGAAATTTGGAACTCTTTGAGGCCTTCGTTGGAAATGGGATTTCTTCATATAAGGCTAGACAGAAGAATTCTCAGTAACGTCTTTGTGTTGTGTTTATTCAACTCACAGAGTTGAAACTTTCTTTAGAGAGAGCAGGTTTGAAACTCTCTTTTTATGGAATTTGCAACTGGAGATTGCAAGCGATTTGAGGCCAGTGGTAGAAAAGGAAATATCTTCGATTAAAAACTAAACAGAATCATTATCAGAAACTACTTTTTGATGTGTGCCTTCAACTGACAGGGTTTAAAGTTTCTTTTCATAGAGCGGTTTGGAAGCACTCTTTTTGCAAAGACTGCAAGTGGACATTTGGACCACTTTGAGTCCTTCGTTGGAAACGGGTTTCTTCATAAAATGCTAGACAGAAGAATTCTCAGTAACTTCTTTGTGTTGTGTGTATTCAACTCACAGAGTTGAAGCTGCTGTTAGACAGAGTAGAATTGAAACACTATTTTTGTGGGATTTGCATGTATTGATTACAAGCGAATTGAGGCTAATGGTAGAAAAGGAAATATCTTCGTTTAAAAACTAGACAGAATTATTCTCAGAAACTAATTTGCGATGTGTGCATCCACCTGACAGAGTTTAACCTTTCTTTTCATAGAGCAGTTTGAAAACCGTCTGTTTGTAAAGCCTGCAAGAGGATATTTGGACTTATTCGAGGCCTTCGTTGGAAAAGGGATTTCTTCATATAATGCCAGACAGAAGAATTCTCAGTAACTTCTTGGTGTTGTGTATGCAGCTCACAGAGTTGAACTTTTCTTTAGAAAGAGCAGATTTGAAACTCTCTTTTTATGGAATTTGCAATTGGACATTTCAAGCGATATGTGGCCAATGGTAGAAAAGGAAATATCTTCGTTTAAAAACTAGACAGAGTCATTTTCAGAAACTATTTTTTGATGTATGCCTTCAACTGACAGACTTTAAGGTCTGATTTCATAGAGCCGTTTGGAGGCACTCTGTTTCCAAAGTCTGCAAGTGAATACTTGGACCTCTTTGAGGCCTTCGTTGGGAACGGGATTTCTTCATAAAATGCTAGACAGAAGAATTCTCAGTAACTTCTTTGTGTTGTGTGTATTGAACTCACAGAGTTGAACCTTTCCTTAGATAGAGCAGATTTGAAACTCCCTTTTTGTGGAATTTGCAAATGGAGATTTCAAGGGATTTGAGGCCAGTGGTAGAAAAGGAAATGTCTTCGGGTAAAAACTAGACAGAATCATTCTCAGAAACTACTTTGTGATGTGTGCCTTCAACTTACAGAGTTCAACCTTTCTATTCATGGAGCATTTTGGGAACACTCTGTTTGGAATGTATGCAAGTGGATATTTAAACCTCTTTGAGGCGTTCGTTGGAAACGGAATTTCTTCATATAAGGCTAGACAGAAGAATTCTCAGTAACTTCTTTGTGTTGTGTGTATTCAACTCACAGATTTGAACCTCCCTTTGGACAGAGTAGATTTGAAACACTCTTTTTCTGGAATTTGCATGTGGAGATTTCAAGCGAATTGAGGGCAATGGTAGAAAAGGAAATATCTTCGTGTAAAAACTAGACAGAATCATTCTCAGAAACTACTTGGTGGTGTGTGCATTCATCTCACAGAGTTTAAGCTTTCTTTTCATAGAGAAGTTTGGAAACACTCTGTTTGTAAAGTCTGTAACTGGATATTTGGACCTTTTTGAGGCCTTCGTTGGAAACACGATTTCTTCATATAATGCTAGACAGAAGAATTCTCAGTAACTTCTTTGTGTTGTGTGTATTCAGCTCACAGAGTTGAACCTCCCTTTAGACAGAGTAGATTTGAAACACTCTTTTTGTGGAATTTTCATGTGGAGATTTCAAGGGAATTGAGGCCAAAGGTAGAAAAGGAAATATCTTCGTTTAAAAACTAGACAGAATTATTCTCAGAAACTACTTTGTGATGTGTGCATCCACCTGACAGAGTTTAACCTTTCTTTTCATACAGCAGTTTGAAAACACTCTGTTTGTAAAGCCTGCCAGTGGATATTTGGACCTCTTCGAGGCCTTCATTGGAAACGGCTTTTCTTCATATTATGCAAGACAGAAGAACTCTCAGTATCTTCTTTGTGTTGTGTGTATTCAGCACACAGAGTTGAAACTTTCTTTAGACAGAGCAGATTTGGAACTCTCTTTTTATGGAATTTGCAATTGGAGATTTCAAGCGATTTGAGGCCAATGGTAGAAAATGAAATATCTTCGTATAAAAACTTGACAGAATCATTCCCAGAAACTACTTTGTAATGTGTGCCTTCAACTGAGATAGTTTAACGTTTCTTTTCATAGAGAAGTGTGGAAACATTCTGGTTGTCAAGTTTGCAAGTGGATATTTGGACCTCTTTGAGGCCTTCGTTGGAAAAGTCATTTGTTCATACAATGCTAGACAGAAGAATTCTCAGCAACTTCTTTGTGTTGTATGTATTCAACTCACAGAGTTGAAACTTCCTTTAGACAGAGTAGATTTGAAAAACTCGTTTTGTGGAATTTACATGTGAAGATTTCAAGTGAATTGAGGCAAATGATGGAAAAAGAAATATCTTCGTTTAAAAACTAGAGAGAATCATTCTCAGAAACTGCTTTGTGATGTGTGCATCCACCTGACAATGTTTAACCTTTCTTCTCATAGAGCAGTTTGGAAACACTCTGTTTGTAAGTCTGCAATTGGATATTTGGACCACTTTGTGTCCTTCGTTGGAAACAGGATTTCTTCATATTATGCTAGACAGAAGAATTCTCAGTAACTCCTTTGTGTTGTGTGTATTCAAGTCACAGAGTTGAACATTTACTTAGACAGAGCAGATTTGAAAATCTCTTTTTGTGGAACTTGCAATTGGAGATTTGAAGCGATTTGAGGCCAATATTATAAAAGGAGATATCTTCGTGTAAAAACTAGACAGAATCATTCTCAGAAACCACTTTGTGATGTATGCGTTCAGCTCACAGAGTTTAACCTTTCTTTTCATAGAGCAGTTTGGAAACACTGTGTTTGAAATGTTTTCAATTGGATAATTGGACCTCTTAGAGGCCTTCTTTGGAAACGTGATTTCTTCATATAATGTTAGACAGAAGAATTCTCAGTAACTTCTTTCTGTTGTGTGTATTCAACTCACAGAGTTGAAACTTTCTTTAGACAGAGCAGTTTTGAAACTCTGTTTTTGTGGAATTTGCAATTGGAGATTTCAGGCGATTTGAGGCCAATGGTAGGAAGGGAAATATCTTCATAGAAAAACTAGACAGAATCATTCTCAGAAATTACTTTGTGGTGTGTGCCTTCAACTGACAGAGTTCAACGTTTCTTTTCATAGAGCAGTTTGGAAACACTCTCATTGTAAAGTCTGCAAGTGGATATTTGGACCTCTTTGAGGCCTTCCTTGGAAATGGGATTTCTTCATATAAGGCTAGAGAGAAGAATTCTCAGTAACTTGTTTGTGTGTGTGTATTCAACTCACAGAGTTGAACATTCCTTCAGACAGAGTAGATTTGAAACACTCTTTTTGTGTAATTTACATGTGGAGATTTCAAGAGAATTGAGGCCAGTTATAGAAAAGGAAATATCTTCGTTTAAAAACTAGACAGAATCACTCTCAGAAACTACTTTGTGATGTGTGCATCCACCTGACAAAGTTTAAACTTTCTTTTCATAGAGCAGTTTGGAAACACTGTTTGTAAAGTCTGCAAATGTATATTTGTACCTCTTTGTGGCCTTCGTTGGAAACGGGATTTCTTCATAATATGCTAGACAGAAGAATTCTCAGTAACTCCTTTGTGTTGTGTGTATTCAACTGACAGAGTTGAAACTTTCTTTAGACAGAGCAGATTTGAAAATCTCTTTTTGTGGAACTTGCCATTGTAGATTTCAAGCAATTTGAGGCCAATGGCAGAAAAGGAAATACCTTCGTGTAAGAACTAGACAGAATCATTCTCAGAAACCACTTTGTGAAGTGTGCGTTCAGCTTACAGAGTTTAACCTTTCTTTTCATAGAGCAGTTTGGAAACACTGTGTTTGAAGTATTTTCAATTGGAAAATTGGACCACTTAGAGGCCTTCATTGGAAACGGATTTCTTCATATAATGCTAGACAGAAAAATTCTCAGTAACTTCTTTGTGTTGTGTGTATTCAACTCACAGAGGTGAAGACTACTTTAGACAGAGTGGTTTTGAAACAGTCTTTTTTTGGAATTTGCATATGGAGATTTCAAGCGAATTGAGGCCAATGGTAGAAAAGGAATAACTTGGTTTAAAAAGTAGACAGAATCATTCTAAGAACCTACTTTGTGATGTGTGCATCCACCTGACAAAGTTTAAACTGTCTTTTCATAGAGCAGTTTGAAAACACTCTGTTTGTAAAGTCTGCAAGTGGATATTTGGACCTCTTTGAGGCCTTCCTTGGAAACGGGATTCGTTCATATAATGCTAGACAGAAGAATTCTCAGTAACTTCTTTGTGTTGTGTGTATTCAACTCACAGAGTTGAACCTTTCTTTTGACAGAGTAGATTTGAAACTCTCTTTTTGTGGAATTTGCAGTTGGAGATTTCAAGCGATGTGAGGCCATCGGAAGAAAAGGAAATGTCTTCGTATAAAAACTAGACAGAATCATTCTCAGAAACTACTTTGTGATGTGTGCGTTCATCTCACAGAGTTTAACCTTCCCTTTCATAAAACAGTTTGGGAACACCCTGTTTGTAAAGTCGGCAAGTGGATATTGTATCTCTTTGAGGCCTTCTTTGGAAACGGGATTCCTTCATATAATGCTAGACAGAAGAATTCTCAGTAACTTCTGTGTGTTGTGTGTATTCAACTCACAGAATTGAACCTCCCTTTAGACAGAGTAGATTTGAAACACTCTTTTTGCGGAATTTCCATGTGGAGATTTCTAGCGAATTGAGGCCACTGGTAGAAAAGGAAATATGTTCGTTTAAAAACCAGAGAGAATTATTTTCAGAAACTTCTCTGTGAAGTGTGCATCCACCTGACAGAGTTTAACCTTCCTTTTCATAGAGCAGTTTGAAAACACTCTGTTTGTACAGCCTGTAATTGAATATTTGGACCTCTTCGAAGCCTTCTTTGGAAACGGGATTTCTTCATATAATGCAAGACAGAAGAATTCTCAGTAACATCTTTGTGTTGTGTGTACTCAGGACACAGAGTTGAACCTTTCTTTATACAGAGCAGATTTGAAACTCTCTTTTTATGGAATTTGCAATTGGAGATTTCAAGCGATTTGAGGCCAATGGTAGGAAAGGAAATATCTTCGTTTAAAAAGTGGACAGAATAATTTTCGGAAACTACTTTGTGATGTGTGCTTTCAACTGACAGAGTTTAACGTCTCTTCTCATAGAGCAGTTTGGAAGCATTCTGTTTGTAAAGTCTGCAAGTGAATATTTGGACCTCTTTTCAGCCTTCGTTGGAAAAGGGATTTCTTCATAAAATGCGAGATAGAAGAATTCTCAGTAACTTCTTTGTGTTGTGTGTATTCAACTCACAGGATTAAACCTTTCTTTAGACAGAGCAGATATGATACTCTCTTTTTGTGGAATTTGCAATTGGACATTTCAAGCGATTTGAGGCCAATGGTAGAAAAGGAAATATCTTCGCATAAAAACTAGACAGAATCATTCTCAGAAAAAACTTTATGATGTGTGCGTTCAGCTCACAGAGTTTAACCTTACTTTTCATAGAGCAGTTTGGAAACACTCTGTTTGTAAAGTCTGTAAGTGGATATTTGGAACTCTTTGAGGCCTTCGTTGTAAACGGGATTCCTTCATATAATGCCAGACAGAAGAATTCTCAGTAACTTCTTTGTGTTGTGTCTATTCAACTCACAAAGTTTAACCTTTCTTTAGACAGAGCAGATTTGAAACTCTCTATTTGTGGAATTTGCAATTGGAGATTTCAAGCGATTTGAGGCCAATGGTAGAAACGGAAATATCTTCGTATAAACACTAGACATAATCATTCTCAGAAACTACTATGTGATGTGTGCGTTGAGCTCACAGAGTTTAACCTTTCTTTCCAGAGAGCAGTTTGGAAACACTCTGTTTGTAAAGCCTGCAAGTGGATATTTGGAACTCTTTGAGGCCTTCGTTGGAAACGGGATTTCTTCATATAAGGCTAGAAAGAAGAATTCTAAGTAACTTCTTGTGTTGTGTTTATTCAACTCACAGAGTTGAAACTTCCTTTAGACAGAGTAGAGTTGAAACACTCTTTTTCTGAAATTTACATGTAGAGATTTCAAGCGAAGTGAGGCCAATGATAGAAAAGGAAATATCTTCTTTTAAAAAGTAGACAGAATCACTCTCAGAAACTATTTTGAGATGTGTGCATCCACCTTACGAAGTTTAACCTTTCTTTTCATATAGCAGTTTGAAAACACTCTGTTTCTAAAGCCTGCAAGTGCATATTTGGACCTTTTGAGGCCTTCATTGGAAACGGGATTCCTTCATATAATGCTTGGCAGAAGAATTCTAAGTAACTTCTTTTTGTTGTGTGTATTCAGCTCACAGAGTTGAACCTTTCTTTAGAGAGAGCAGATTTGATACTCTCTTTTTGTGGAATTTGCAATTGGAGATTTCAAGCGATTTGAGGCCAATCGTAGAAAAGGAAATATCTTTGTGTAAAAACTAGACAGAATCATTCTCAGAAACTACTTTGTGATGTGTGCGTCAGCTCACAGAGTTTAACCTTTCGTTTCATAGAGCAGTTTGGAAACACGCGGTTTGTAAAGTTTGTGAGTGGATATTTGGACCTCTTAGAGGCCTTCGTTGGAAATGGGATTTCATCATTTAATGCTAGACAGAAGAATTCACAGTAACTTCTTTGTGTTGTGTGTATTCAACCCACAGATTTGAAACTTTCTTTAGACAGAGCAGGTTTGAAACTCTCATTTTATGGAATTTGCAACTGGAGATTGCCAGCGATTTGAGGCCAGTGGTAGAAAAGGAAATATCTTCGATTAAAAACTAGACGGAATCATTTTCAGAAACTACTTTTTGATGTGTGCCTTCAACTGACAGGGTTTAAAGTTTCTTTTCATAGAGCAGTTTGGAAGCACTCTCTTTGCAAAGACTGCAAGTGGACATTTGGACCTATTTGAGTCCTTCGTTGGAAACGAGTTTCTTCATAAAATGCTAGACAGAAGAATTCTCAGTAACTTCCTTGTGTTGTGTGTATTCAACTCACAGAGTTGAACCTCCTTTTAGACATAGTAGATTTGAAACACTATTTTCGTGGAATTTGCATGTATTGATTACAAGCGAATTGAGGCCAATGGTAGAAAATGAAATATCTTTGTTTAAAAACTAGACAGAATTATTCTCAGAAACTACTTTGTGATGTGTGCATCCACCTGACAGAGTTTAACCTTTCTTTTCATAGAGCAGTTTGAAAACCCTCTGTGTGTAAAGGCTGCAAGAGGATATTTGGACCTCTTCGAGGCCTTCGTTGGAAAAGGGAATTCTTCATATAATGCCAGACAGAAGAATACTCAGTAACTACTTGGTGTTGTGTATGCAGCTCACAGAGTTGAACTTTTCTTTAGAAAGAGTTTATTTGAAAATCTCTTTTTATGGAATTTGCAATTGGAGATTTCAAGAGATATGTGGCCAATGGTAGAAAAGGAAATATCTTCGTTTAAAAACTAGACAGAGCCATTTTCAGAAACTATTTTTTGATGTGTGCCTTCAACTGACAGACTTTAAGGTCTCATTTCATAGAGCAGTTTGGAAGCACTCTGTTTCCAAAGTCTGCAAGTGGATATTTGGACCTCTTTGAGGCCTTCATTGGAAACGGGATTTCTTCATAAAATGCTAGACAGAAGAATTCTCAGTAACTTCTTTGTGTTGTGTGTATTCAACTCACAGAGTTGAACCTTTCCTTAGACAGAGCAGATTTGAAACTCTCTTTTTGTGGAATTTGCAAATGGAGATTTCAAGCGATTTGAGGCCAATGGTAGAAAAGGAAACGTCTTCGTGTAAAAACTAGACAGAATCATTCTCAGAAACTGCTTTGTGATGTGTGCCTTCAACTTACAGAGTTCAACCTTTCTATTCATGGAGCATTTTGGGAACACTCTGTTTGGAATGTATGCAAGTGGATATTTAAACCTCTTTGAGGCCTTCGTTGGAAACGGAATTTCTTCATATAATGCTAGACAGAAGAATTCTCAGTAACTTCTTTGTGTTGTGTGTATTCAGCTCACAGAGTTGAACCTTTCCTTAGACAGAGCAGAATTGAAACTCTTTTTGTGGTATTTGCAGTTTGAGATTTCTAGCGATTTGAGACCAATAGTAGAAAAGGAAATATCTTCGTATAAAAACTAGACAGAATCATTCTCAGAAACTACTTTGTCATGTGTGCGGTGAGCTCAGAGATTATAACCTTTCTTTTCAGAGAGCAGTTTGGAAACACTCTGTTTGTAAAGTCTTCAAGTGGATATTTGGACCTCTATGAGGCCTTCGTTGGAAACGGGATTTCTTCATATAATGCTAGACAGAAGAATTCTCAGTAACTTCTTTGTGTTGTGTGTATTCAGCTCACAGAGTTGAACCTCCCTTTAGACAGAGTAGATTTGAAACACTCTTTTTGTGGAATTTTCATGTGGAGATTTCAAGGGAATTGAGGCCAAAGGTAGAAAACGAAATATCTTCGTTTAAAAACTAGACAGAATTATTCTCAGAAACTACTTTGTGATGTGTGCATCCACCTGACAGAGTTTAACCTTTCTTTTCATACAGCAGTTTGAAAACACTCTGTTTGTAAAGCCTGCCAGTGGATATTTGGACCTCTTCGAGGCCTTCGTTGGAAACGGGATTTCTTCATATAATGCAAGACAGAAGATCTCTCAGTAACTTCTTTGTGTTGTGTGTATTCAGCACACAGAGTTGAACCTTTCTTTAGACAGAGCAGATTTGGAACTCTCTTTTTATGGAATTTGCAATTGGAGATTTCAAGCGATTTGAGGCCAATGGTAGAAAAGGAAATATCTTCGTATAAAAACTAGACAGAATCATTCTCAGAAACTACTTTGTAATGTGTGCCTTCAACTGACAGAGTTTAACGTTTCTTTTCATAGAGAAGTGTGGAAACATTCTGTTTGTCAAGTTTGCAAGTGGATATTTGGACCTCTTTGAGGCCTTCGTTGGAAAAGTCATTTGTTCATACAATGTTAGACAGAAGAATTCTCAGTAACTTCTTTGTGTTGTGTGTATTCAACTCACAAACTTGAACCTCCCTTTAGACAGAGTAGATTTGAAAAACTTTTTGTGGAATTTGCATCTGGAGATTTCAAGTGAATTGAGGCCAATAATATAAAAGGAAATATCTTCGTTTTAAAACTAGACAGAATCAGTTTCAGAAACTACTTTGTGATGTGTGCCTTCAACTGACAGAGTTTAACGTTTCTTTTCATAGAGTAGGTTGGAAGCACTCTGTTTGTAAAGTCTGCAAGTGGATATTTGGACCTCTTTAAGGCCTTCGTTGGTAACGGGATTTCTTCATATTATGCTAGACAGAAGAATTCTCAGTAACTTCTTTGTGTTGTGTGTATTCAGCTCACAGAGTTGAACCTTTCTTTAGACAGAGCAGGTTTGAAACGCTCTTTTCATGGAATTTGCAATTGGAGATTTCAAGCGATTTGAGGCCAATGGTAGAAAAGGAAACATCTTCGTTTAGAAACCATACAGAATTATTCTCAGAAACTACTTTGTGATGTGTGCATCAACCTGAGAGAGTTTAACCTTTCTTTTCATAGAGGAGTTTGAAAACACTCTGTTTGTAACGTCTGCAAGTGGATATTTGGACCTCTTCGAGGTCTTCGTTGGAAGCGGGATTTCTTCATATAATGCTTGACAGAATAATTCTCAGTAACTTTTTCCTTCTGTTTGTATTCAGCTCACGGAGTTGAACCTTTCTTTAGACAGAGCAGATTTGAAAGTCTCTTTTTATGGAATTTGCTATTGTAGATTTCAAGCAATTTGTGGCCAATGGTAGAAAAGGAAATACCTTAGTTTAAAAACGAGACAGAATCATTTTCAGAAACTACTTTGGGATGTGTGCCTTCAAATGACAGAGTTTAAGGTTTCTTTCCATAGAGCAGTTTCGAAGCACTCTGTAAAATCTGCAAGTGGATATTTGGACTTCTTTGTGGCCTTCGTTGGAAAAGGGGTTTCATTATAAAATGCCAGACAGAAGAATTCTCAGTAACTTCTTTGTGTTGTGTGTATTCAACTCAGAGAGTTGAACTTTTCTTTAAAAAGAGCAGATTTCAAACTCACTTTTTGTGGAATTTGCAATTGGAGATTTCAAGTGATTTGAGGCTAGTGGTAGAAAAGGAAATATCTTCGTTTAAAAAGTAGACAGAATCATTCTCAGAAACTACTGTGTGATGTGTGCCTTCAACTGATAGAGTTCAACGTTTCTTTTAATAGAGCACTTTGGAAACACTCTGTATGTAAAGTATGCAAGTGGATATTTGGACCTCTTTGAGGCCTTCGTTGGAAACGGGATTTCTTCATATAATGCTAGACAAAAGAATTCTCAGTAACGTGTTTGTGTTGTGTGTATTCAACTCACAGAGTTGAAACTCCCGTTAGACAGAGGAGATTTGAAACACTCTTTTTGTGGAATTTGCATGTGGAGATTCCAAGCAAATTGAGGCCAATGGCAGAAAAAGAAATACCTTCGTTTAAAAACCAGACAGAATTATTCTCAGAAAACAGTTTGTGATGTGTGCATCCACCTGACAGAGTTTAAATCTTCTTTTTATACAGCAGTTTGAAAACAATCTGTTTGTAAAGTCTGCAAGTGAATATTTGGACCTCTTTGAGGTCTTCTTTGGAAGCGGGTTTTCTTCATATAATGCTAGACAGAAGAATTCTCAGTAACTTCATTGTGTTGTGTGTATTCAATTCACAGGGGTGAACCTTCCTTTCGACAGAGTAGATTTGAAACACTCTTTTTGTGGAATTTGCATATGGAGATTTCAAGCGAATTGAGGCCAACGGTAGAAAAGGAAATATCTTCGTTTAAAAACTAGACAGAATCATTCTCAGAAACTACTTTGTGATGTGTGCATCCACCTGACAAAGTTTAAACTTTCTTTTCAGAGAGTAGTTTGAAAACACTCTGTTTGTAAAGTCTGCAATTGGATATTTGGACCTCTTCGAGGCCTTCGTTGGAAAATTTATTTCTTCAAATAATGCGAGACAGAAGAATTCTCAGTAACTTCTTTGTGTTGTGTGTATTCAGCTCACAGAGTTGAACCTTTCTTTAGACAGAGCAGATTTGAAACTCTCTTTTTGTGGATTTTGCCATTGGAGACTTCAAGCGATTTGAGGCCAATGGCAGAAAAGGAAATATCTTCGTATAAAAACTAGACAGAATCATTCTCAGAAAAAACTTTATGATGTGCGCATTCAGCTCACAGAGTTTAACCTCCGTTTTTATAGAGCAGTTTGGAAACACTCTGTTTGTAAAGTCTGCAAGTGGATATTCAGACTTCTTTGAGGCCTTCGTTGGAAAGGGGATTTCTTCATATAGTGCTAGACAGAAGAATTCTCAGTAACTTGTTTGTGTTGTGTGTATTCAACTCACAGTGTTGAAGCTTTCTTTGGACAGAGCAGATTTGAACCTCTCTTTTTGTGGAATTTGCAATTGGAGATTTCAAGTGATATGAGGCCAATGGAAGAAAAGGAAATATCTTCGTATAAAAACTAGACAGAATCATTCTCAGAAACTACATTGTGATGAGTTCGTCCATCTCACAGAGTTTAACCTTCCTTTTCATAGAACAGTTTGGAAACACTCTGTTTGTAAAGTATGCAAGTGGATATTTGGACTTCTTTGAGGCCTTCGTTGGAAACGGGATTTCTTCATATAATGCTAGACAGAAGAATTCTCAGTAACTTCTTTGTGTTGTGTGTATTCAGCTCACAGAGTTGAACCTTTCCTTAGACAGAGCAGAATTGAAACTCTTTTTGTGGTATTTGCAGTTTGAGATTTCTAGCGATTTGAGACCAATAGTAGAAAAGGAAATATCTTCGTATAAAAACTAGACAGAATCATTCTCAGAAACTACTTTGTCATGTGTGCGGTGAGCTCAGAGATTATAACCTTTCTTTTCAGAGAGCAGTTTGGAAACACTCTGTTTGTAAAGTCTTCAAGTGGATATTTGGACCTCTATGAGGCCTTCGTTGGAAACGGGATTTCTTCATATAATGCTAGACAGAAGAATTCTCAGTAACTTCTTTGTGTTGTGTGTATTCAGCTCACAGAGTTGAACCTCCCTTTAGACAGAGTAGATTTGAAACACTCTTTTTGTGGAATTTTCATGTGGAGATTTCAAGGGAATTGAGGCCAAAGGTAGAAAACGAAATATCTTCGTTTAAAAACTAGACAGAATTATTCTCAGAAACTACTTTGTGATGTGTGCATCCACCTGACAGAGTTTAACCTTTCTTTTCATACAGCAGTTTGAAAACACTCTGTTTGTAAAGCCTGCCAGTGGATATTTGGACCTCTTCGAGGCCTTCGTTGGAAACGGGATTTCTTCATATAATGCAAGACAGAAGATCTCTCAGTAACTTCTTTGTGTTGTGTGTATTCAGCACACAGAGTTGAACCTTTCTTTAGACAGAGCAGATTTGGAACTCTCTTTTTATGGAATTTGCAATTGGAGATTTCAAGCGATTTGAGGCCAATGGTAGAAAAGGAAATATCTTCGTATAAAAACTAGACAGAATCATTCTCAGAAACTACTTTGTAATGTGTGCCTTCAACTGACAGTTTAACGTTTCTTTTCATAGAGAAGTGTGGAAACATTCTGTTTGTCAAGTTTGCAAGTGGATATTTGGACCTCTTTGAGGCCTTCGTTGGAAAAGTCATTTGTTCATACAATGCTAGACAGAAGAATTCTCAGTAACTTCTTTGTGTTGTGTGTATTCAACTCACAAACTTGAACCTTTCTTTAGACAGTGCAGGTTTGAAACGCTCTTTTCATGGAATTTGCAATTGGAGATTTCAAGCGATTTGAGGCCAATGGTAGAAAAGGAAACATCTTCGTTTAGAAACCATACAGAATTATTCTCAGAAACTACTTTGTGATGTGTGCATCAACCTGAGAGAGTTTAACCTTTCTTTTCATAGAGGAGTTTGAAAACACTCTGTTTGTAACGTCTGCAAGTGGATATTTGGACCTCTTCGAGGTCTTCGTTGGAAGCGGGATTTCTTCATATAATGCTTGACAGAATAATTCTCAGTAACTTTTTCCTTCTGTTTGTATTCAGCTCACAGAGTTGAACCTTTCTTTAGACAGAGCAGATTTGAAAGTCTCTTTTTATGGAATTTGCTATTGTAGATTTCAAGCAATTTGTGGCCAATGGTAGAAAAGGAAATACCTTAGTTTAAAAACGAGACAGAATCATTTTCAGAAACTACTTTGGGATGTGTGCCTTCAAATGACAGAGTTTAAGGTTTCTTTCCATAGAGCAGTTTCGAAGCACTCTGTAAAATCTGCAAGTGGATATTTGGACTTCTTTGTGGCCTTCGTTGGAAAAGGGATTTCATCATAAAATGCCAGACAGAAGAATTCTCAGTAACTTCTTTGTGTTGTGTGTATTCAACTCAGAGAGTTGAACTTTTCTTTAAAAAGAGCAGATTTCAAACTCACTTTTTGTGGAATTTGCAATTGGAGATTTCAAGTGATTTGAGGCCAGTGGTAGAAAAGGAAATATCTTCGTTTAAAAAGTAGACAGAATCATTCTCAGAAACTACTGTGTGATGTGTGCCTTCAACTGATAGAGTTCAACGTTTCTTTTAATAGAGCACTTTGGAAACACTCTGTATGTAAAGTATGCAAGTGGATATTTGGACCTCTTTGAGGCCTTCGTTGGAAACGGGATTTCTTCATATAATGCTAGACAAAAGAATTCTCAGTAACGTGTTTGTGTTGTGTGTATTCAACTCACAGAGTTGAAACTCCCGTTAGACAGAGGAGATTTGAAACACTCTTTTTGTGGAATTTGCATGTGGAGATTCCAAGCAAATTGAGGCCAATGGCAGAAAAAGAAATACCTTCGTTTAAAAACCAGACAGAATTATTCTCAGAAAACAGTTTGTGATGTGTGCATCCACCTGACAGAGTTTAAATCTTCTTTTTATACAGCAGTTTGAAAACAATCTGTTTGTAAAGTCTGCAAGTGAATATTTGGACCTCTTTGAGGTCTTCTTTGGAAGCGGGTTTTCTTCATATAATGCTAGACAGAAGAATTCTCAGTAACTTCGTTGTGTTGTGTGTATTCAATTCACAGGGGTGAACCTTCCTTTCGACAGAGTAGATTTGAAACACTCTTTTTGTGGAATTTGCATATGGAGATTTCAAGCGAATTGAGGCCAACGGTAGAAAAGGAAATATCTTCGTTTAAAAACTAGACAGAATCATTCTCAGAAACTACTTTGTGATGTGTGCATCCACCTGACAAAGTTTAAACTTTCTTTTCAGAGAGTAGTTTGAAAACACTCTGTTTGTAAAGTCTGCAATTGGATATTTGGACCTCTTCGAGGCCTTCGTTGGAAAATTTATTTCTTCAAATAATGCGAGACAGAAGAATTCTCAGTAACTTCTTTGTGTTGTGTGTATTCAGCTCACAGAGTTGAACCTTTCTTTAGACAGAGCAGATTTGAAACTCTCTTTTTGTGGATTTTGCCATTGGAGATTTCAAGCGATTTGAGGCCAATGGCAGAAAAGGAAATATCTTCGTATAAAAACTAGACAGAATCATTCTCAGAAAAAACTTTATGATGTGCGCATTCAGCTCACAGAGTTTAACCTCCGTTTTTATAGAGCAGTTTGGAAACACTCTGTTTGTAAAGTCTGCAAGTGGATATTCAGACTTCTTTGAGGCCTTCGTTGGAAAGGGGATTTCTTCATATAGTGCTAGACAGAAGAATTCTCAGTAACTTGTTTGTGTTGTATTCAACTCACAGTGTTGAAGCTTTCTTTAGACAGAGCAGATTTGAACCTCTCTTTTTGTGGAATTTGCAATTGGAGATTTCAAGCGATTTGAGGCCAATGGTAGGAAAGGAAACATCTTCGTATAAAAACTAGACAGAATCATTCTCAGAAACTACTCTGTGATGTGTGCGTTTACCTGACAGAGTTTAATCTTTCTGTCATAGAGCAGTTTGTAAACACTCTGTTTTTAATGTCTGCAAGTGGATATTTGGACTTCTTTGAGGCCTTCCTTGGAAACGGGATTTCTTCATATAGCTAGAGAGAAGAATTCTCAGTAACCTCTTTGTGTGTGTGTATTGAACTCACAGAGTTGAACCTTCCTTTAGACAGAGAAGATTTGAAAAACTCATTTTGTGGAATTTACATGTGAAGATTTCAAGCGATTTGAGGCCAATGATGGAAAAGGAAATATCTTCGTTTCAAAACTAGACAGAATCATTCTCAGAAACTGCTTTGTGATGTGTGCATCCACCTGACAATGTTTAACCTTTCTTCTCATAGAGCAGTTTGGAAACACTCTGTTTGTAAAGTCTGCAAGTGGATATTTGGACCTCTTTGTGGCCTTCGTTGGAAACTGGATTTCTTCATAATATGCTAGACAGAAGAATTCTCAGTAACTCCTTTGTGTTGTGTGTATTCAAGTCACAGAGTTGAACATTTCCTTAGACAGAGTAGATTTGATAATCTCTTTTTGTGGAACTTGCAATAGGAGATTTCAAGCGATTTGAAGCCAATGGTAGAAAAGGAAATATCTTCGTGTAAAACTAGACAGAATCATTCTCAGAAACCACTTTGTGATGTGTGCGTTCAGCTCACAGAGTTTAACCTTTCTTTTCATAGAGCAGTTTGGAAACACTGTGTTTCAAATGTTTTCAATTGGATAATTGGACCACTTAGAGGCCTTCTTTGGAAACGGAATTTCTTCATATAATGTTAGACAGAAGAATACTCAGTAACTTATTTGTGTTGTGTGTATTCAACTCACAGAGTTGAAGCTTTCTTTAGACACAGCGGTTTTGAAACTCTCTTTTTGTGGGATTTGCAATTGAAGATTTCACGCGATTTGAGGCCAATGGTAGAAAGGGAAATATCTTCATATAAAAACTAGACAGAATCATTCTTAGAAACTACTTTGTGATGTGTGCCTTCAACTGACAGAGTTCAACGTTTCTTTTCATAGAGAAGTTTGGAAACACTCTCTTTGTAAAGTATGCAAGTGGATATTTGGACCTCTTTGAGGCCTTTGTTGGAAATGGGATTTCTTCATATAAGGCTAGACAGAAGAATTCTCAGTAACTTCTTGTGTTGTGTGTATTCAACTCACAGAGTTGAACATTCCTTTAGACAGAGTAGATTTGAAATACTATTTTTGTGGCATTTGCATGTGGAGATTTCAATCCAATTGAGGCCAACGGTGGAAAAGGAAATATCTTCCTTTCAATACTAGGCAGAATCATTCTCAGAAACTACTTTGTGATGTGTGCATCCAGCTTACAAAGTTTAACCTTTCTTTTCATAGAGCAGATTGAAAACACTCTGTTTGTAAAGTCTGCAAGTGGACATTTGGACCTCTTTGAGGCCTTCGTTGGAAACGGGATTTCTTCATATAAGGCTAGAGAGAAGAATTCTCAGTAACGTGTTTGTGTGTGTGTATTCAACTCACAGAGTTGAACATTCCTTTAGACAGAGTAGATTTGAAACACTCTTTTTGTATAATTTACATGTGGAGATTTCAAGCGAATTGAGGCCAATTATAGAAAGGGAAATATGTTCGTTTAAAAACTAGACAGAATCATTCTCAGAAAATACTTTGTGATGTTTGCTTACACCTGACAAAGTTTAACCTTTCTTTTCATAGAGCAGTTTGGAAACACTGTTTGTAAAGTCTGCAAGTGTATATTTGGACCTCTTTGTGGCCTTCATTGGAAACGGGATTTCTTCATAATATGCTAGACAGAAGAATTCTCAGTAACTCCTTTGTGTTGTGTGTATTCAACTAAAAGAGTTGAAAGTTTCTTTAGACAGAGGAGATTTGAAAATCTCTTTTTGTGGAAATTGCAATTGGAGATTTCAAGGGATTTGAGGCCAATGGCAGAATAGGAAATATCTTCGTGTAAGGACTAGACAGAATCATTCTCAGCAACCACTTTGTGAAGTGTGCGTTAAGGTTACAGAGTTTAACCTTTCTTTTCGTAGAGCAGTTTGGAAACACTGTGTTTGAAATGTTTTCAATTGGAAAATTGGACCTCTTAGAGGCCTTGATTGGAAACGGGATTTCTTCATATAATGCTAGACAGAAGAATTCTCAGTAACTTCTTTGTGTTGTGTGTATTCAGCTCACAGAGTTGAATCTTTCTTTAGACAGAGCAGATTTGCAACTCTCTTTTTGTTGATTTTGCAATTGGAGATTTCAAGCGATTTGAGGACAATGGTAGAAACGGAAATACCTTCGTATAAAAACTAGACAGAATCATTCTCAGAAACAACTTTATGATGTGTGCGTTCAGCTCACAGGGTTTAACCTTCCTTTTCATACAGCAGTTTGGAAACACTCTGTTTGTAAGGTCTGCAAGTGGATATTTGGACCCCTTTGAGTCCTTCTTTGGAAACGGGATTCCTTCATATAATGCTAGACAGAAGAATTCTCAGTAACTTCATTGTCTTGTGTGTATTCAACTCACAAAGTTGAACCTTTCTTTAGACCGAGCAGATTTGAAACTCTCTTTTTTTGGAATTTGCAATTGGAGATTTCAAGCGATATGAGGCCAATGGAAGAAAAGGAAATATCTTCGTATAAAAAGTAGACAGAATCATTCTCAGAAACTACTTTGTGATGTGTGCGTTCATCTCACAGAGTTTAACCTTCCTTTTCATAGATCAGTTTGGAAACACTCTGTTTGCAAAGTCTGCAAGTGGATATTGGACCTCTTTGAGGACTTCGTTGGAAACGGGATTCCTTCCTATAATGCTAGGCAGAAGAATTCTCAGTAACTTCTTTTTGTTGTGTGTATGCAACTCACAGAGTTAAACCTCACTTTAGACAGAGTAGATTTGAAACACTCTTTTTGTGGAATTTCCAGATTGAGATTTCAAGCGAATTGAGGCCAATAGTAGAAAAGGAAACATCTTCGTTTAAAAACTATACAAAATTATTCTCAGAAACTACTTTGTGATGTGTGCATCCAACTGACAGAGATTAACCTTTCTTTTCATAGAGCAGTTTGAAAACACTCTGTTTGTAATGCCTGCATGTGGATATTTCGACCTCTTCGAGGCCTTCATTGGATACGGGCTTTCTTCATATAATGCAAGACAGAAAAATTCACAGTAACTTCTTTGTGTTGTGTGTATTCAGCACACAGAGTTGAACATTTCTTTAGACAGAGCAGATTTGAAACTCTCTTTTTATGGAATTTGCAATTGGAGATTTCAAGCGATTTGAGGCCAATGGTAGAAAAGGAAATATCTTCCTATAAAAACTAGACAGAATCATTCTCAGAAACAACTTAATGATGTGTGCGTTCAGCTCACAGAGTTTAACCTTCCTTTTCATAGAGCAGTTTGGAAACACTCTGTTTATGAAATCTTGATGCGGATATTTGGACCTCTTTGAGGCCTTCATTGGAAATGGGATTGCTTCATAAAATGCTAGACAGAAGAATTCTCAGTAACTTCTTTGTGTTGTGTGTATTCAACTCACAGAGCTGAACCTTTCTTTATACAGAGCAGATTTGAAACTCTCTTTTTGTGGAATTTGCAATTGGAGGTTTCAAGCGATTTGAGGCCAATGGTAGAAAAGGAAATATTTTCATATAAAAACAAGACAGAATCATTCTCAGAAACTACTTTGTGATGTGTGCCTTCAACTGACAGTGTTTAACGTTACTTTTCATAGAGCAGTTTGGAAGCACTCTGTTTGTAACGTCTGCAAGTGGATATTTGGACATTTTTGAGGCCTTCGTTTGAAACGGGACTGCTTCATAAAATCCTAGACAGGAATATTGTCAGTAACTTCTTTGTGTTGTGTGTATTCAGGTCACAGAGTTGAACTTTTCTTTAGACAGAGCAGATTTGAAACTCTATTTTTGTGGATTTTGCAATTGGAGATTTCAAGCGATTTGATGCCAGTGGTAGAAAAGGAAAGATCTTCGTATAAAAACTAGACAGAATCATTCTCAGAAACTACTTTGTGATGTCTGCTTTCATCTCACAGAGCTTAACCTTCCTTTTCATAGAGCAGTTTGGAAACACTCTCTTTGTAAAGTCTGCAAGTGGATATTTGGCCTCTTTGCGGCCTTGGTGGGAAACGGGATTCCTTCATATAATGCTAGACAGAAGAATTCTCAGTAACTTCTTTGTGTTGTGTGTATTCAACTCACAGATTTGAACCTCCCTTTAGACAGAGTAGATTTGAAAAACTCCTTTTGCGGAATTTGCATGAGGAGATTCCAAGCGAATTTAGGCCAATTGTAGAAAAGGGAATATCTTCGTTTTAAAACTATACAGAATCATTTTCAGAAACTACTTTGTGATTTGTGCCTTCAACTGACAGAGTTTAACGTTTCTTTTCATAGAACAGTTTGGAAGCACTCTGTTTGTAAAATCTGCAAGTGGATATTTGGACCTCTTTGAGGCCTTCGTTGGAAACGGGATTTCTTCATAAAATGCTAGACAGAAGAATTCTCAGTAACTTCTTTGTGTTGTGTGTATTCAGCTCACGGAGTTGAAACTTTCTTTAGACAGAGCAGATTTGAAACTCTCTTTTTTTGGATTTTGCAATTGGACATTTCAAGCGATTTGAGGCCAATGGTAGAAACGGAAATATCTTCGTATAAAAACTAGAGAGAATCATTCTCAGAAACAACTTTATGATGTTTGCGTTCAGCTCAAACGGTTTAACCTTCGTTTTCATAGAGCAGTTTGGAAACATTCTGTTTGTAAAGTCTGCAAGTGGATATTTGGACCTCTTTGAGGCCTTCCTTGTAAACGGCATTCCTTCATATAATGCTAGACAGAAGAATTCTCAGTATCTTCTTTGTGTTGTGTGTATTCAACTCACAGACTTGAACCTTTCTTCAGACAGAGCCGATTTGAAAATCTCTTTTTGCGGAATTTGCAATTGGAGATTTCAAGCGATATGAGGCCAATGGATGAAAAGGAAATATCTTCGTATAAAAAGTAGACAGAATCATTCTCTGAAACTACTTTGGATGTCTGCTTTCATCTCGCAGAGTTTAAACTTCCTTTTCATTGAGCAGTTTGGAGACACTCTGTTTGTAAAGCCTGCAAGTGGATATTGGGCGTATTTGAGGCCTTGGTGGGAAACGGGATTCCTTCATAAAATGCTAGACCGAAGAATTCTCAGTAACTTCTTTGTGTTGTGTGTATTCAACTCACACAGTTGAACCTCCCTTTAGGCAGAGTAGATTTGAAAAACTCTTTTTGCAGAATTTGCATGAGGAGATTTCAAGCGAATTGAGGCCAATTGTAGAAAATTAAATATCTTCGTTTTAAAACTAGACACAATCGTTTTCAGAAACTACGTTGTGATGTGTGCCTTCAACTGACAGAGTTTAACATTTCTTTTCATAGAGCAGTTTGGAAGCACACTGTTTGTAATGCCTGGAAGTGGATATTTGGACCTCTTTGAGGCCTTCGTTGGAAAAGGGATTTCTTCAAAAAATGCTAGACAGAGGAATTCACTGTAACTCCTTTCTGTTGTGTGTATTCAACTCACAGTGTTGAACCTTCCTTTAGACAGAGGAGATTTGAAACACTCTTTTTGTGCAATTTGCATGTGGAAATTTCAAGCGAATTGAGGCCAATGGTAGAAAAGGAAATATCTTCATTTTAAAACTAGACAGAATCATTTTCAGAAACTACTTTGTGATGTGTGCCTTCAACTGACAGTGTTTAACGTTTCTTTTCATAGAGCAGTTTAGAAACACGCTGTTTGTAAAGTGTGCAAGTGAATATTTGGACCTCTTTGAGGCCTTCGTTGGAAACGTAATTTCTTCATATAATGCTAGACAGAAAGATTATCAGTAACTTCTTTGTGTTGTGTGTATTCAAATTCAGAGTTGAACCTTTCTTTAGACAGAGCAGTTTTGAAACTCTCTTTTGTGGAATTTGCAATTGGAGATTTCAAGCAATTTGAGGCCAATGGTAGAAAAGGATATATCTTCGTTTAAAAACTAGACAGAATCGTTCTCAGAAATTAGTTTGTGATGTGTGCGTTCAACTGACAGAGTTCAACCTTTCTTTTCATAGAGCAGTTTGGAAACATTCTGTAAAGTCTGCAAGTGGATATTTGGACCCCTTTGAGGCCTTGGTTGGAGAAGAGATTTTTTCATATAATGCTAGACAGAAGAGTTCTCAGTAACTTCTTTGTGTTGCCAGTATTCAACTCACAGAATTGAACTTTTCTTTAGACAGAGCAGTTTTGAAACACTCTGGTTGTCTAATTTGCATGAGAAGATTTCAAGCGATTAGAGGCCAATGGTAGAAAAGGAAATATCTTCGTAAAAAAACTAGACAGAATCATTCTCAGAAACTTCTTTGTGATGTGTGCCTTCAACTGGCAGAGTTTAACGTTTCTTTTCATAGAGCAGTTTGGAAACAATCTGTTTGTAAAGTCTGCAAGTGGATATTTGGACCTCTTTGAGGCCTTCGTTGGAAACGGTGTTTCTTCATATAATGCAAGAGAGAAGAATTCTCAGTAACTCCTTTGTGTTGTGTGTATTCAACTCACCCAGTAGAACCTTCCTTTAGACAGAGTAGATTTGAAACACTCTTTTTGTGGCATGTGCATGTGGAAATTTCAAGCGCATTGAGGCCAATGATAGAAAAGGAAATATCTTCGTTTAAAAACTAGACAGAATTATGCTCAGAAACTACTTTTGATGCGTGCATCCACCTGACAGAATTTAACCTTTCTTTTTATAGAGCAGTTTGAAAACCCCGTGTTTGTAAAGTCTGCAAGTGGATATTTGGACCTCTTTGAGGCCTTCGTTGGAAACGTGATTTCTTCATATAACGCTAGACAGAAGAATTGTCAGTAACTTCGTCGTGTTGTGTGTTCAGCTCACAGATTTGAACTTTTCTTTAGACAGAGCAGATTTGAAACTCTCTTTTTGTGGATTTTGCAATTGGAGATTTCAAGCTATTTGAGGCCAATGGAAGAAAAGGAAATATCTTCGTAAGGAAACTAGAGAGAATCATTCTCAGAAACTACTTTGTCATGTGTGCGTTCAGCTCAAAGAGTTTAACCTTTCTTTTCATAGAGCAGTTTGGAAACACTCTGTTTGTAAAGTCTGCAAGTGGATATTTGGCCCTGTTTGAAGCCTTCGTTGGAAACGGGATTTCTTCTTATAATGCTAGACAGAAGAATTCTCAGTAACTTCCTTGTGTTGTGTGTATTCAGCTCACAGAGTTGAACCTTTCTTTAGACAGAGCAGATTTGAAACTCTCTTTTTGTGGAATTTGCAATTGGAGATTTCAAGCGATATGAGGCCAATGGTAGAAAAGGGAATATCTTCGTTCAAAAACTAGACAGAATCATTCTCAGAAATTTCTTTGTGATGTGTGCGTTCAGCTCACAGAGTTAAACCTTTCTTTTCATAGACCAGTTTGGAAACACTCGGTTTGTAAAGTCTGAAAGTGGATATTTGGACCTCTTTGAGGCCTTTGTTGGGAACGGGATTTCTTCATATAATGATAGACTGAAGAATTCTCAGTAAGTTCTTTGTGTTGCCTGTATTTAACTCACAGAGTTGAACTTTTCTTTAGACAGAGCTGTTTTGAAACATTCTGTTTTTCTTATTTGCAAGTGGAGATTTGAAGCGCTATGAGGCCAAAGGAAGAAAAGGAAATATATTCGTATAAAAACTAGACAGACTCATTCTCAGAAACTAGTATGTGATGTGTGCCTTCAACTGACAGAGTTTAACGTCTCTTATCATAAAGCAGTTTGGATACACTCTGTTTGAAAAGTCTGCAAGTGGATATTTGGACCTCTTTGAACCCTTTGCTGGAAACCGGATTTCTTCATAAAATGCTAGACAGAAGAATTCTCAGTGACTTCGTTGTGTTGCCTGTGTTCAACTCAGAGAACTGAACTTTTCTTTAGACAGAGAAATTTTGAAACACTCTGTTTGTCTAATTTGCATGTGGAGATTTCAAGCGATTAGAGGCCAATTGTAGAAAAGGAAATATCTTCGTATAAAAACTAGACAGAATCATTCTCAGAAACTACTTTGTTATGTGTGCCTTCAACTGACAGAGTTTAATGTTTCTTTTCATAGAGCAGTTTGGGAACCCTCTGTTTGTAAAGTCTGCAAGTGGATATTTGGACCCCTTTGAGGACTTCGTTGGAAACGGGATTTCTTCATAAAATGCTAGACAGAAGAATTCTCAGTAACTACTATTTGTTGTGTGTATTCAACTCACAGAGTTGAACCATTCTTTAGAGAGAGCAGATTTGAAACTCTCTTTTTTTGGAATTTGCAATTGGAGATTTCAAGCGATTTGAGGCCAATGGTAGAAAAGGAAATATCTTCGTAGAAAAACTAGACAGAATCATTTTCAGAAACTACTTTGTGATGTGTGCCTTCAACTGACAGAGTTTAACGTTGCCTTTCATAGAGCAGTTTGGAAACACTCTTTTTGTAAAGTCTGCAAGTGAATATTTGGACCTCTTTGAGGACTTCGTTGGAAACGGGAATTTTTCCTATAATGCTAGACAGAATAATTCTCAGTAACTTCTTTTTGTTGTGTGTATTCAACTCACAGAATTGAACCTTCCTTTGGACAGAGTAGATTTGAAACATTCTTTTTGTGGAATTTGCATGTGGAGATTTCAAGCGAATTGAGGCCAAAAGTGGAAAAGGAAATATCTTCGTTTAAAAACTAGACAGAATCATTCTCAGAAACTACTTTGTGATGTGTGCATTCCACTGACAGAGTTTAATCTTTCTTTTCATAGAACTGTTTGAAAACACTCTGTTTGTAATGTCTGCAAGTGGATATTGGACCACCTTGAGGCCTCCTTTGAAACCGGATTTCTTCATAAAATGCTAGACAGAAGAATTCTCAGTAACATTTTGTGTTGTGTGCATTCAAGTCTCACAGTTGAACCTTTCTTTAGACTGAGCAGATGTGAAACTCTCATTTTTTATAATTTGCAATTGGAGATTTCAAGCGATTTGAGGCCAATAGTAGAAAAGGAAATATCTTCGTAAAAAAACTGGACAGAATCATTCTCAGAAACTACTTTGTGATGTGTGCGTTCAGCTCACAGAGTTTAACCTTCCTTTTCATAGAGCAGTTTGGAAACACTCTGTTTGTAACGTCTGCAAGTGGATATTTGGACCTCTTTGAGGCCTTCGTTGGAAACGGGATTTCTTCATATAATGCTAGACAGAAGAATTCTCAGTAACTTCTTTGTGTTGTGTGTATTCAACTCAGAGTTGAACCCTCCTTTAGAAAGAGTACATTTGAAACAATCTTTTTGTGGAATTTGCATGTGGAAATTTCAACCGAATTGAGGCAATGGTAGAAAAGGGAATATCTTCTTTTCAAAACTAAACAGAATCATTCTCAGAAACTACTTTGTGATGTGTGCATCCACCTGACAGAGTTTAACCTTTCTTTTCATAGAGCAGTTTGAAAACACTCTGTTTGTAACGTCTGCAAGTGGATATTTGCACCTCTTTGAGGCCTTCGTTGGAAACGAGATTTCTTCATAAAATGCTAGACAGAAGAATTCTCAGTAACTTCTTTGTGTTGTGTGTATTCAACTCACACAGTTGAACCTTTCTTTAGACTGAGCAGATTTGAAACTCTCTTTTTTGGAATTTGCAATTGGAGATTTCAAGCAATTTGATGCCAATGGTAGAAAAGCAAATATCTTCGTAAAAAACCAAACGGAATCATTCTCAGAAGCTAGTTTTAGATGTGTGCATTCAGCTCACAGAGTTTAACCTCCCTTTTCATAGAGCAGTTTGGAAACACTCTGTTTGTAATGTCTGCAAGATGATATTTGGATCACTTTGAGGCCTTCATTTGAAACGGGATTTCTTCATAAAATGCTAGAGAGAAGAAGTCTTAGTAACTTCTTTGTGTTGTGTGTATTCAACTCACACAGTTGAACCTTTCTTTAGGCAGAGCAGATTTAAAACTCTCTTTTTGTGGAATTTGTGGTTGGATATTTCAAGCGATTTGGGCCCAATGGTATAAAAGGGAATATCTTCGTACAAAAACAAGACAGAATCATTTTCAAAAACTACTTTGCGATGTGTGCGTTCAGCTCACAGAGTTTAAACTTTGTTTTCATAGAGCAGTTTGGAAACACTCCGTATGTAAAGTCAGCAAGTGGATATATGGACCTCTTTGAGGCCTTCATTGGAAAAGGGACTTCTTCATATAATTCTACACAGAAGATTTCTCAGTAACTCCTTTGTGTTGTGTGTATTCAGTTCACAGAGTTGAACCTTTCTTTAGACAGAGCAGATTTGAAACTCTCTTTTTGTGAATTTTGCAATTGGAGATTTCAAGCGATTTGAGGCCAATGGTAGAAAAGGAAATATCTTCGTAAAAAAACTAGACAGTATCAATCTCAGAAACTACTTTAGGATGTGTGCATTCAGCTCACAGAGTTTAACCTTTCCTTTCATAGAGCAGTTTGGAAACACTCTGTTTGTAAAGTCTGCAAGAGAATACTTGGACCTCTTTGAGGCCTTCTTTGGAAACGGGGTTTCTTCATATGATGCTAGACAGAAGAATGCTCAGTAGCTTCTTTGTGTTGTGTATATTCAACTCAACGAGTTGAAACTTTCTTTAGAGAGAGCACCTTTGAAACTCATTTTTTGTGGAATTTACAATTGGAGATTTCAAGCGATTTCAGGCCAGTGGTAGAAAAGGAAATAGCTTCGTAAAAAAACTAGACAGAAACTTTCTCAGAAACTACTTTGTGATGTGTGCGTTCAGCTCACAGAGTTTAACCTTTCTTTTCATAGAGGAGTTTGGAAACACTCCGTATGTAAAGTCTGCATGTGGATATTTGAACCTCTTTGCAGACTTCGTTGGAAACGGGATGTCTTCATATAATGCTAGACAGAAAAATTCTCAGTAACTCCTTTGTGTTGTGTGTACTCAGCTCACAGAGTTGAACCTTTCTTTAGACAGAGCAGATTTGAAACTGTCTTTTTGTGGATTTTGCAATTGCAGGTTTCAAGCGATTTGGGGCCAATGGTAGAAAAGGAAATATCTCCATAAAAAAACTAGACAGAATCATTCTCAGATAGTACTTTGGGATGTGTGCTTTCATCTCACAGAGTTTAACCTTCCCTTTCATAGAGCAGTTTGGAAACACTCTGTTTGCAAAGTCTGCAAGTGGATATTTGGACTTCTTTGAGGCCTTCGATGGAAACGGGATTTCTTCATATAATGCTAGACAGAAAAATTGTCAGTAACTTCTTTGTGTTGTGTGTATTCAGCTCACAGATTTGAACTTTTCTTTAGACAGAGTGGATTTGAAACATTCTTTTTGTGGATTTTCAATGTGGAGATTTCAAGTGAATTGAGGCCAATGGTAAAAAAGGAAATATCTTCGTATAAAAACTAGACAGAATCATTCTCAGAAACTGCTTTGTGATGTGTGCATTCAGCTCACAGAGTTTAACCTTCCTTTTCATAGAGCAGTTTGGAAACAAAATGTTTGCAAAATCTGGAAGGGGATATTTGGACCTATTTGAGTCCTTCGTTGGAATAGGGATTCCTTCATATAATGCTAGATAGAAGAATTCTTAATAACTTCTTTGGATTGTCGATATTGAACTCACGGAGTTGAACCTCTCTTTAGACAGAGTAGATTAGATAGTCTCTTTTTGTGGAATTTGCAATTGAAGATTTCAAGCGATTTGAGGCCAAATAGAAAAGGAAATATCTTCGTATAAAAACTAGACAGAATCATTCTGAGAAACTACTTTGAGATGTGTGCATTCAGCTCACAGAGTTTAACCTTTCTTTTCAAAGAGCAGCTTGGAAACACTCCGTATGTAAACTCTGCAAGTGGATATTTGGACCTCTTTGAGGCCTTCGTTGGAAAAGGGATTTCTTCATATAATTCTAGACAGAAGATTTCTCAGTAACTCCTTTGTGTTGTGTGTATTCATCTCATAGAGTTGAACCTTTCTTTAGACAGAGCAGATTTGAAACTCTCTTTTTGTGGATTTTGCAATTGGAGATTTCAAGCGATTTGAGACCAATGGTAGAAAAGGAAATATCTTCGTAAAAAAACTAGACAGAATCAATCTCAGAAACTACTTTGGTATGTGTGCGTTCAGCTCACAGAATTTAACCTTTCCTTTCATACAGCAGTTTGGAAACACTCTGTTTGTAAAGTCTGCAAGAGGATACTTGGACCTCTTTGAGGCCTTCGTTGGAAACGGGATTTCTTCATATGATGCTAGACAGAAGAATGCTCAGTAGCTACTTTGTGTTGTGTATATTAAACTCACCGGGTTGAAACTTTCTTTAGACAGAGCACCTTTGAAACTCATTTTTTGTGGAATTTGCAATTGGAGCTTTCAAGCCATTTGAGGCCAATGGTAGAAAAGGAAATATCTTCGTTTAAAAACTAGACAGAATGATTCTCAGAAACTACTTTGTGATGTGTGTGTTCTGCTTACAGAGTTTAACCTTCCTTTTCATAGAGCTGGTTTGGAAACACTCTGTTTGTAAAGACTGGAATTGGATATTTGGACCTCTTTGAGGCCTTCGTTGGTAACGGGATTCCTTCATATAATGCTAGACAGATGAATTCTCGTCAACTTCTTTGTGTTGTGTGTATTTAACTCACAGAGTTGAACATTACTTTAGACAGAGCAGATTTGAAACTCTCTTTTTGTGGAATTTGCAATTTTAGATTTCAGGCGATTTTAGGCCAATAGTAGAAAAAGAAATATCTTCGTATAAAAACCAGACAGAATCATTCTCACAAACTACTTTGTGATGTGTGCGTTCAGCTCACAGAGTTTAACCTTTCTTTCATAGAGCAGTTTGGTAGTCTGTAAGTCGGTATTTGGACCTCTTTGACGCCTTTGTTGGAAACGGGATTCCTTTATATAATGCTAGACAGAAGAATTCTCTGTAACTTCTTTGTGTTACGTGTATTCCACTCACAGAGTTGAACCTTTGGTTAGACAGAGTAGTTCTGAAACACTCTTTTTGTCTAATTTGCATGTGGAGAATTCAAGCGATATGAGGCCAATGGTAGAAAAGGAAACATCTTCGCATAAAAACTAGACAGAATCATTCTGAGAAACTACTTTTTGTTGTGTGCCTTCAACTGACAGAGTTTAACGTTTCTTTTCATAGACCAGTTTGGAGACAATCTGTTTGTAAAGTATGCAAGTAGATATTTAGACCTCTTTGGGGCCTTCGTTTTAAACGGGACTTCTTCATATAATGCTAGACAGAAGAATTCTCAGTAACTTCTTTGTGTTGTGTGTATTCAGCTCATAGAGTTGAACCTTTCTTTAGACAGAGCAGTTTTGAAACACTCTTTTTGTCTAGTTTGCATGTGGAGATTTCAGGGATTTGAGGCCAATGGTAGAAAAGGAAATATCTTCGTAAAAAAACTAGACAGAATCATTCTCAGAAACTACTTCGTGATGTGTGCCCTCAACTGACAGATTTTAACGTTTCTTTTCTTAGAGCAGTTTGGAAACACTCTCTAAAGTCTGCAAGTGGATATTTGGACCTCTTTGAGGCCTTCGTTGGAACCGGGATTTCTTCATAAAATGCGAGATAGAAGAATGCTCAGAAACTTCTTTGGGTTTTTTGTATTCAACTCACAGAGTTGAACCTTTCTTTAGTCAGAGCAGATTTGAAACTCTCTTTTTGTGGCATTTGCAATTGGAGATTTCAAGCGATTTGAGGCCAATGGTAGAAAAGGAAATATCTTCGTAGAAAAACTTGACAGAATCATACTCAGAAACTACTTTGTGATATGTGCATTCAGCTCACAGAATTTAACCTTTCTTTTCATAAAGCAGTTTGGAAACACTCGGTTTGTAAAGTCTGCAAGTGGATATTTGGACCTCTTTGAGGCCTTTGTTGGAAACGAGATTTTTTCATATAATGCTAGACAGAAGAATTCTCACTAACTTCTTTGTGTTGCATGTATTCAACTCACGGAGTTGAACCTTTCTTTAGAGAGAGCAGTTTTAAAACACTGTTTTTGTCTAATTTGCATGTGGATATTTGAATCGATTTGAGGCCAGTGGTACAAAAGGAAATATCTTCGTATAAAAACTAGGCAGAATCATTCTAAGAAACTACTTTGTGATGTGTGCCTTCAACTGAAGGAGTTTAATGTTTCTTTTCGTAGAGCAGTTTTGTGACAATCCGTCTGTAAATTCTGGAAGTGGATATTTGGACCTCTTTGTGGCCTGTTTTGTAAAGGGGATTTCTTCATATAATGCTAGACAGAAGAATTCTCAGTAACTTCTTTGTGTTGTGTGTATTCAGCTCACAGAGATGAACTTTTCTTTAGACAGAGCAGATTTGAAACTCTCTTTTTGTGTATTTTGCAACTGGAGATTTCAAGCCATTTGAGACCAATGGTAGAAAAGGAAATATCTTCCTCTAAAAACTAGACAGAATCATTCTCAGAAACTACTTTGTGATGTGTGCCTTCAACTGACAGAGTTTAACGTTTCTTTTCATAGAACAGTTTGGAAACACTCAGTTTGTATAGTCTGCAAGCTTATATTTGGACCTCTTTGAGACCTTCGTTGGAAATGGGATTTCTTCATAAAATGCTAGACAGAAGAATTCTCAGTAACTTCTTTGTGTTGCGTGTATTCAATTCACAGAGTTAAACCTTTCTTTAGACAGAGCTGATTTGAAAATCTCTTTTTGTGGAATTTGCATGTGGAGATTTCAAGCGATTTGAGGACAATGGTAGAAAAGGAAATATCTTCGTATAACAAATAGACAGAATCATTCTCAGAAACTACTTTGTGATGTGTGCCTTCAACAGACAGAGTTCATCGTTTCTTTTCATAGAGCAGTTTGAAAACACTCTGTTTGAAATGTCTGCCAGTGGACAATTGGACCCCTTTGAGGTCTTCGTTGGAAACGGGATTTCTTCATATAATGCTAGACAGAAGAATTCTCAGTAACTTCTTTGTGTTGTGTGTATTCAGCTCACAGAGTTGAACTTTTCTTTAGAGAGAGTAGATTTGAAACTCTCTTTTTGTGGATTTTTCAATTGGAGATTTCAAGTGATTTGATGCCAGTGGTAGAAAAGGAAATATCTTCGTATAAAAACTAGACAGAATCATTCTCAGAAACTACTTTGTGATGTCTGCTTTCATCTCACAGAGCTTAACCTTCCTTTTCAGAGAGCAGTTTGGAAACACTCTGTTTGTAAATTCTGCAAGCGTATATTTGGTCCTCTTTGAGGCCGTCGTTGGAAATGACATTTCTTCATATAAGGCTAGACAGAAGAATTCTCAGTAACTTCTTTGTGTTGCGTGTAGTCAACTCACAGAGTTGAACCTTTCTTTAGACAGAGCAGTTTTGAAAGACTCTTTTTGTCTTATTTGCATGTGGATATTTCAAGCGATTTGAGGCCAACGGTGGAAAATGAAATATCTTCATATAAAAACTAGACCAAATAATTCTCAACAACTACTTTGTGATGTTTGCCTTCAACTGACAGAGTTTAACGTTTCTTTTCATAGAGCAGGTTGCAAACACTCTGTTTGTAAAGTCTGCAAGTGGATATTTGGGCCTCTTTGAGGCCTTCGTAGGAACGGGATTTCTTCATATAATACTTCAGAGAAGAATTCTTAGTTACTACATTGTGTTGTGGGTATTCAACTCACAGAGTTGAACCTTCCTTTATACAGAGTAGATTTGAAACACTCTTTTTGTGGAATTTGCTTGTGGAGATTTCAAGCGAATTGAGGCCAACGGTAGAAAAGGAAATATCTTCCTTTAAAAACTAGGAAGAATCATTCTCAGAAACTACTTTCTGATGTGTGCATCCAGCTGACAGAGTTTAACCTTTCTTTTCATAGGACAGTTTGAAACACTCTCTCTGTGAAGTCTGCCAGTGGATACTTGGACCTCTTTGAGGCCTTCGTTGGAAATGGGATTTCTTCATATAAAGGTAGACAGAAGGATTCTCAGTAACTTCTTTGTGTTGTGTGTATTCTGCTCACACAGTTGAACCTTTCTTTAGACAGAGCAGATTTGAAACTCTCTTTTTGTGGATTTTGCAATTGGACATTTAAAGCAATTTTGGGCCAATGGTAGAAAAGGAAATATCTTCGTATAAAAACTAGACAGAATGATTCTCAGAAACTACTTTGTGATGTGTGTGTTCTGCTCAGAGAGTTTAAACTTCCTTTTCAAAGAGCTGGTTTGGAAATACTCTGTTTGTAAAGACTGGAAGTGGATATTTGGACTTCTTTGAGGCCTTCGTTGGAAACGGGATTCCTTTGTATAATGCTAGACAGAAGAATTCTCAGTAACTTCTTTGTGTTGTGCGTATTCAACTCACAGAGTTGAACATTTCTTAAGACAGAGCAGATTTGAAACTCTCTTTTTGTGGAATTTGCAATTGGAGATTTCAAGCGATTTTAGGCCAATAGTAGAAAAAGAAATATCTTCATATAAAAACCAGACAGAATCATTCTCACAAACTACTTTGTGATGTGTGCATTCAGCTCACAGAGTTTAAGCTTTCTTTTTATAGAGCAGTTTGGAAGTCTGCAAGTGGATATTTCGACCTCTTTGAGGCCTTTGTTGGAAACGGGATTTCTTCATATAATGCTAGACAGAAGAATTCTCAGTAACTTCTTTGTATTGTGTGTATTCAGCTCACAGGGTTCAACTTTTCTTTAGAGAGATCAGATTTGAAACTCTCTTTTTGTGGTTTTTGTAATTGGAGATTTCAAGCGATTTGAGGCCAATGGTAGAAAAGGAAATATCTTCGTATAAAAACTAGACAGAATCATTCTCAGAAACTACTTTGTGATGTGTGCGTTCATCTCACAGAGTTAAACCTTTCTTTTCATAGAGCAGTTAGGAAACACTCTGTTTGTAAAGTCTGCAAGTGGATATTTGGACCTCTTTGAGGTCTTCCTTGGAAACGGGATTTCTTCATATAATGCTAGACAGAAGAATTCTCAGTAACTTCTTTGGGTTGCCTGTATTCAATTCACAGTGTTGAACCTTTCTTTAGACAGAGCAGTTTTTAAACACTCTTTTTGTCTAATTTGCATGTGGAGATTTCAAGCGATTTTAGGCCAATGGTAGAAAAGGAAATATCTTCGTATTAAAACCAGACAGAATCATTCTCACAAACTACTTTGTGATATTTGCGTTCAGCTCACAGAGTTTAACTTTTCTGTTCATAGAGCAGTTTGGAAACAGTGTATTTGTAAAGTCTACAAGTGGATATTTGGACCTCTTTGAGGCCTTCGTTGGAAACGGGATTTCTTTACAAAATGCTAGACAGAAGAGTTCTCTGTAACTTCTTTGTGTTGCCTGTATTCAACTCACGGAGTTGAGCCTTTCTTTAGACAGAGCCGTTTTCAAACACTCTGTTTGTCTAATTTGCATGCAGAGATTTCAAGAGATTTGTGGCCAATGGTAGAAAAGGAAATATCTTTGTATAAATACTAGACAGAATCATTCTCAGCAGCTATTTTGTGATGTGTGCCTTCAGCTGACAGAGCTTAACGTTTGTTTTCATAGTGCAGTTAGGAAACATTTGGTTTGTAAAGTCTACAAGTGGATATTTGGACCTCTTTGAGGCCTTCGTTGGAAACGGCATTCTTCATAAAATGCTAGAGAGAAGAATTCTCAGTAACTTCTTTGTGTTGTGTGTATTCAACTCACAGAGTTGAACTTTTCTTTAGACAGAGCAGATTTGAAACTCTCTTCTTGTGGAATTTGCACTTGGAGATTTCAAGCAATTTGAGGCCAATGGTAGGAAAGGAAATATCTTCGTATAAAAACTAGACAGAATCATTCTCAAAAACTACTTTGTGATGTGTGCGTGCAGCTCACAGAGTTTAACCTTTCTTTTCATAGAGCAGTTTGGAAACACTCTGTTTGTAAAGTCTGCAAGTGGACATTTGGACCTCTTTGAGGCCTTCGTTGGAAACGGGATTTCTTCATATAATGCTAGACAGAAGAATTCTCAGTAACTTCTTTGTGATGCGTGTTTTCAGCTCACAGAGTTGAACCTTCCTTTAGACAGAGCAGTTTTGAAACACTCTTTTTGTGTAATTTGCATGTGGAGATTTCAAGCGATTTGTGGCCAATACTAGAAAAGGAAATGTCTTCCTATAAAAACTAGACAGAATCATTCTCAGAAGCTACTGTATGATGTGCACGTTCAACTCACATAGTTTAACCTTTCTCTTCATAGAGCAGTTTAGAAACACTCTGCTTGTAAAATCTCCAAGTGGATATTTGGACCTCTTTGAGGCCTTCCTCGGAAACGGGATTTCTTCATATACAGCTAGACAGAAGAATTTTCACTAGCTTTTCTGTGTTGTGTGTATTCAACTCACAGAATTAAACCTTCCTTTAGACACAGGAGTTTCAAAACTCTCTTTTTGTGGAATTTGCTGGTGGAGATTTCAAGCGCTTTAAGGCCAATGGTAGAAAATTAAATGTCTTCGTATAAAAACTAGACGGAATCATTTTCAGAAACTACTTTGTGATGTGTGACTTCAACTGACAGAGTTTAACGTTTCTCTTCATAGAGCAGTTTGGAAACACTCTGTTTGTAGAATCTGCAAGTGGATGTTTGGATAGCTTTGAAGATTTCGTTGGAAACGGGAATATCTTCGTATAAAATCAAGACAGATGCATTCTCAGAAACTTCTTTGTGATGTTTGCATTCAACTCATAGATTTGAACATTCCCTTTCATAGAGCAGGTTTGAAACACTCTTTGTGTAATATGTGGAAATGGACATTTCGAGTGCTCTGTGGCCTAAGGTGAAAAAGGAAATATCTTCCCATAAAATCTAGACAGAAGAATTCTCAGAAACTTCTTTGTGATGTGAGTACTCAACTAACAGAGTTGAACCATCCTTTTGACAGAGCAGATTTGAAACACTCTTTTTGTAGAATCTGCAAGTGGATATTTGGATAGATTTGAGGATTTCGTTGGAAACGGGAATATCTTCCTACAAAATCTAGACAAGCATTGTCAGAAACTTCTCTGGATGTTTGCGTTCAACTCATTGAGTTGAAGATTCCCTTTCATAGAGCAAGTTTGAAACACTATTTTTTTAGTATCTGGAAGTGGACACTTGGAGTGCTTTGACGCCTACGGTGAAAAAGGAAATATCTTCCCTTAAAAACTAGACAGAAGCATTCTCAGAATCTTGTTTGTGATGTGTGAACGCAACTAACACTTTTGCACCTTTCTAGTGATAAAGCAGTTTTGAAACACTCTTTTTGTAGAATTTGCAAGTGGATATTTGGATAGCTTTGAGGATTATGTTGGAAACGGGAATATCTTGCTATAAAATATTGACAGAAACATTCTCAGAAACTTCTTTGTGATGTATGTCCTCAAGTAACAGAGTTGAACCTTTGTTTGGATACAGCATTTTGGAAACACACTTTTTGTAGAATCTGCAAGTGGATATTTGGATAGCTTTGAAGATTTCGTTGGAAACGGGAATATCTTCATATAAAATCTAGACAGAAGCATTCTCAGAAACTTCTTTGTGATGTTTGCATTCAACACATTGAGTTGAAGATTCCCTTTCATAGAGCAGGTTTGAAACACTCTTTTTGTAGTATGTGGAAGTGGACATTTGGAGCTCTTTGAGGCCTATTGTGAAAAGGAAATATCTTACCATAAAAACCAGACAGAAGCATTCTCAGAAACCTGTTTGTGATGTGTGTATTCAACTAACAGATTTGAACTTTTCTTTTTACAGAGCAGTGTTGAAACACTCTTTTTGTGGAATCTGCAAGTGGATATTTGGATAGCTTTGAGGATTTCGTTGGAAACGGTATTACATATAAAAAGTAGACAGTAGCATTCTCTGAAACTTCTTCGTGATGTTTGCATTCAAGTCACAGAGTTGAACATTTCCTTTTATAGAGCAGGTTTGAAACACTCTTTCTGTACTCTCTGTAAGTAGATATTTCGAGCACATTCAGGCCTATGGTGAGAAAGGAAATATCTTCAAATAAAAACTAGACAGAAGCATTCTCAGAAACTGGTTTGTGATGTGTGTATTCAACTAACAGAGTTGAACCTTTCTTTTTAGATAGCAGTTTTTGAACACTCTTTTTGTGGAATCGGCAAGTGGATATTTGGATAGTTTTGAGGATTTCGTTGCAAACGGGATTACATATAAATGTAGACAGCAGCATTCTCAGACACTTCTTTGTGATGTTTGCATTCAAGTCACAGAGTTGAACATTCCCTATCAGAGAGCAGGTTTGAAACACTCTTCCTGTAGTATCTGGAAGATTACATTTCAAGCGCTTTCAGCCCTATGGTGAGAAAGGAAATATCTTCAAATAAAAACTAGACAGAAGCATTCTCAGAAACTTATTTGTGATGTGTGTCCTCAACTAACAGAGTTGAACCATTGTTTTGATACAGCAGTTTGGAAACACTCTTTTTGTAGAATCTGCAAGTGGATATTTGGATAGCTTTGAAGATTTCCTTGGAAACGGGAATATCTTCATAGAAAATCAAGACAGAAGCATTCTCAGAAACTTCTTTGTGATGTTTGCATTCAACTCATAGAGTTGAACATTCCCTTTCATAGAGCAGGTTTGAAACACTCTTTTTGTAATATTTGGAAGTGGACATTTGGAGCGCTTTGTGGCCTATGGTGAAAAAGGCAATATCTTCCCAAAAAGACTAGACGAAAGCATTCTCAGAATCTTGTTTGTGATGTGTGTACTCAACTAACAGATTTGACCCTATCTTTTGACAGAGCAGTTTTGAAACACTCTTTTAGTGGAATCTGCAAGTGGATATTTGGATAGCTTTGAGGATTTCGTTGGAAACGGAAATATCTTCATGTAAAATCTAGACAGAAGCATTCTCAGAAACTTCTTTGAGATGTTTGCATTCAACTCATAGAGTTGAACATTCCCTTTCATACAGCAGGTTTGAAACACTCTTTGTGTAGTATGTGGAAATGGACATTTCGAGTGCTCTGAGGCCTATGGTGAAAAAGGAAATATCTTCCCATAAAATCGAGACAGAAGCATTCTCAGAAACTTCTTTGTGATGTGTGTACTCAACTAACAGAGTTGAATCTTCCTTTTGACAGAGTAGTTTTGAAACACTCTTTTTGTAGAATCTGCAAGTGGATATTTGGATAGCTTTGAAGATTTCGTTGTAAATGGGATTACATATAAAAAGTAGACAGCAGCATTCACAGAAACTTCTTTGTGATGTTTGCATTGGAGTAACAGAGTTGAACATTCCCTTTCATAGAGCAGGTTTGAAACACTCTTTCTGTAGTATCTGGAAGTGGATATTTCGAGCGCTTTCAGGCCTATGGTGAGAAAGGAAATGTTTTCAAATAAAAACTAGACAGAAGCATTCTCAGAAACTTATTTGTGATGTGTGTCTGCAACTAACAGAGTTGAACCTTTGTTTTGATACAGCAGTTTGGAAACACTCTTTTTGTAGGATCTACAAGTGGATGTTTGGAGAGCTTTGAAAATTTCATTGGAAACGGGAATATCTTCATATAAAATCTAGACAGAAGCATTCTCAGAAACTTCTTTGTGATGTTTGCATTCAACACATTGAGTTGAAGATTCCCTTTCATAGAGCAGGTTTGAAACACTCTTTTTGTAGTATGTGGAAGTGGACATTTGGAGCTCTTTGAGGCCTATTGTGAAAAGGAAATATCTTACCATAAAAACTAGACAGAAGCATTCTCAGAAACTTCTTTGTGATGTGTGTACTCAACTAACAGAGTTGAACCTTCCTTTTGACAGAGCCGTTTTGAAACACTCTTTTTGTAGAATCTGCAAGTGGATATTTGGTTAGCTTTGAGGATTTCGTTGGAAACGGGAATATCTTCATATAAAATCTAGACGGAAGCATTCTCAGAAACTGCTTTGTGATGTCTGCATTCAAGTCGCAGAGCTGAACATTCCCTATCATATAGCCGATTTGAAAATCTCCTTTTGTGGTATCTGGAAGTGGACATTTCGTGCGCTTTGACACCTTTGGTGAAAAAGGAAATATCTTCCCATAAAAACTAGACAGAAGCATTCTCAGAAAGTTGTTTGGATATATGCCGTCAACTAACAGAGTTGAACCTTTCTTTTGACAGAGCAGTTTTGGAAAACTCTTTTTGTAGAATCTGCAAGTGGATATTTGGATAGCTTTGAGGATTTCTTTGGAAACGGGAATATCTTCATGTAAAATCTAGACAGAAGCGTTCTCAGAAACTGCTTTGTAATGTCTGCATTCATGTCACAGAGTTGAACATTCCCTTTCATAGAGGAGGTTTGAAACACTCTTTTTGTAGTATCTGGAAGTGGACATTTGGAGCGATTTGACGCCTATGGTGGAAAAGGAAATATCTTCCCTTAAAAACTAGACAGAAGCATTCTCAGAATCTTCTTTGTGATGTATGAATGCAACTAACAGTTTTGAACCTTTCTACTGACAGAGCAGTTTTGAAACACTCTTTTTGTAGAATTTGCAAGTGGATATTTGGATAGCTTTGAGGATTTCGTTGGAAACGGGAATATCTTCCTATAAAATCTAGACAGAAGCCTTCTCAGAATCTTGTTTGTGATGTATGTACTCAACTAACAGAGTTGAACCTATCTTTTGACACAGCAGTTTTGAAACACTCTTTTTGTAGAATCTGCAATTGTATATTTGGATAGCTTTGAGGATTTTGTAGGAAACGGGAATACCTTCTAGTAAAATCTAGACAGAAGCATTCTCAGAAAGTGCTTTGTAATGTCTGCATTCAAGTCACAGAGTTGAACATTCCCTTTCATAGAGCAGGTTTGAAACACTCTTTTTGAAGTATCTGTAAGTGGACAGTTCGAGCGCTTTGTCACCTATGGTGAAAAAGGAAACATATTCCCATAAAAACTAGACAGAAGGATTCTTAGTAACTTGTTTGTGATGTACGTATGCAACTAACAGAGTTGAACCTTTCTATATAGAGAGCAGATTTGAAGCACTCTTTTTGTAGAATCTGCAAGTGGATATTTGGATAGCTTTGAGGATTTCGTTGGAAACGGGAATATCTTCATATAAAATCTAGATAGAATCATTCTCAGAAAGTTTCTTGTGATATCTGCATTCAAGTCACAGAGTTGAATATACTCTTTCATAGAGCAGGTTTGAAACACTCTTTTTGCAATATCTGGAAGTGGACTTTTTCAGCACTTTGACGCCTATTGTGAAAAAGGAAATATCTTACAATAAAAACTAGACAGAAGCCTTCTCAGAATCTTGCTTGTGTTGTATGTATGCAACTAACAGAGTTGAACCTTTCTATTAACTGAGCAGTTTTTGAACACTCTTTTTGTGGAATCTCTAAGTGGATATTTGGATAGCTTTGAGGCTTTCATTGGAAAAGGGATTACTTATAAAAAGTAGACAGCAGCATTCTCAGAAACTTCTTTGGGGTGTTTCCATTCAAGTCACAGAGTTGAGCATTCCGTTTCAAAGAGCAGGTTTGAAACACTCTTTCTGTAGTATCTGGAAGTGGACATTTCCAGCGCTTTCAGGCCTATAGTGAGAAAGGAAATAACTTCAAATAAAAACCTGACAGAAGCATTCTCAGAAACTTATTTGTGATCTGTGTCCTCAACTAACAGAGTTGAACCTTTGTTTTGATACAACAGTCTGGAATCACTCTTTTTGTAGAATCTGCAAGTGGATATTTGGATAGCTTTGAAGATTTCGTTGGAAACGTGAATATCTTCATATAAAATCTAGACAGAAGCATTCTCAGAAACATTTTGTGATATTTGCATGCAACTCATAGAGTTGAACATTCACTTTCATAGAGCATTTTTGAAACACTCTTTTTGCAGTATGTGAAAGTGGACATATGGAGCACTTTGAGGCCTGTGGTGAAACAGGAAATATCTTCCCATAAAAACTAGACAGCAGCATTCTCACAAACTTCCTTGTGATGTATGTACTCAACTAAGAGAGTTGAGCCTTCATGTTGACAGAGCAGTTTTGAAACTATCTTTTTGTAGAAGCTGGAAGTGGGTATTTGAATATCTTTGAGGATTTCGTTGGAAATGGGAATATCTTCATATAAAATCTAGACAGAAGCATTCTTAGAAAATGCTTTGTGATGTCTGCATTCAAGTCAGAGCGTTGAACATTCCCTTTCATAGGGCCGGTTTGAAACACTCCTTTTGTGGTATCTGGAAGTGGACATTTCGAGCGCATTGACGCCTATGGTGAAAAAGGAAATATCTTCCCATAAAACTAGGCAGAAACATTCTCAGAAACTTGTTTGTGATGTGTGTACTCAACTAACAGAGTTGAATCTTTCCTTTCACAGAGCAGTTTTGAAACACTCTTTTTGTGGAATCTGCAAGTGGATACTTGGATAGCTTTGAGGATTTCGTTGGAAAGGGAATTACATATAAAAAGTAGACAGCAGCATTCTCAGAAACTTCTTTGTGATGTTTGCATTCAAGTCAGAGACTTGAACATTCCCTTTCATAGAGCAGGTTTGAAACACTCTTTCTGTAGTATCTGGAAGTGGACATTTCGAGGGCTTTCAGGCTTATGATGAGAAAGGAAATATATTCAAATAAAAACCTGACAGAAGCATTCTCAGAAACTTATTTGGGATGTGTGTCCTCAACTAACAGAGTTGAACCTTCCTTTTACAGAGCAGTTTTGAAACACTCTTTTTGTGGAATCTGCAAGTGGATATGTGGATAGCTTTGAGGATTTCGTTGGAAACGGGAATACATATAAAAAGTAGACAGGAGCATTCTCAGAAACTTCTTTGTGATGTTGGCATTCAAGTCACAGAGTTGAACATTCCCTTTCATAGAGCAGGTTTGAAACACTCTTTCTATAGAATCTGGAAGTGGACATTTCGAGCGTTTTCAGGCCTATGGTGAGAAAGGAAATATCTTCAAATAAAAACCTGACAGAAGCATTGTGAGAAACTTATTTATGATGTGTTTCCTCAACTAACATAGTTGAACCTTTGTTTTGATACAGCAGTCTGGAAACACTCTTTTTGTAGAATCTGCAAGTAGATATTTGGATAGCTTTGAAGATTTCATTGGAAACGGGAATATCTTCATATAAAATCTAGACAGAAGCATTCTCAGAAACTGCTTTATGATGTCTGCATTCAAGTCACAGAGTTGAACATTCCCTTTCATAGAGCCAGTTTGAAACACTCCTTTTGTGGTATCTGGAAGTGGACATTTCGATCAGTTTTACACCTATGGTGAAAAAGGAAATATCTTCCCATAAAAACTAGACAGAAGCCTTCTCAGAATCTTGTTTGTGATGTATGTACGCAACTAACAGAGTTGAACCTATCTTTTGACAGAGCAGTTTTGAAACACTCTTTTTGTAGAATCTGCAAGTAGATATTTGGATAGCTTTGAGGATATCGTTGGAAACGTAATTACATAAAAGAAGTAGACAGCAGCATTCTCAGAAACTTCTTTGTGATGTTTGCATTCAAGTCACAGAGTTGAACATTCCCTTTCATAGAACAGGCTCGAAACACTCTTTTTGTAGTATGTGGAAGTGGACATTTGGAGCGCTTTGAGGCCTACGGTTAAAAAGGAAATATCTTCCCATAAATACTAGACGAAAGCATTCTCAGAATCTTGTTTGTGATGTGTGCAGTGAACTAACAGAGTTGAACCTATCTTTTGACAGAGCAGTTTTGGAACACACTTTTTGTAGAATCTGCAAGTGGATACTTGGACAGCTTTGAGGATTACCTTGGAAATGGGAATACGTTCATATAAAATCTAGACAGAAGCATTCTCAGAAACTGCTTTGTGATGTCCGCATTCAATTCACAGAGTTGAACATTACCTTTCATAGAGCCGGTTTGAAACACTCCTTTTGAGGTATCTGGAAGTGGACATTTCAATCTCTTTTACGCCTATGTTGAAAAAGGAAATATCTTTTCATAAAAACTAGACAGAAGCATTCTCACAATCTTGTTTGTGATGTATGTATGCAACTAACAGAGTTGAACCTATCTTTTGACAGAGCAGTTTTGAAACACTCTTTTTGTAGAATCTGCAAGTGGATATTTGGATAGGTTTGAGGATATCGTTGGAAACGGGAATATCTATATATAAAATCTAGACAGAAGCATTCTCAGGAACTGCTTTGTGATGTCTGCATTCAAGTCAGAGATTTGAACATTCCTTTTCATAGAGCCGGTTTGAAACACACCTTTTGTGGTACATGGAAGTGGACAATTAGATCACTTTGATGCCTATGGTGAAAAAGGAAATATCTTCCCATAAAAACTAGACAGAAGCATTCTCAGAAACTTGTTTGTGATGTGAGTAGTCAACTAACAGAGTTGAACCTTTCTTTTGACAGAGCAGTTTTGAAACACTCTTTTTGTAGAATCTGCAAGTGGATATTTGGATAGCTTTGTGGATTTCATTGGAAATGGGAATATCTTCATGTAAAATCTAGAGAGAAGCATTCTCAGAAACTGCTTTGTAATGTCTTCATTCAAGTCACAGAGTTCAACATTCCTTTTCATAGAGCAGGTTTGAAACACTCTTTTTGTAGTATCTGTAAGTGGACAGTTCCAGCGCTTTGATGCCTATGGTGAAAAAGGAAGTATCTTCCCATAAAAACTAGACAAAAGGATTCCAGTAACCTGTTTGTGACGTATGTATGCAACTAACAGAGTTGAAACCTTCTACTGATAGAGTAGTTTTGAAATACTCTTTTTGTAGAATCTGCAAGTTGATATTTGGATAGCTTTGAGGCTTTCGTTGGAAACGGGATTACATATAAAAGGTAGACAGCAATATTCTCAGAAACTTCTTTGTGATATTCTCATTCAAGATACAGTGTTGAACATTGCCTTTAACAGAGAAGGTTTGAAACACTCTTTCTGTAGTATGAGGAAGTTGATATTTTGAGCGATTTCAGGCCTATGGTGAAAAAGGAAATATCTTCCAATAGAAACTAGGCAGAAGCATTCTCAGAAACTTACTTGTGATGTGTGTCCTCAACTAACAGAGTTGAGCCTTTGTTTTGATACAGCATTTTGGAAAAAACTCTTTTTGCAGAATTTGCAAGTGGATATTTGGATAGCTTTGGAGATTTCATTGGAAACGGGAATACCTTCATATAAAATCTAGACAGAAGCATTCTCAGAAACTGCTTTATGATGTCTGCATTCAAGTCACAGTGTTGAACAGTCCTTTTCATAGAGCCAGTTTGAAACACTCCTTTTGTGGTGTCTGGAAGTGGACATTTCGATCAGTTTTATGCCTATGGTGAAAAAGGAAATATCTTCCCATAAAAACTAGACAGAAGCCTTCTCAGAATCTTGTTAGTGATGTATGTACGCAACTAACAGAGTTGAACCTATCTTTTGACAGAGCAGTTTTGAAACACTCTTTTTGTAGAATCTGCAAGTGGATATGTGGATAGCTTTGAGGATTTCGTTGGAAACGTAATTACATATAAGAAGTAGACAGGAGCAATCTCAGAAACTTCTTTGTGATGTTTGCATTCAAGTCACAGAGTTGAACATTCCCTTTCATAGGGCAGGCTTGAAACACTCTTTTTGTAGTATGTGGAAGTGGACATTTGGAGCGCTTTGAGGCCTACGGTTAAAAAGGAAATATCTTCCCATAAAAACTAGACGAAAGCATTCTCAGAATCTTGTTTGTGATGTGTGTACTCAACTAGCAGAGTTGAACCTATCTTTTGACAGAGCAGTTTTGAAACTATCTTTTTGTATAATCTGCAAGTGGATATTTGGATAGCTTTGAGGATTTCGTTTGAAACGGGAATATCTTCATATAAAATCTAGACGGAAGCATTCTCAGAAACTGCTTTGTGATGTCTGCGTTCCAGTCACAGAGTTGAACATTCCCTTTCATAGAGCCAGTTTGAAACACTTCTTTTGTGGTATCTGGAAGTGGACATTTCGAGCGCTTTGACGCCTGTAGTGTGAAAGGAAATATCTTCCCATAAAAACTAGATAGAAGCATTCTCAGAAACCTGTTTGTGATGTGTGTCCTCAACTAACAGAGTTGAACCTTTCTTTTGACAGAGCAGTTTTGAAACACTCTTTTTGTAGAATCTGAAAGTGGATATTTGGATAGCTTTGAGGATTTCACTGGAAACAGTAATATATTCATGTAAAATCTAGACAGAAGCATTCTAAGAAACTGCTTTGTAATGTCTGCATTCAAGTCACAGAGTTGAACATTCCCTTTCATAGAGCAGGTTTGAAACACTCTTTTTGTAGAATCTGTAAGTGGACAGTTCGAGCGCTTTGACACCTATAGTGAAAAAGGAAATATCTTCCCATAAAAACTAGACAGAAGGATTCTCAGTAACTTGTTTGTGATGTACGTAAGCAAGTGACAGAGTTGAACCTTTCTATTGATAGAGCAGTTTTGAAACACTCTTTTTGTGGAATCTGCAAGTGGATATTTGAATAGATTTGAGGATGTCTTTGGAAACGGGAGTACATATGGAAAGTAGATAGCAGCATTCTCAGAAACTTCTTTGTGATGTTTGCATTCAAGTCACAGAGCTGAACATTCCCTTTCATAGAGCAGGTTTGAAACACTCCTTTTTTGGTATCTGAAAGTGGACATTTCGAGCACTTTGACGCCTATGGTGAAAAAGGAAATATCTTCCCATAAAAACTAGACAGAAGCATTCTCAGAAAGTTGTTTGTGATGTGTGTCCTCAACTAACAGGTTTGAACCTTTGTTTTCAAAGAGCAGTTTTGAAACACTCTTTTTGTAGAATCTGCAAGTGGATATTTGGATAGCATTGAGGATTTCGTTGGAAACGGGAATATTTTCATATAAAATCAAGACAGAAGCATTCTCAGAAACTGCTTTGTGATGTCTGCATTCAAGTCACAGAGTTGAACATTCCATTTCATAGAGTCGGTTTGAAACACTCTTTTTGAAGTACCTGGAAGTGAACATTTGGAGAGCTTTGATGCCTATGGTGAAAAAGGAAATATTTTCAAATAAAAATGAGACAGAAGCTTTCTCAGAAACTTGTTTGTGATGTGTGTACTCAAGTAACAGAGTTGAACCTTTGTTTTGATACAGATGGTTGGAAACTCTCTTTTTGTAGAATCTGCAAGTGGATATTTGGATAGCTTTGAAGATTTCATTGGAAACGAGAATATCTTCATATAAAATCTACACAGATGCATTCTCAGAAACTTCCTTGTGATGTTTTCATCCAGCTCATAGAGTTGAACATGCTCTTTCATAGAGCAGGTATGAAACACTCTTTTTGTAGTATGTGGAAGTGGACATTTGGAGTGCTTTGAGGCCTATGGTGAAAAAGGAAAGATCTTCCAATAAAAACTAGACAGAAGCATTCTCAGAAAGTTGTTTTTGATGTGTGTACTCAACAAACAGAGTTGAACCTTGCTTTTTATGGAGCAGTTTCGAAACACTCTTTTTGTGGAAAATGCAAGTGGATATTTGGATAGCTTTGAGGATTTCGTTGGAAACAGGATTACATATAAAGAGTAGACAGCAGCATTCTCAGAAACTTCTTTGTGATGTTTGCATTCAGGGCACAGGGTTGAACATTCCCTTTCATAGAGCAGGTTTGAAACACTCTTTCTATACTACCTGGAAGTGGACATTTTGAGCGCATTCAGGCCTCTGGGGAAAAGTAATTATCTTCAAATAAAAACTAGACAGAAGGATTCTCAGAAACTTATTTGTGATGTGTGTCCTCAACTAAGAGACTTGAATCTGTGTTTTGATATAGCAGTTTGGAAACACTCTTTTTGTTGAATCTGCAAGTGGATATTTGGATAGCTTTGAAGATTTCATTGGAAACGGAAATATCTTCACATAAAATCTGGACAGAATCATTCTCAGAAACTTCTTTGTGATATCTGCATTCAAGTCACAGAGTTGAATATACTCTTTCACAGAGCAGGTTTGAAACACTCTTTTTGCAATATCTGGAAGTGGACTTTTTGAGCGCTTTGATGCCTATTGTGAAAAAGGAAATATCTTACAATAAAAACTAGACAGAAGCATTCTCACAATCTTGCTTGTGTTGTATGTATGCAACTAACAGAAATGAACCTGTCTATTGATTGAGCAGTTTTTAAACACTCTTTTTGTGAAATCTCTAAGTGGATATTTGGATAGCTTTGAGGATTTCGTTGGAAACGGGATTACTTATAAAAAGTAGACAGCAGCATTCTCAGAAACTTCTTTGGGATGTTTCCATTCAAGTCACGGAGTTGAGCATTCCGTTTCACAGAGCAGGTTTGAAACCCTCTTTCTGTAGTATCTGTAAGTGGACATTTCCAGCGCTTTCAAGCCTATGATGAGAAAGGAAATAACTTCAAATAAAAACCTGACAGAAGCATTCTCAGAAACCTGTTTGTGATATGCGTACTCAACTAACAGAGTTGAACCTTTCTTTTGACAGAGCAGTTTTGAAACACTTTTTGTAGAATCTGCAAGTGGATATTTGGATAGCTTTGAGGATTTTGTTGGAAACGGGAATACCTTCATGTAAAATCTAGAGAGAAGCATTCTCAGAAACTGCTTTGTAATGTCTGCATTCAAGTCACAGAGTTCAACATTCCCATTCATAGAGCAGGTTTGAAACACTCTTCTTGTAGTATATGTAAGTGGACAGTTCAAGCGCTTTTTCGCCTACAGTGAAAAAGGAAATATCTTCCCATAAAAACTAGACAGAAGGATTCCAGTAACTTGTTTGTGATGTATGTACGCAATTAACAGAGTTGAAACTTTCTATTGACAGAGCAGTTTTGAAATACTCTTTTTGTAGAATCTGCAAGTGGATATTTGGATAGCTTTGAGGGTTTCGTTGGAAACGGGATTACATATAAAATGTAGACAGCAGCATTCTTAGAAACTTCTTTGTGATGTTCTCGTTCAAGTCACAGAGTTGAACATTGCCTTTGATAGAGCAGGTTTGAAACACTCTTTCTGTAGTTTGAGGAAGTTGATATTTTGAGCGATTTCAGGCCTATGGTGAAAAAGGAAATATCTTCCAATAAAAACTAGGCAGAAGAATTCTCAGAAACTTATTTGTGATGTGTGTCCTCAAGTAATAGAGTTGAAACTTTGTTTTGATACAGCATTTTGGAAACACTCTTTTTGTAGAATCTGCAAGTGGATATTTGGATAGCTTTGGAGATTTCATTGGAAACGGGAATAACTTCATATAAAATCTAGACGGAAGCATTCTCAGAAACTTCTTTGTGATATATGAATTAAAGTCACGGAGTTGAATATTCCCTTTCATAGAGCAGGTTTGAAACACTCTTTTTGTTGTATCTGGAAGTGGACATTTGAAGTGCTTTGAGGCCTTAGGTGAAAAAGGAAATATCTTCCCATAAAAACTAGAGAGAAGCATTCTTAGAATCTTGTTTGTGTTGTATGTATGCAAGTAACAGAGGTGAGCCTTTCTATTGATTGAGCAGTTTTGAAACATTCTTTTTGTGGAATCTCTAAGTGGATATTTGTATAGCTTTGAGGATTTCGTTGGAAACGGGATTACTTATAAAAATTAGACAGCAGCATTCTGAGAAACTTCTTTGGGATGTTTCCATTCAAGTCACAGAGTTGAGCATTCCGTTTCATAGAGCAGGTTTGACACACTCTTTCTGTAGTATCTGCAAGTGGACATTTCGAGCGCTTTCAGGCCTATGGTGAGAAAGGAAATATCTTCAAATAAAAACCTGACAGAAGCATTCTCAGAAACTTATTTGTGATGTGTGTCCTCAAGTAACAGAGTTGAACCTTTATTTTCATACAGCGGTCTGGAAACACTCTTTTTGTAGAATCTGCAAGTAGATATTTGGATAGCTTTGAAGATTTCGTTGGAAACCGGTATATCTTCATATAAAATGTAGACAGAAGCATTCTCCAAAACCTTTTTGTGATGTTTGCATTCAACTCATAGGGTTGAACATTCCCTTTCATAGAGCAGGTTTGAAACACTTTTTTTGTAGTATGTGAAAGTGGACATTTGGAGCACTTTGAGGCCTATGGTGGAAAAGGAAATATCTTCCCATAAAAACTAGACAGAAGCACTCTCAGAAACTTCTTTGTGATGTATGTACTCAACTAACAGAATTGAACCTTTATTTTGAAAGAGCAGTTTTGAAACAATCTTTTTGAAGAAGCTGCAAGTGGATATTTGGATAGCTTTGAGGATTTCGTTGGAAACGGGAATATCTTCATATAAAATCTATACAGAAGCATTCTCAGAAACGTCTTTGTGATGTTTGCATTCAAGTCACAGAGTTGAACGTTCTCTTTCACAGAGGAGGTTTGAATCACTCTTTTTGTATTATCTGGAAGTGGACACTTAGAGCGTTTTGAGCCCTATGGTGAAAAAGGAAATATCTTCCTATAAAAACTAGACAGAAGCATTCTTAGAAACATGTTTGCGATGTGTGTACTCAACTAACAGAATTGAACATTTCATTTGATAGAGCAGTTTTGAAACACTCTTTTAATAGAATCTGCAAGTGGATATTTGGATAGCTTTGAGGATTTCATTGGAAACGGGAATATATTCAAATAAAATCTAGACACAAACATTCTCAGAAACACCTTTCTGATGGTTGCATTCAAGTCACATAGTTGAACATTCCCTTTCAAAGAGCAGGTTTGAAACACTCTTTTTGTAGTGTCTGGAAGTGGACATTTGCAGCGCTTTGTGGTCTGTGGTGAAAAATGTAATATCTTCCCATAAAAAGTAGACAGAAGCATTCTCTGAAACTTGTTTATAATGTGTGTACTCAACTAACAGAGTTGAACGTTTCTATTGATAGAGCAGTTTTGAAACATTCCTTTTGTAGAATCTGCAAGTGGATATTTGGATAGCTTTCCGGATTTCATTGGAAACGGGAATATCTTCATATAAAAATTAGACAGAAGCATTCTCAGAAACACCTTTGTGATGTTTGCATTCAAGTCACAGAGTTGAACATTCACTTTCATAGAGCAGGTTTGAAACACACTTTTTGTAGTGTCTGGAAGAGGACATTTCGAGCACTTTCAGGCCTATGGTGAAAAAGGAAATATCTTCCCATAAAAACTAGACAGAAACATTCTCAGAAACTTGTTTGTGATGTGTGTGCTCAACTAACAGACTTGAACATTTCTTTTTACAATGCAGTTTTGAAACACTCTTTTTGTAGAATCTGCAAGTTGATATGTAGATAGCTTTGAAGATTTCGTTGGAAACGGGAATATCCTCATAGAAAATCTAGACAGAAGCATTCTGAGTAACATCTTTGTGATGTTTGCATTCAAGCAAATGAGTTGAACATTCCCTTTCATAGAGCAGGTTTGAAATACTCTTTTTGTAATATCTGGAAGTGGACATTTGGAGTGCTTTAAGGCCTATGGTGAAAAAGGAAATATCTTCCCATAAAAACTAGACAGAAGCAATCTTAGAAACATGTTTGTGATGTGTGTACTCAACTAACGGAGTTGAAACTTTCTTTTGATAGAGCAGTTTTGAAACACACTTTCTGTAGAATCTGCTAATGGATATTTGGATAGCTTTGAGGATTTCTTTGGAAATGGGAATAACGTTATATGAAATCAAGACAGAAGCATTCTCAGAAACAGCTTTGTGTGTTTGCATTCAAGTCACAGAGTTGAACATTCCCTTTCACAGAGCAGGTTTGAAACACTCTTTCTGTAGTATCTGGAAGTAGACATTTGGAACGCTTTGAGGCCTATGGTGAAAAAGGAAATATCTTCCCATAAAAAGTAGACAGAAGCATTCTCAGAAACTTGTTAATGATGTGTGTACTCAACTAACAGAGTTGACATTTTCTATTGATATAGTAGTTTTGAAACACACTTTTTGTGAAATTTGCAAGTAGATATTTGGATAGCTTGGAGGATTTCGATGGAAATGGGTATATCTTCATATAAAAAGTAGCAGCATTCTCAGAAACTTCTTTGTGTTGGTTGCATTCAAGTCACAGAGTTGAACATTCCCTTTCATAGATCAGGTTTGAAACACTCTTTTTGTAGTAACTGGAATTGGACGTTTATAGCGCTTTGAGGCCTATGTGAAAAAGGATATATCTTCCCATAAAAACTAAACAGAAGCTTTCTAAGAAACTTGTTTGCGAGGTGTGTACTCAACTAACAGAGTTGAACCTTTCTTTTGATAGAGCAGTTTTGAAACACTCTTTGTGTAGAATCTGCAAGTGGATATTTGGATAACTTTCAGGATTTCGTTGGAAACGGGATTATCTTCATATAAAAAGTAGAAGCATTCTCAGAAACTTCTTTGTGATGTTTGCATTCAAGTCACAGAGTTGAACATCCCCTTTCATAGAGCAGGTTTGAAACACACTTTTTGTAGTATGTGGAAGTGCACATTTGTAACGCTTTGTGGCCTTTGGTGAAAAAGGAAACATCTTCCCATAAAGATTAGACAGAAGCATTCTCAGAAACTTGTTTCTGATGTGCGTACTCAACTAAGAGAGGTGAACCTTTCTTTTGATAGAGCAGTTTTGAAACACTCTTTTTGTAAAATCTGCAAGTGGATGTTTGGAGAGCTTTGAGAATTTCGTTGGAATTGGGAATATGTTATTATAAAAAGTGGAAGCATTCTCAGAATCTTCTTTGTGATGTTTGAATTCAAGTCACAGAGTTGACCATTCCCTTTCATAGAGTATGTTTGAATCACTCTTTTTGTAGTATCTGGTAGTGGACATTTGGAGCGCTTTGAGGCCTATATTGAAAAAGGAAATATCTTCTTCACATAAAAACTAGAAAGAAGCATTCTCAGAAACTTGTTTGTAATGTGTGTACTCAAGTAACAGATTTGAACCTTTGTTTTGATAGAGCAGCTTTGAAACACTCTTTTTGGATAGGTTTAAGGATTACTTTGGAAACGGGTATATCTTCATATAAAATCCAGACAGATTCGTTCTGAGAAACATCTTTGTGATGTTTGCATTCAAGTCAGAGACTTGAACATTCCCTTTCATAGAGCAGGTTTGAAACACTCTTTTTGTAGTATCTGGAAGTGGACATTTTGTGCGCTTTGAGTCCTATGGAGAAAAAGGAAATATCTTTCCATGAAAACCAGACAGAAGCCTTCTCAGAAACTGGTTGGTGATATGTGTACTCAACTAACAGAGTTGAACCTTTCTTTTGATAGAGCAGTATGGAAACAATCTTTTTGTGGAATCTGCAAGTGGATATTTGGATAGCTTTGAGGATTTACTTGGAAATGGGAATAACTTCATATAAAAAGTAGAGAGAGGCATTTTCAGAAACTTCTTTGTGGTGTTTGTGTTCAAGTCACAGAGTTGAACTTTCCCTTTCATAGAGCAGGTTTGAAAAACTCTTTTTGTAGTATTTGGAAGTGGACATTTTGTGCACCTTGTGGCCTATGGTGAAAAATGAAATCTCTTCCCATAAAAACTAGACAGAAGCATTCTCAGAAACTTGTTTGTGATGTTGTGTACTCCACTGACAGAGTTGATTATTTCTTTTGATAGAGCAGTGCTGAAACACTCTTTCTGTAGAATCTGCAATTGGATATTTGGATAGCTTTGTGTATTTCATTGGAAACGGGTATATCTTTAGATAAAAAGTAGACAGAAGCATTCTCAGAAATTTCTTTGTGATGTTTGCATTCAAGTCACAGAGTTGAACATTCCTTTTCACAGAGCAGGTTTGAAACACTCTTTTTGTAGTAGCTGGAATTGGACTTTTGGAGCGCTTTTACGCCTGTGGTGAAAAAGGTAATATCTTCCCATAAAAACTAGATGGAAGCATTCTCAGAAACTTGTTTTTGATGTGTGTACTCAACTAACAGAGTTTAACCTTTGTTTTGATTGAGCAGTTTTGAAACACTCTTTTTGTAGAATTTGCAAGTGGATATCTGGATAGCTTTTAGGCCTTCCCTGGTAATGGGTGTATCTTCACATAAACACTAGACAGAAGCATCCTCAGAAACGTGTTTGTGATGCTTGCATTCATCTCACAGAGTTGAACATTTCTTTTCATAGAGCAGTTTTGAAACACTCTTTTTGTATTATCTGGAAATGGACACTTGGAGCGCTTTGAGGCCTATGGTGAAAAAGGAAATATCTTCCCATAAAAACTAGACAGAAGTATTCACAGAAAGTATTTTGTGATGTGTGTACTCAACTCACAGATTTGAACTTTTCTTTTGGTAGAGAAGTTTTGATACACTCTTTTTGTAGAGTCTGCAAGTGGATAGTTAGCTACCTTTGAGGATTTCATTGGAAACGGGAATATCTTCACATAAAAATTAGACAGAAGCATTCTCTGAAACTTCATTGTGATGTGTGTACTCAACTCACAGAGTTGAACTTTTCTTCTCAAAGACCAGATTTGAAACCCTCTTTTTGTAGGGTCTGCAAGTGCATATTTGGATAGCTTTGACGATATTGCTGTAATCGGAAATATCTTCACATAAAAACTAGACAGAAGCATTCTCTGAAACTACTTTGTGGTGTGTATACTCAACTCACAGAGTTGAACCTTCCTTCTCATAGATCAGATTGGAAACCCTCTTTTTGTGGACTCCACAAGTGCATATTTGGATAGCTTTGAGGATTTTGTTGGAAACGGGAATATCTTCCCATAAAAACTAGACAGAATTATTCTCAGAAACTTGTTTGTGATGTGTGTACTCAACTAACAGAGTTGAACCTTTATTTCCATAGAGCAGTTTTGAAACACTCTTTTTGTGGAATCTGCAAGTGGATATTTGGATAGCTTTGAGGATTTCGTTGGAAACGGGAATATCTTCATATAAAAAGTAGTCAGAAGCATTCTCAGAAACATCTTTGTGATTTCTGCATTCAAGTCACAGCGTTGAACATTCCCTTTCATAGAGCAGTTTTAAACACTCTTTTTGTAGTATCTGGAAGTGGACATTTATAGCGCTTTGTGGCCTATGGTGAAAAAGGAAATATCTTCCCATAAAAACTAGACAGAAGCATTCTCAGAAACTTGTTTGTGATGTGTGTACTCAACTAACAGAGTTGAACTTTTCTTTTGATAGAGCAGTTTTGAAACACTCTTTTTGTAGAATGTGTAAGTGGATATTTGGATAGCTTTGAGGATTTGGTTGGAAACGGAAATATCTTCATATAAAAAGTAGACAGAAGCATTCTCAGAAACTTCTTTGTGATGTTTGCATTGAAGTCACAGAGTTGAACATTCCCTTTCATAGAGCAGGTTTGAAACACTCTTTTTGTAGTTTCTGGAATTGGACACTTGGAACGCATTGATTCGTATGGTGAAAAAGGAAATATCTTCCCATAAAATCTAGACAGAAGCATTCTCTGAAACTTCATTGTGCTGTGTGTACTCAGCTCGCAGAGTTGAGCTTTTCTTCTCAAAGACCAGATTTGAAACCCTCTTTTTGTAGGGTCTGCAAGTGCATATTTGGATAGCTTTGAGGATTTTGTTGGAATCGGGAATATCTTCACATAAAAACTAGACAGAAGCATTCTCTGAAACTACTTTGTGATGTGTGTACTCAACTCACAGAGTTGATCTTTTCTTCTCATAGATCAGATTTGAAACCCTCTTTTTGTACAGTCTGCAAGTGCATATTTGGGTAGCTTTGAGGATTTCATTGGAAACGGGAATATCTTCCCATAAAAACTAGACAGAAATATTCTCAGAAACTTCTTTGTGATGCTTGCAGTCAACTCACAGAGTTGAACATTCCTTTTCATACAGCAGTTTTGAAACACTCTCTTTGTAGTATCTGGAAGTGGGCATTTGCTGCGCTTTGAGGCCAATGGTGAAAAAGGAAATATCTTCACCTAAAAAGTAGACAGAAGCGTGCTCAGAAACTTATTTCTGCTGTGTGTACTCAACTCATAGAGTTGAAGCTTTCTTTAGATACAGCAGCTTTGTAACACTCTTTTTATAGAATCTGCACGTGGATATATGGATAGCTTGATTCTTTCATTGGAAACGGGAATATCTTCAAGTAACAACTAGACAGAAGCATTTTCAGAAACTTCTTTGTGATGCTTGCATTCAAGCCACAAAATTGAAAATTCCTTTTCATAGAACAGTTTTGAAACACTCTTTTTGTAGAATGTGTAAGTGGAAACTTGGAGTGCTTTGAGGTCTCTGGTGAAAAAGGAAATATCTTCCCTCAAAAACTAGACAGAAGAATTCTCAGAAAGTACTTTGTGATGTGTGTACTCAACTCACAGAGTTGAACTTTTCTTTTGAAAGAGAACTTTTGAAACACTCTTTTCGTAGAATCTGCAAGTGGATAATTAGCCTGCTTTGTGGCCTTCATTGGAAACGGGAATATCTTCACGTAAAAAGTAGACGGAAGAATTTTCAGGAACTTCTTTGTGATGTTTGCATTCAACTCACAGAGTTGAACATTCCCTTTCATACAGCAGTTTTGAAACACTCTTTTTTTTTTTTTTTTTTTTGCTTTTCCGAAGCCTTTTATTTTTTTTATTTATTTTATTTATTTATTTATTTATTTATTTATTTTTATTATACTTTAAGTTTTAGGGTACATGTGCACATTGTGCAGGTTAGTTACATATGTATACATGTGCCATGCTGGTGCGCTGCACCCACTAACTCGTCATCTAGCATTAGGTATATCTCCCAATGCTATCCCTCCCCCCTCCCCCTTCCCCACCACAGTCCCCAGAGTATGATATTCCCCTTCCTGTGTCCATGTGATCTCATTGTTCAATTCTCACCTATGAGTGAGAATATGCGGTGTTTGGTTTTTTGTTCTTGCGATAGTTTACTCAGAATGATGGTTTCCAATTTCATCCATGTCCCTACAAAGGATATGAACTCATCATTTTTTATGGCTGCATAGTATTCCATGGTGTATATGTGCCACATTTTCTTAATCCAGTCTATCATTGTTGGACATTTGGGTTGGTTCCAAGTCTTTGCTATTGTGAATAATGCCGCAATAAACATATGTGTGCATGTGTCTTTATAGCAGCATGATTTATAGTCATTTGGGTATATACCCAGTAATGGGATGGCTGGGTCAAATGGTATTTCTAGTTCTAGATCCCTGAGGAATTGCCACACTGACTTCCACAATGGTTGAACTAGTTTACAGTCCCACCAACAGTGTAAAAGTGTTCCTATTTCTCCACATCCTCTCCAGCACCTGTTGTTTCCTGACTTTTGAATGATTGCCATTCTAACTGGTGTGAGATGATATCTCATAGTGGTTTTGATTTGCATTTCTCTGATGGCCAGTGAAACACTCTTTTGATAGTATCTGGAAATGGACATTTGGAGCGCTTTGAGGCCTATGGTGAAAAAAGGAAATATCCTCACATAAAAACTAGACAGAAGCATTCTCAGAAACTTCTTTGTGATGTGTGTAGTCAACTCACAGAGTTGCACCTTTCTTTTGATACAGCAGTTTTGAAACACTCTTTTTGTAGAATCTGCAAATGGTTATTTGGGTAGCTTTGAGGCTTTCTTTGGAAACGGGAATATCTTCACATAAAAACTAGACAGAAGCATTCTCAGAAACTTCTTTATGAAGTTTGCATTCAACTCACAGAGTTGAACATTCCCTTTCATAGAGCAGTTTTTAAACACTCTTTTTGTAGGATCTGTAATTGGAAATATGGAGCACTTTTAGGCCTAAGGTGAAAAAGGAAATATCTTCCCATAAAAACTAGAAAGAAGAATTCTCAGTTACCACTTTGTGATGTGTGTACTCAACTCACAGACTTGAACTTTTCTTTTGAAAGAGAAGTTTTGAAACACTCTTTTCGTAGAATCTGCAAGTGGATATTTAGCCTGCTTTGAGGCCTTCATTGGAAATGAGAATATCTTCACATAAAAACTAGACAGAAGCATTCTCAGAAACTTCGTTGTGATGTGTGCATTCAACTCATAGAGTTGAACCTTTCTTTTGATAGAGCAGTTCTGAAACACTCTTTTTGTAGTATCTGGAAGTGCACATTTGGAGCGGTTCGAGGCCTGTCGTGAAAGAGGAAATATCTTCACATAAAAACTAGACAGAAGCATTCTCAGAAACTCCTTTGTGATTTGTGTAGTCAACTCACAGAGTTGAACCTTTCTTTTGATACAGCAGTTTTGAAGCACTCTTTTTGTAGTATCTGCAAGTGGATATTTGGATAGATTTGAGGCTTTCATTGGAAACGGTAATATCTTCACATAAGAACAAGACAGAAGCATTCTCAGAAAGTTCTTTATGAAGTTTGCATTCAACTCACCAAATTGTACATTCCTTTTCATATATCAGTTTTGAAACTTTCTTTTTGTAGAATCTGCAAGTGGACATTTGGAGTGATTCGAGACATGTGGTGAAAAAGGAAATATCTTCCCATAAAAAGTAGACAGAAGCATTCTCAGAAACGACTTTTTGATGTGTGTACTCAACTCAGAGAGTTAAACCTTTCCTTTGATAAAGCAGTTTGGAACCACTCTTCTTGTAGAATGTACAAGTGGATATTGGGACTGCATTGACGATTTCATTGTAAATGGAATATCTTCACATAAAACTAGGCAGAAGCATTCTCAGAAACTTCTCTGTGATGTGTGCATTCAACAGACGGAGTTGAAACTTTCTTTTGATAGAGCAGATTGGAAACACTCTTTTTGTAGAATTTGCAAGTGGATATCTGGACAGCTTTGAGGCCTTTCTTGGAAACGAGTGTATCTTCACAGAAACACTAGAGAGAAGCATCCTCAGAAACGTGTTTGTGATGCTTGCATTCAACTCACAGAGTTGAACATTTCTTTTCATAGAGCAGTTTTGAAACGCTCTTTTTGTAGTATCTGGAATTGGACATTTGGAGCGCTTTGAGGCCTATGGTGAAAAAGGAAATATCTTCACATAAAAACTAGACAGAAGCATTTTCTGAAACTTCTTTGTGATGGGTGTACTCAACTCACCGGGTTGAACTTTTCTTCACATAGATCAGATTTGAAACCCTCTTTTTGTAGAGTCTGCAAGTGCATATTTGAATAGGTTTGAGGATTTTGTTGGAAATGGGAATATTTTCCCATAAAAACTAGACAGAATCATTCTCAGAAACTTCTTTGTGATGCTTGCATTCAACTCACAGAGTTCAACATTCCTTTTCATAGAGCAGTTTTGAAACACTCTTCTTGAAGTATCTGGAATTGGAAATTTGGAGCGCCTTGAGGCCAATGGTGGTAAAGGAAATATCTTCACCTAAAAACTAGAGAGACACTTACTCAGAAACATCTTTGTGCTGTCTGTACTCAACTCATAGAGTTGAACCTTTCTTTAGATACAGCATTTTTGTAACACACTTTTTATAGAATCTGCAAGTGGATATATGGATAGCTTTGAGGGTTCATTGGAAACGAGAATATCTTCAAGTAACAACTAGACAGAAGCATTCTCAGAAACTTCTTTGTGATGCTTGCATTCAACCCACAAAATTGAACATTCCATTTCGTAGAGCAGTTTTGAAGCACTCTTTTTGTAGAATTTGTAAGTGGAAACTTGGAGCGGTTTGAGGCCTGTATTGAAAAAGGAAATATCTTCCCATAAAAACTAGACAGAAGAATTCTCAGAAACTACTTTGTGATGTGTGTTCTCAACTCACAGAGTTGAACCTTTCTTTTGATAGAGGAGTTTTCAAACACTCTTTTTTTAGAGTCTGCAAGTGGATATTTGGCTAGCTTTGAGGATTTCATTGGAAACGGGAATATCTTCACATAAAAACTAGACAGAAGCATTCTCAGGAACTTCTTTGTGATGTTTGCATTCTACTCACAGAGTTGAACATCTCCTTTCATACAGCAGTTTTGAAACATACTTTTTGTAATATCTGGAAGTGGACATTTGGAGAGCTTTGAGGCCTATGGTGAAAAAGGAAATATCCTCACATAAAAACTAGACAGAAGCATTATCTGAAACTTCTTTGTGATGTGTGTAGTCAACTCACAGAGCTGAACCTTTCTTTTGATACAGCAGTTTGTAACACTCGTTTTGTAGAATCTGCAAGTGGTTATTTGGATAGCTTTGAGGCTTTCGTTGGAAACGGGAATATCTTCACATAAAAACTGGACAGAAGCATTCTCAGAAACTTCTTTATGAAGTTTGCATTCAACTCACAGAGTTGAACATTCCCTTTCATAGAGCAATTTTGAAACACTCTTTTTGCAGAATCTGTAAGTGGAAACTTGGAGTGCTTTGAGGCCTAAGGTGAAAAAGGAAATATCTTCCCATAAAAACTAGACAGAAGTATTCTCAGAAACTACTTTGTGATGTGTGTACTCAACTCATGGAGTTGAAATTTTCTTTTGAAAGAGAAGTTTTGAAACACTCTTTTCTTAGAATCTGCAAGTGGATATTTAGCCTGCTTTGATTCCTTCATTGGAAACGGGAATATCTTCACGTAAAAACTAGACAGAAGCATTCTCAGGAAGTTTTTTGTGATGTTTGCATTCAACTCACAGAGTTGAACATTCCCTTTCATTAAGAAGTTTTGAAACACTCTTTTGGTAGTATCTGGAAATGGGCATTTGGAGCGTTTTGAAGCCTAAGGTGAAAAAAGAAATATCCTCACATAAAAACTAGACAGAAGCATTCTCAGAAACTTCTTTGTGATGTGTGTAGTCAACTCACAGAGTTGAACCTTTCTTTTGAATCACTCTTTTTGTAGAATCTGCAAGTGGTTATTTGGATAGCTTTGAGTCTTTCTTTGGAAACGGGAATATCTTCACATAAAAACTAGACAGAAGCATTCTCAGAAACTTCTTTATGATGTTTGCATTCAACTCACAGAGTTGAACATTCCCTTTCGTAGAACAGTTTTGAAACACTCTTTTTGTAGAATCTGTAAGTGGAAACTTGGAGCGCTTTGAGGCCTATGGTGGAAAAGGAAATATCTTCCCATAAAAAGTAGACAGAAGAATTCTCAGTAACTACTTTGTGATGTGTGTACTCAACTCACAGAGTTGAACTTTTCTTTTGAAAGAGAAGCTTTGAAACACTCTTTTCGAAATTACATCTCTGCCAACACTTTTAGTTTGCTTGTTGAATAACTACAAGGTTTCCAGTTAAATTAATAGAATACATTATACCCATAAAATCCTGAAATAATTGGCAATACACACAACAAAATATTTTACAAGTAGAGAATATAATAAATATATGACACTTTAGAAATTCATTGAGATAGGTTTAAACAGTGTTTACTTTTAATTGGTGTGCTTTCTTTCTTCTCACAGTAATAAGCTGTGGTTTAGTTTATCGGCTGAATACTCACTATGCAGTCCTTTGTAAAATTTTGGAGGTCGGCAGCAATGTGATTATTGAGCTTCAACAGAATACACAGAAGATCCCAGGAACCACAAACTAATCCATCCACTATGTAGTATCTAAAGTGTTTGCAAAAATAAAAACAAACAACAACAAAAAAAGAAAACTGAACAACTGACTTGTGGCAAAGCTATCAGGTTAGTGCAAAAGTAATTGTGGTTTTGCCATTGAAAGTAATGAAAGTAATTGAAAGAATAGGTGTTCTAGCTGGACATTCTACAATGCATGCCACAACCATGGATCAATTATGTATTGAAAACCCAAACCAACTGAGGATCACTGCTGTGCACTATTCCCATCATGTCATAATGTAGCAAACTAAAACTAAGGACCTGTAACAAGGGATTTTCAGAGGGAAAGCAAACATTTGTTAAAGCAAAGAAAACTGGCAATTTTCAATTTGCTCAAATCAAACTATTCACATACTTTGTATGCTTCTCTACAAAATCCAGAACTTTTGATAGGATCACCCTTAGGTAAAACTCTAAAGTGAGCAGCTTCTGATCAATAGGCCTCAACTCCTTTTCCCTTCTGTATCACAGACCATGTGGGTGAATGCATCACATGACTTAATAAGATTTGGCCAGTTGGGAAAGGTCTCTTTAAAGAACTAACACTCAGGCTGGGATCCAGAGCAAAGCACCGTAAACTTGAATGTGCATATGAACCACCTGAGGACCTTGTCAACATGCAGATTCTGATTCATTGTATCTAGGGTGGTGCCTGAGCTCTAGCAAGCTCCCAGGGATGCCTATGTGACTGCCTTGGACATCAGTTACAGTAGCAAGAATATAAGCAGATACCAGCCAACAAATCAGGAGTGAACGCATCATGGCTGAGGCAGCCCTGTACCAGGCCAGCTCAGGGATCTGAGAAAAGAGTAACTGGACTGAGGTCTATGAGTGCTTCCATGAGAGGTGAGGCTGAGAAGGTGGACAAGATCTAGGTCAATGTGTTAAATTCCTACTAAATGCAAGGCTAGGCTCTGCATAAACAGAAATAAATAAGGCAAACCTAGTCCTTGCATCTTTAGAGCTTGCAGACTAGCAGAATTATTTCGTGGGTAGAAAATCATTAAAGATTTTTAAACGAAGGAGAGACATGATCTAATTGAAATTTTTGAAGAACCTCTCTGGTTGTGCCATAGAGAAGGTATTGGAGAGGCAAAAAGTTGGAAAGAGTATATGTTTGCACACCAGTTGAAAGATGCAGATGACAGAAGCAGATAATTTTAGCACATATTTTGAAGGTGAAATAACAGTACTTGGTTGCAAGTTGTGATGGTAGGGGGGGTTGCAGGAAGAAGAAAGCATCAAGGATGATGATGCTTTCTGGAAGAAGCAAATGGGTAAATGGAGATAATTTTTATGAAGAATGGTAAGGCTGAAAAAGAAATAAACTAACAAAAGAGAAATGATTGAGGAAGTGGCATAGATGTGGGGGCAGAACTCAAGAGTTTTGAAATCTGATTTTAGGAATGCCTGTGAAAATCCCAGGGGAGATTTCAAGATGGCAGGTGCACATAATGTTTTGGAGCTTGGGAGGAGAGGTCTGTAGGAGTCATATGTATATAAATGGTATCTAAAGCCATAGTAATTAATAAAACCTTGTCTAGAGTCTGTGTAGGCAGTCTGTGTCCAATCTTTTGGCTTCCCTGGCTGCATTCGAATAAGAAGAATTGTCTTGGGCCACACATAAAATATACTAATATTAACAATAGCTGATGAGCTAAATAAAATCATAAAATATCTTATAATGCTTGAAGAATGTTTACAAATGTGTGTTGGGCTGCATTCAAAGCTGTCCTGGGCCACACATGGCCCATAGACCATGGGTTGGACAAGCCTAGTGTGGAATAAGAACAGAAGAGGACCCAGGATTTAGGAACTTCAACATTTAAAGTTTGGGCAAAGAGGGAGAAGCTGATAAGAAAATAGTTCAAGCTAGAGGAAGAGGTCAGGGGTCTACTCTACTGAATGTTCCTGAGACCCCATTGGACTTATATATTACATAATATGTACAATATATGTTACTTGGGTGATGGATACCCTAATAGCTTTGAACTGACCACTATGCATGGAAGAAAATTGCACATGTATGCCATAAATTTTATATAAACAAAAGTAAATAAATAGAAGGAAGGAAGGGAGAAAGAGAGAGAATGAAGGAAGGAAAGAAGGAAGGAAGAGCGAGGAAGGGAAAGGAAAGAAGGAACGGAGAGTGAGGAAAGGAAGGGAAAGGAAAGGAAAGGAAAGGGAAGGAAAGAATGAAGGGAGAGTGAGGAAAGGAAAGGAAAGGGAGGGAAGGAAGGAAGGAAGGGAGAAAGAAAGAGGAAAGAAAGAAAGAGAGAGAGAAAGAAAGAGAGAGAGAAGAAAGAAAGAAAGAAGAAAGAAAGAGAAAGAAAGAAAGAAAGAAAGAAAGAAAGAAAGAAAGAAAGAAAGAAAGAAAAAAGGGAAAGAAAGAGAGAAAGAGGAATAGTGTTCATGATGTTTAGGAATCACCAATTTTGGGGGTGCTGAATTGTGTCCCCCCAGATTCCTATGTTGAAGAGCTGATCCCCACTGCCTCAGAGGGACTGATTTAGAGAAGGCATTCAAAGAGGTAAGTGAGGTCAAATGAAGCCATATGGGTGGACCCTAAACCAATATGGCAGGTGTCCATATAAAAAGAGATTGAGACACAGGCAACACAACCTGAGGACACAGCAGGAAGGGAGGCATCTGCAAGGCAGCAGTTCTCAGAAGAAGGCAAACCTGCTGACATTCCATCCTGGATTTCCAGTCTTCAGAGCTGTGAGAAGATAAACCACTCAATCTGTGGCAGCTTGTGATGGAAGCCCCTAGCACTCTTATATGGTGACCTTAGCACAAGCAGTTTCATAGGCTTGATGAAAGTGAAAGCCAAACTGACCTGAATAAAGAGTGAAAGGAAAATGAGCAAAAGGAGATAGTAAATGTGGAAAATCCTTGAGAAAAATTTGCCAAGAAAGGAGGAGATGGCTTGATAGCTAGAAAGACACACAGAGTCAAATTTAAGGTTCCTCCAAGATAGAAGATTTTTTTAATTGAAAAATTTATATTTAAATGCTGACCGAATGCATCAAGAAGGAGAGAGATTGAAGATGCAGATGACAAATGGAAAAGCAATGAACAGAATCCCTGAAAAGTCAGGAAAAGAAGGGAGATTATTAGAGGGATGTCCTTTTACAGTAAGAGGAATACTTCCCCCACTGCCCCAGGATTTAAAAAGCTTATAAATCACAGGTAATATTCTACCTAATTATAGAGCTTTACACTTTTCAATAAATTTTGTTGTACATAATACAGTCACTCTATGAATTCAGTGAGACAGATAGTTATCCACATTTTACATAAAAAGAAAGAAAAGGCAGAAAAGAAGTGATTTGCTTGAAGTGACACAGAAATAGCTGGTAGAACCATGCACTGTGTAGATGGCAGGGCTCCTGACTTCTCATTTCACACCAGAAATGTAGGCAGAATTAGATATAATGACAGTTATTATATTTTTAAACCTTTCAAATAGGAATATCCTTGGAATTTCATTCATTAACAAAGCACAAAGCATGTGATTAGCATCTGAAAATGTTTTATTATACAATCACTAGACACCAAAAGAGGTTTCCATTTTCCTGTGTATTTGAAAGAGTTCAACAGCCCTAAGTCACACAGTTGGAGGAAACTCAAACAAGGGAAGGTTCGTTTGAATTGATGAAATTAGCATGATGAAGTTTACAATACTAAGATTTTTGTTTCAAGACTCTGAGGTTTGGTAGGGAGGAAGGGGAAAGGCAGATGACACCAAATAAGACTGGTCAGAGAGGGGATGAGAAGCATCAATTAGAAAGCTCCTCAAATTCAAATGGACCGTTCAAACCATCCTAGGACTAGACTCCAATCGGGAAAGACTCTGAAGGAAATGATCTCCTACTCCCACGGGTTGGCTAACGTTATTTAGGTAAAAAGCTTTTAATTTTATGGCTGGGGAGGTAGCAATAAAGAAAATGAACCTCCTGCCGGTGATTCTTTTTCAAGCTCTGCCAATTCCTGTGTCTGGGAAAGCTATAAAGAATGCCCAGCCTCATGTCAAAAGAATTGCCACAGATCTCCAGCTCACCTGCATTCAAACATTGTAACATCCCTAAGCCTGTTCCCAGGCCAGCCTGGAACTGAGAATCCAGGAGAGTCTTTTCTGTTCTGCTGCTGCAGCTACACTATCTACTTGTTAGCATAACCAGGGCCACCAGCAACAGATGCTAGAGAAATACAGAGAGCGAAAATCAGCAGCTGATGAAAAGCAGAATCTTTTCCTTTAGGCAGCAATACCAATAGCATGAAGCACTTCCCTTTTGGAGCTTTCCAAACCACTTCAAAAGCGAGTTTTCTGGTGTGGATCAAGAAAGCCAGCCAAATTGCCCCTGAGTGCATAGCCACTGGCCAAGATATTGATGACTGTAGGCAGCTCAGGACCCATCCTCGGCCCTGGTGCTGTCTTTCTCAGAGCTCTGTTTAATTCCGTCAGGCACGGGCAGCATTTGCAGAAAGCTGTGTTGATTTTTGTGATCTTCAGCCAGCACAAAGGTGGCCAGTTCCCTAGCCTCCCAGCACCGTCCTTCTCCTGCCCTGCCTCTTCATGGCCTGCCTGGGCTCACTGGACCCAGACTTGCCTTTCACAGCTGTCAAAACCTCACAGTCCTGTGTGTCTGTTTCCCTTTGAACTACACAAACTAACTAATTTGGTGAACCTATTAAGTGAACTTCTTTATACTCATGGTCTAGAGTGCATTGAACGCTAAAGCGTTTGCTAGAGATTGTCAAAATCAATTGTCTTCTTCCAACTGGACCAAGGCTTCTTTGAGTTAATAAAACTCTGAGAAATCTGAGTTGATTTTTCATAGTACCTCTTTCTATTCTTTTGGGTTTTTTGTTTGTTTTTTACTTTTCATGGAGATTTTCCTTAATTTAACCCAAAAGATATACCCACATGACATTTGAATATGAAAGAGGTAGTAGGACAAAAAATTTGAAGACAGTCTTTCAGAGCCCCACAAATTACTTGAAATTTATCAATAAACCCCTCCCGGTGCTTCCCACCATGTTCCACATTCCATCTCCATTTAAAGCCATGAACCTTCAAGTGGCATCTCCTCCTGTGAAACCTACAGTTTGGAGATAAATTATTGATGACTAATGACTCAGAAGAACCAAAGAGAGGATCCTCTAGTGGAGACACAGCATAGAAATGGTGGTCCAGGGTGAGATGGAACTGCTTCCAGTACCAGTGCCGCCTGTGTGGTTCCAGCTGTGTACTTCTCTTCCTCTAATCTTGTTTACTCGTCTCTAATACGGGACTAATAACATATACATCAGACTATTGTGAGGGTTGAAAGTAACGATATTCCAAATTGTTTCATGTGTCCAGTACTTAACATAGTGCCAAGAACAAAGCATGTATCAATAAGTATGAACAGCCTTCCCAGCACACACCTCCAAACAGTGGATTTCTGGCCGGTGACAAGCAATGGTTCCCAGCGGTCCTACAGGTTATGGTTTAACTTACCACTAGCCAATCAGTAAGTTTGCCTCAGACCACATCACAATTCTTTTGCAAGCCTGGAGCTTGGTGAAAAACAAGGGGGAAAATAATCAATGTCCCTAAGGCAGATGCTGAAAGATTAACCTCATAACATAATTCTCTCACCAGACTTGTTTCCTGAATGTCTATTTAAATTTTAATTCTGCAAATAAAATAAAATTGGTAATAATGAAGGTGATTAAGATGGCATTTGTCCAGGGAACGAATCTCCTCACAACATACCTAAGAAAGAGATATATGTACAGAAAACGAAGCACAGTAAAATACCTCTTCATTACTATCGGAGATTTTCCCCAAACACAGAGAAAGCTCTACAGAGCTGAGCTTAAGCCAGAACTCTGTTATTTACTTGGTCTAATGCCAAAACAGGCCGGAGACCCCTTTCACCTACTTCTCTTTAATCCCAAACCCATGTCTCTGTTTGATCTAAGAAAGAGCCAAATGCCCAGGAGGCAGCATGGTAGAGAAAAGCAGCCAGCCAGAGAGTGGCCTCCGTGCCAGGGGAGTGTGTCTGAGCTTTGCTTTATTTTTCTTATTTGTCTGTAGTTGTGTGATTGGTAGAAGAGAGTGGATATGAAGTCTACTGACACAGGATTGGTCTTCAGGCATGTCTTACCAAGCATTTGGGGGAACAGAGGGGTTTCACAAATAAGAGAGCAATGATCAGACTTTTTCTAAAAGGAGCAGCCATAAGCTACCTTAACTCTCCAACTTGCCCATTAATCTTCACCTAGAGTTAGGAAGATTTCACCATTAGCTGTGGCCCATAAAAGATCCTTAAGCTTGACCAACCACTGAGGTCAATCTCCTTGAGGAGGAAGTGAAAGGGGTATTGACAGAAGCTGTGAGCTTTCTGTCCTCCGCAGGCCCCCAGCTGTGTCTTCTACTTCTTGTACAAGATAGTCTCCAAATGATGTTTTCTGGCTGACAATGCCACAGAACTGATCCTTATCTCCCTATGGAAATGAAAGATTTCAAAGAATTTTGTTGCCTGAAATATGGTACTGTAATCATGTATTAATAAAGCTGCTATCCAGAAATAATGCAGATTTCAAAAGAAAGACTGTTAGCATTCTCAGGGACCTAAAAACTACATATTGTAGAACAATGGTAAATAGATCTTGGAATCAGGTAGACTTTAATTCAAACCCCAGCTATGCCACTTATTAACTTATGTGACATTGGGAAAGCCTCTCAAATTTAGATTTGCAAAATCAGAATAATATAAGTAGCCAACAAATAGGGTTTAATGGAGGTAATAATGAAGGTTATTAAGATGATAAAATTAAATAGTGATTATAAAGTGCTTAGCATTCAATAAATTTATTGTATGATTTCAAAGCACATGCTTTTACCTACAGTGCTATAAAGCTGCTTGCAATAGTCAAAGCTAATAGAAGCTCTCGTCAGAGCTAATAGAAGCCTTGAGTATGTAATTATTTAAGAATTCTGTAAATATACACAATAGGGTAGGAATGAGAAAATCTTTAGAGGAAATATTCAAGTATGTTTGATTTCTAGCAAATCCAGATAGATAGTTTTGGCAACAACCAAGTCATAATTTGAAGTTTTGTTATAGGAGCTAGAATTTTATTCAAGGGACAACTGACTTGATTAGATAAGATGCTGTGCACTGCATGTTTGCATCAACAAATGCACATGTTGAAACTCTAACAATAGAATGGCATTAGAAGGAGGACCTTTGGGAAGTAATTTGGTTTTGATGAGGATGGAGTTCCCACAATGGGGTTAGCATCCTAATAAGAAGAGTAGAAGACTAGAGCCCTCTTCTCTCAGACATGTGAAGATACAACAAGAACACCTGCAAACCAGTAACAGGGCCTTCACCAGACTTTGGCTCTGCTGGCCCAGATTTTAATCTTTGTATTCCCACAACTGTGAGAAACAAGTATGTGCTGTTTAAACCACTCAGTCTACAGTTGCTTGTAGAAGCAGCCTGTGCAGACAAAGACATAGGGTTCCTTTTATTTTCAGAATTCGGTTTAGCTGTAATCACCTACCATCCTGAGATGTTGTTTCCTCCCTCCGCCCTTGAAATATAAGCTCTGGGACTATAGCTTCATGGACAAGTTCTGAAGAATTTGTCTCTGCTCTTGTGGGATGCTAACCTAGCCAATCAAGGAAATGTTTGCTCAATGGAATGAAACATCTTAATGCAGCTCGCCAGCCAATATCTGCAGAGCACACCTCATGGGTTCTGGCTGGCTTGGATTTCTGAGACTACTTCATCCTACTCATCAGACTGTGGACTCAGATTCAGCCAGGAGGCCCAGATTCTAGCGTCAGTTTTGCCCTTGGGATACAAATGCACGTCCTGCTTCACTTAACATGAAACCCTGACTATTTGGCCATTATTCTGGCAATTGTCCTCTCTCCCTGTGCAAATTGCCAATCAACCCAACTCCCAGGCAGCCTTGGCAGTTATGTTTGCTTGGCCTGCTGTAGCAGCCAATGACTTAGTAAAAGTCAGAACATAGATCTGCTAGCTCCCAGTCCAGGATTTCCCCATAACTCGTCCATGTATATATTAAACAATTAGCCTTGCTTTTAAAATTCTTTTTCATTTAGCCTCTTCTTAGAACTTATCATTTTGAGAATCCTGACCTGCCAATATTCCATAATCTTTCTGAAAGTGACACAGCAAGTACGATGCATGCACACTGCTAACTGCAGCTGATTTCATTTTCCATCATCTATAAAGCACATAAGGTAATTTCTAAACCAGCAGTAAAATCTATTTGTAGAGATGCTGATTTGTTTTCTGCACTTTCCAAAACAGAGCTTCAATTTATTTCCTTACCATAAAAAACCACTACTTTTTAAAACAATCATAGTTAGTATATTTTCTAAATGTTTTAATTTTTGTAAAATCCAACTTGCAAATTGGAGTGTAAATAGCTTTCTTAAAATGGAAGGAACTATGTTAGACCCAGTATGCTGATTGATGAGTTCACTGTGCTTCAAAGCAGACGATTTCACAGTCATTGGGTATATAATGCAATGAGTTTTTATAAAGCAATTGATATCACTAAAAATATAATTATAATAAATAAAATTATAGGGAAAAGGAAATTTTCATTCTGACAATGCCAAATTTTTTAACTAACTCATTGCTAAAAGATTATGTTTCTACATGAAAAATTTTACACATTCTTTCTATGAGATAAACCTGATAACATCTTGAAAACTTAATAGTTATGGAAAAGGAACTACTGTGATTTTTTTTAGAGAATGTCGTGTTCTTGATCTTCTTAAATGAGCTGTCTCATGTTATTAGAAGGGAAACAGCAGCACCTCGTGCACAAACAAATAAAGTGAATAAATTTTTAGGACCCGGTGCAGTGGTTCAGGCCTGTAATCCCAGCACTTTGGGAGACCTGGGCAGAGGGTAACTTGAGCCCAAGAGTTCAAGACCAGCCTGGGCAACACGCCGATTTTTCCCAAAAATTGAAAAATTCTCTGGGCTTCGTGGCTCATACCTCAGGTCCCAGCTACTTGGAAGGCTGAGGTGGGAGGATCACTTAAGCCCAGCAGGTCAAGGCTGCAGTGAGTGTGATCATACCACTGCATTCCAGCCTGGGTGACACAGCAAGACCCTATTTCAAAAAAATTATATTTATGTAGCACTTTCTACAAGGAATACAGTATCATGTTTGTATTTAAATGACATCAGGACCAGCATGGTGGCTTACACCTGTAATCTCAGTTCCTCAGACGGCGGAAGTCAGGAGTATCGCTTGAGGCCAGGAGTTGGAAGACCAGCCTGGGCAGCATAATGAAACCCTCATTTCTACAAAAATAATATAGTAATCAAAAGCTAGGCGTGCTGGCACACACCTGCAGACCTAGCTACTGTGGAGGCTGAGTGGAAGGATCATTTTGAGCCCAGGAGTTTGATTGTATTGTGTATTGTGAGCTACGCTCAAGCCACTCCACTCCAGACAACACGGCAAGACCAAGTCTCTAAACAAAATAAAGGAACATCAGAGCATTGTTTACAGAGATTTATAAATGATCCCAAAATGTCTCCAGGGAGATAAATCATCTAAATATAGCTATATCGACTCTTTCTAAATTCCAAATTTCGGTGGGAACAATAAATGAGATAGAAGACTTCTTGAAATGTATCAAGACTCAGGAAGACAAAACAGAAACTTTCATTAGGCAGTATCAAGAATGTTCATTAATGCTATTTCTAATTTATGATACGATCATCTAAAGAGGAAATCCCAGCAACAAGAGGCCAAAGGAAAGGGAAAAGAAATGAAAATAACGACCATACTTTCTACACATCCAACCTCTTCTCTACCACCTCTCAGCAAGACCTCCCACAGCCAATCACTGCTTTCTCTTGCGGATTTACCCTCTACTCTGTGAACACACGAGCCAGAGAACCCTGAGAAGTCCCTGAGTCTTTTCCAGGGGCTCTGCAAGGTCAAAAGTCTTTTCATAAAAAGACACAGGTTTTGTTTAACTTTCCCACTTTCATTCTCTCACAAGTATAATTGGAGTTTCCCAGAGGCTACCTGAGATGGGATGTCACAAGAAATTAAACATAGAAGCAGAAAGGAAAACCAAGTTTTCTTCTATTAAACCAGACTTTAAAGACATACCTAAAAATATAAAACAATGTCACTGTTCTCACCAACTTTACTGCTTAAAAATGATAATTTTAAATAAAAATGTGATTTATGTAAACACATTATTTTATTTGTTTTAATTTCTCAGTTTTAATGTTTAATATGATAAATATAGATAGATATAATCCAAATAAATAAAAGCTCTTTGGGGTCCTCAATAACTTTTAAAAATGTAAAGTGTTCCTGAAACCAAAAAGTTTGAGGACTGATGCGCTAAATCTCATACCCTTTGACGTAGCTTCCACCCAGGTCATTTCTTAAATACTTGATCAATCATTTCCCATGTCCCTCACCCTATCCTTGTTGCAAAATTCCATTTTCCTACTCCAGCCCTCCCTGCCATGAGAAAGTTCCCAGGTGGTTGACATGATTCACTAAATCTTTCTTAACAGCTTTATGATGATAACATGACATATACAAATTGTATAAATTTAAGGTAAATTAATGTTTTGATATTTCTATACTTTTCGAAATGATCACCACAATCAAGCAAATTAGCATATTATCTCTACATACTTACCATTGTGTGAGTTGACAGTAATTAATTTATGATCTAGTCCTTTAGCAGAACACAAGAATATGATACAGTGTTGTTCCATGTTGTACATTATATCTCCAGAAATTATTATAACTTGAACATTGCACAATTTAATTAACATCACCCCATTTCCCCTCCCTGAGCCCCTGGCAACCAGTGTCCTATTCTCTGTTTTTATGAATTTGACTGTTGTAGATTCCTCATGTAAGTGAGATCATGAAGTATTTGTCTCTGTGTCTTGCATTTTTGCTTGGTGCAATATCTTCCAGCTCCATCCATGTTTTCACAAATAGAAGGATTTCCTTCTTTTTCAAGGTTGTATAATATTTCATTTTATGTATACACGTCACATTTTCTTTACCCATTCATCTGTTCCTCTGCCAAAGGACACTTAGGTTATTTTCATATTTTGGTCATTGTGTGTCATGCTGCAATGAACAGGGGATGACAGACACCTCTCTAAGACTCTTATGTCAATTTCACTGGACATATATCCAGAAGTGAAATTGTTGGATTATGTGGTAGTTCTTTTTTTTTTAATTTTTGAAACCGGGTCTCACTCTGTCATCCAAGGTAAAGTCCAGTGGCAAGATCATAGCTCACTGCAGCCTTGCCTGGGATCAAGCGATCCTCCTACCTCAGCCTCCTGAGTAGCTGGGACTACAGGTGTACAACACCATGTCTGGTTAATTTTAAATTTTTTTCAGAGATGGGGTCTTGCTATGTTACCCAGGCTGGTCTGGAGTTCCTGGCCTCCTGCCTTGACTTCCCCAAATCCTGGGATTACAGGTGTGAGACACCACACCAGGCCAGTGCTATTTTCAGTTTTCTATGGAGGAACCTCAATACTGTTTTCTGTGTTTTACTAATTTGCATTCCCGTCAATAGTGTATAATGGTTTTCTTTTCTCCACATTCTTACCAACACTTATCTTTTCTCTTTTTGATAATAGCCATTTTAACAGGTGTGACATGATATCTCATTGTGGTTTTGATTTGCATTACTCTGAAGTTTAGAGATGTTGAGCACATTTTCATATACCTGTTAGCCATTTGAGTTTCTTCTTTTGAGATGTATTTATTTAGTTTCTTTGCCTTAAAATAAAATTAGGTTATTCATAATTTTGGAATTGATGTGTATGTGTCCTTATTTTTTGAACTCCTTATAAGAGATATGGTTTAAAACATTTTCCCCATTTCATAGGTTGCATTATCATTTCATTAGTTGTTTTCTTTACTGTGCAGAAGCTTCTTAGTTCAATGTAATTCATTTATCTATTTTGCCTTTGTTGCCTGTGCTTTTGGCATCATATCTAAACAAATTATTGCCAAGACCAATGTCAAGAATGCTTTCTCTTGTCTTCTTCTAGGAGTTTTATGATTTCAGTGATTACATTTAAACGTTTAATCCATTTTGAGTTAATTTTTACATAAGGCGTGAGCTAGGGATCCGATTTCATTCTTTTACATGTAGACATCCAGCTTTCCTAACACCATTTGGTCAACAACATATCCTCTCCCTATAGTGTCTCCTTGTCACCTTCCAGGGTGATCAATTACTGCAAACGTGTGGGTTATGCCTAGGTTCTCTATTTTGTTTCACTGGTTTATGTGTCTGTTTTTATGCCAGTACCACAGTGTTTTTTCTTTCTACAGCTTTGTAATTTAATTTGAAGTCAGGAAGTGTGATACCTGTAGCTTTGTTCTTGCTCAAAATTGCTTCTGCCACTCAGCGATTTTTGTGATTCTATATGAATTTTAGGATTTTTTTTCTATTTCTGTGAGAGATACCATTGGAATTTTGATATGGATTACATTAAATGTGTAGATTGCTTTGAGTAATATGGACACTTTAATAATACAATACTAACTCTTTCAATCCATGGGTTGTCTTTCAATTTACTTTGGTTTAAATTTCTGTCATCAATCTTTTATAATTTGTAGTGTTTAAATCTTTCACTTCTTTGGTTAGTTAGTTCCAAAGTAGTTTATTTGACACTGTTTTTTAAATTTCCCTTTCAGACAATTCATTGTTAGTGTTTAGAAATAGCAATGATTTTTGTATGTCGATTGTGTATCCTACAACTTTAGTAAATTTATTATATAGTCAGTCCTTCATATCCATGGGTTCTGCAACCATGAACTCAATCAACTATGAACATAACTTGTACACATTTTCCATCTGTGGTGGTTTGAATCCACAGATGTGAATCCATGGATACATAGGGCCAACTGTTCACGATTTTATGTGAGGGAGTTGATCATCACAGATTTTGTTATCTGAGGGGGTCCTGAAACAAATCCCCAGCAAATATGAAAGACTGACTGTATTATTTGTAACCATTTTCTGTGGAGTCTTTAGAGTTTTCAATGTATAATAATCATGTTTTCTGTTAACAGAGGTAACTACATCTTTCCTTTCAATTTTGATGCCTTTTATTTCTCTTGCCTGATTGCTCTGGCTAGGATTTCTAGTACTATGTTGAATAGGAGTGATGAGAGTAGATATCCTTGTCTTGTTCCAGATATTAAGAAAAAGTTTTCAGTTTTTCCCCAGTGATTATAATATTAGATATAGGTTTTTCATATACAGCCTTTATAGTGTTGAGGTAAGTTTCTTGTATACTTATTTTGTTGAGAGTTTTATCATGAAAGTATATTGAATTTTGTCAAATGTGTTTTCTGCATCCATTGGAATGTTATTTTTATCTTTCATTCTGTTAATGTGGTATATCACATTATTAATTTTTACACATTGAAACATCCTTGTATCACATAGATAAATTACAATTGGTCATGGTGTCTGACCTTTTCAATGTGCTTTTGAATTCAGTTTGCTAGTTAGTATTTTATTGAGATTTTTTGCATCTATATTCGTTAAGGATACTGGTCTGTAATTATTTTTTCTTGTGTTGTCTTCATCTAGCTTTTAAGTCATGGTAACATCGGCCTCATGAAATGAGTTTGAGAGTATTCTCTCTTCTATTTTTTCTGAAGAGTTTAAGAAGTTTTGGTGTTAGTTCTTCTTTGAATGTTTGGTAGAAGTTGCCCATGAAAGCATCTGCACCTGGGCTTTTCTTTGTTGGGAAATGTTTGATTACTGATTAGATCTCTTTGCTTGCTTTTGGTCTGTTCTATTTCTTTTTTGTTCCATTTTGGTAGATTGCATCTTTCTAAGAATTTATCCATTTCTTCTAGGTTATCCAATTTATTGGCATATAATCGCTTAATTGTCCTTTATAATCATTTGTATTCCTGTACATTTCCTATAATGTCTCCATTTTCATTTCTGATTATATTTACTTGAGTTTCTCTTTTTTACTTAGTGTAGCTAAGGGTTTGTTATTTTTGTTTGTATTTCCAAAAATTCAACTCTAGCTTTTTTGATTTTTCTATTGTTTTCTATTTTATAGTTATTTTATTTATATTCTAATCTTTATTATTTACTTCATTATGCTAACTTTGGGTTTAGTTAATTTCTCTTTTTCTAATTGTTTATTTTTAAAGTTAGGTTGTTCGAGTTAGATCTTTCTTATTTTTTAATGTAGGTATTTATCACTGCAACATTTCCCTCTTAGCACTTCTTTTGCTGCATCCTGTAAGTTTTGTTGAATTGTGTGTTCATTTTTATTTGTCTCAAGATATTTTTAAAATTCCCTTTTGATTTCTTCTTTTACCCAATGGTTGTTCAGGCATGTGTTGTTTAGTTTCTGCATTTTTGTAAATGTTTCTGTTTTCTTTGTTATTGACTTCTAATTTTATTCCATTGTGGAATGAGAAGATACTTGGCATTATATCAAACTTCTTAAATTTGTAGTATGCCTTGTGACCTAAGATTTGATCTATCTCAGAGAAGATTCTGTGTGCACTTGAGAAGAATGTATATTCTGCTGCTGTTGGATGGAAAGTTGTGTATCTGTCAGTGTTTAATATATTGTGTTGTTCAAGTCAGCTGTTTCCTCTTTTTTTATTCCTGCCTAGATATTCTATCCATTATTGAATTTGGGGTACTGAAGTTGGCTACTATTATTTTAGTGTTACTGATTTCTCCCCTTAGCTTTGTTGATATTAACTTTATATATTTAGGTGTTCTAATGTTGGGTGGATATATATTTTCAATCTTCCCATTGAAGTGAACTTTTATCATTATATAACGACCTTCCTAGTCTCTAGTGACAGTTTTTGATTTCAAGTCTATTTTTTCTGATCTAAATATAGATACCCTTGCTCTTTTTTGTTTACCATTTGCATAGAGTATTTTTTCCCATCCCTTCACTTTGAGCCTCTATGTATCTTTATATCTAAAGTGACTCCCTTATAAATATGTACTGATGAGTATCTTTTATGCATTGTGCCACTCTATGTCTTTTAATTAGATAGTTTAATCCTTTCACATTTAAAGTCATTGTTGATGGGTAAGGAGTAACTTGCGTTTCGTTAATTGTTTTTCATATGTTTTGCAGTTCTTTTTTTTTCCTCTCTTGCTGTCTTCTTAGTTTGGTTATTTCTTGTAGTGGTTTGGTTTCATTTATTTTTCTTCACATTCTGTGTAGCTCCTATAAGCTTTTAATTTGTGGTTGCAAATTTACATCTTCTATAAACAGATGTCTTAATGTTATCAGCTTTTTTGGAATCATTTTCTTTCTCTTCCCTCTTCAGACATATTTGCAAATACTCTGTTTTTCAAGACACAAGTAAATAGGGCTCTGGTTAGAAATTTATCAATACAAAAAAAAGATCCTCTGAGTCTTTTGATAAGTTAGAAAATAAGGATAGACTGCGGTAGAATGTCATGTATTTCAAGTTCTGTCATCTATGTTACTCTGCAATATATTTTCTGTATTAGTCAGTTATATATTTATAAGGTAAATCCGTAAAGCATACATTCTAGAATGCCCTAACTGAAGTCCTTAAGAGATATGCTCCTTAAAGCCTTCTTGGCACTCCTGAAGTGTTAAATATTTCCATTGAAGAAGGTTGTATATGGCTTCTGAGATGAAGTCTAGACAGGTTAAGGTTATTTTTTGCTCCTTTTGCCCACACAGCACCCACTGTCCCCTCCCTTTGTTATTAGCCCTTATCTGATACCCTAGATGAAGCCACCTTCTATCCTTCAGTTTTGGCGTGGTGGCTGATTTCACTCCCAGTTTCAGGAATAAGCACAGGACAGCTACTAACAAGTATGTTTTTCACTCAAGGAAGAAACCCAGCTAAGGGAGAAAGGGGGGTTGAAATCCAGCCTGCATGCTCTTCTCCAAGCCACATGCCCTGATACAGGGCTGCATCTAACTGGAGAAAGGGGAGCCATTTTCTAATACTTGCAAAGGCACTGTGTGGACAGTGGAAACCCTGTATGTGCTCGTGATACAGGCCTGGCCAATGAATATACTTCTAATCCTGGCACAGATGAAACTAGAAACGGACATGAAATCCAAGCCTCACACCCAAAGTCAATCTCTAGTCTCTTATTGAAACTATTAGAAGTGTTTCTGTTTTTTCTTTATTCTGGGGCTGTGGAACTAAGGAAATGTAAACTGGAGGAGTGATGATGGCCACATTGCAGCACAAAGGGAAAACTTGTCTGAGAATAAAATCAATGGGGAAGAAAAAGCAAGGAAGCTGAGAGGAACCAAGTCCTGAGTCCCTACGTTCAGCCATTCTGAAGCTACACCCTGGATTTTTCCATTATACGAGTCCACAAATTAATATATATTTTTTTGGCTTAGGCCAGTTTGAGTTTGAATTCTATTATTTATAACCAAAGGAGTCCTACCATATTATCTTAGCCGGATTTTCATAAACACGGTATATGTTGAGCAACAAACTTCCTAAATGTTTCAAGTTCACTCCAAAGAGTGTGGGGAAAAAAGAAAGAAGAGGAAGAAAATAGTTACTTATCATCCACAGTAGTCAAGGAAGCTGCAGAAGCATCAAGCAAAAGCAGCAGAAGTTAGCTTTGTACTCCCACAAACCCTGCTCTGAAGTACTCCGCCTAGTGGCCCACAGCAGAAGCTGCATTTCTAAAATCTTTAAAAAGACAGAAAAGGAATCATCACTTACCCTGGGAAACCTAACAGGGGAGCAGGCCACATGGGAATATGTCCCATTGGTTTGAGGTCGATAAGTCCATTTTCAAAGCTTTAGTAATTCCAGAAACAAGAACATATTTATTTTGCTTTGATCACACAATGCCTAGTTATATTAAAAGTAAGGAGACATTCAATAAATACCTTTTATGGAAATAAAAACAGACAATTTAGGAGAAAATTATCGATGCATTATTTTCAAAGGTAAAGAACAAAGAAATTATTCTGAACACACAAAACTATTTTATCAAGTATCATGGTAAATTATCATTACATACTAGGTCATTTAATAAATTTCCAGAGATGATTGGAAAGAGTTTCCACAATAGATTTTGTTTCACCCCAGGAAGAATTTTCACAAAAAGTTAGTTACTTATCTCCATTGTTACTAGTACCAAACTAATCCTATCATTCTGAGTCAAATTACAAATAACATCCACACTTTTCTCCAGTGAGATCACAGGAGATGCCTAAGTGGAGTGTGTTTTAATGTGAGGGGATAATTGGTTTATATTTTTCACTGAAAATAACAAATTCTAGACAACTTAAGCAAAATAGGAATTCGATGAAAGGATATTGAATAGTTCACAAAATCATTGAAGATGCTGGAGAAGCAAGGTAAGAACTGAGGGAAACTCAGCACAGCCAAGTTCATTCGACGGAAGCAGATCTTGGGATGCCACCACTAGGATGTTGCCATTTGACACTTGTCACCATGTAGCTGGGCTCTGCTGAACCTAGGCACTTGCTACCACATTCCTGGACCTGCATCTCATCTCTGCTCAATTTCTCAGAATCATCTCTGATTATTTCAGGTCTTTTGCATCATTTCATCGGGTTCCAAGTTCTAATAAAGAGACATCAGTTGGCTGGGCCTAGATATGTGCCCACACGTGAGTGGCCAAGAAACTGGAAAAAGGATCATGCCCTCCTTTCAGCTTTTGTAATGGAAGGTGGGGCCTGTCCTCGTATTTCGCTTGGGGTTCAAAAAACTAGGAAGAGTGTTTTGTTGAAATGAAACACAAAACTATAGCTATCCATTTATAGCACCTTATTTGTACAGGAAGAAACCATGAGACAAAATGTATAAAAGTGCATGGGAAGTCTAAACATATGAGGGGGTTTCTGAGGAGAGAAAGATCATACTTGATTGGTGCTGTGGTTTCACTGTGCCTCCTCCGAGATTCAGCGTTGACAATGTGATAGTGTTGAGGTGGAGCCTACAGGAAGTGATTAGGCCATCAGGACTCCTACCTCAGGAATGGGTTTAGGAGCCCTCATGAAAGGGCTCCATGGAGGGCGTTCATCCCTCTTGCCCTCCCGCCTTCCACCATGTGAGGACACAGTGTTCCCTGTCTCTGGAAGATGCAGCATCAAAACGCCATCTTGAACGGAGAGAACAGCCCTTGCCAGACATCAGACCTGCCAATGCCTTGATCTTGGACTTCCTAGTCTCCAGAACTATGACAGATAAACGTCTGGTTTTCATAAATTGCCTAGTCTGTGTTATTTTGTTGTAAGAGTATAAATTGACTAAGACAATTGGGGATTAGAAAAAGTTTTTTGAAGTGGCATTTGAGAAGGGCTTGATAGGTAAGATCTCTACAAATAGAAATAGAGAGATGGTTTGAAATCACCCAGGTGAAAGGAGTAACACAGCCATGTTCAGTCTGAATGCAAAATGGAGATGGTAAAAAGTACATAGGATTCCACCACCAGTGGGAGGACAGAATTGCAATGTGGCAGCAATCTGTAAATATAATATTTATCACTCATTCACATTTATTTAGAGTCTAATGTGTTCTAGGCTCAGAAATTAAGCAAAGAAAATCTAGATATGCATAAGTCCAAGACTTTGCCTTTGTGACAGTCAAAATAATGACCCCATAAAGATGTTCTAGTCCCTGGAATCTGTGACCATATTACTTTACATGGGGCAAAAGGGACTTTGGAGATGTGATTAACTCTTGAGTTGGGGGATTATCCTTGATTATCTTGGGGGCCAATCTAATTGCGTGTGTCTATAAAATCAGAGAATCTTTCCTAGCTACAGTCAGAAGGTGATATGGCTACAGAACAATGGCCACAGACATCCCACATTACTGGCTTTGAAGATGGAGGGATTGTCCCATGATCCAAGGAATAGGGACAGCATCTAAAAGTTGGAAAAGGAAATTGATTCTCTCTAGAGCCTCCAGAAAGCAATACAGCCCTGACAACACCTTGACTTAAGCCCAGTAAGACCACAGTCAGAGGTTTGCCCTACAGAACTATAGGTCATAAGTCTTTGATTTAAGCCACAAAGTTGTGGTAATTTGTTATGGCAGCAATACAAAATTAATATTAAGAACTTTATTATTTGGAAGATAGGCAGGCCAGAAAATCCAAATTATAATATAATTCGATTAAAACCTATGGAGATTTGGGCTAGGTGTTTTAGAAAAGAATTGAGTATTAACAAGACTAACAGAAGAAATGTTCTAAAATTTACACACTAAGCACATCACATTTTTCTAATGATCACGTTGATAGAGCAACTTAGAATCCATGGTTTTAACAAACCAACAGGCTTATATACATATATATAAATATTATATATATATAATATATGGAATAGCCCCATGGGCACGGGCAGCCCTGGGTCAAAGGGCAGCATTGTACTAGCAGCCCACACCCCACCTCACCCGCCTACCCTGAGCTGACTTGTCTGCTAAATGATAAATAAACCTGTCAACCTGTCTGGTTTAACTTAGAAGGGCCTGGATGCAACAAGCCTGAGGGCTGTGACTGGGGGAAGAGAGAGCACAGACAGAGCTCCTCCTCCTTCTGCCACTGCCCACCAACTGAAAACCACCAACTGAAGTTTGCTTAGATTCTCAGCCTACACCTTGTTCCCAACAAAACTCATGCAATACTTTGGCCCCCACTACAATCTCTGGAATAAAATATTCTATGGATCTGCTTTTTGAGGTGCAACTTATCTTACTAAATTCCAAGAAGCTTATGTAAGAGAAAACCACCAGATAATACAAAATTTTCAATGTGATCATCATTGCTACTTTTAACTAGAAATTATCCAGTAAATGTATTGTGAACTGCTTTGTGACTATGGTGATTTGTTTAGTCTTTCTGATCCTTGGTTTGATTATCTGAAATATATGAGTATCACCAATTTTATAAAGTTGCTCTAAAAATTAAATGAAAGAAAAATAATCCTCCTACTCCATATATTGAACACTTACAAAATTATAGGCATTGTGTCCAGGTTTTTATATACTTACCTGATAGAAGTCTCCTAACAACCCTCTCTTTTAAATTACAAGCATTTTGCCATGGTTTTTACACATGTACGTTATGGAAGCCTCGTAACAATCACATCTTTTATAGATCAGCAAACTGAGGCTCAGACAAGTTAAAACCACATTCACCATCAAATCATAATGAGGGATGGAACTGGGATTCAAATCCGGTTCTCTCTGATGCCAAAAATGGTGCAATTTAACGAGGACCAAGTTACACCCAGAACATGGAGGGATTAAAATATGTGGATTCCCTTTTCTGCCCCCTCATGTGGGAATTTCAATAGCTTTCACTGCCTCAGAGCAATCCTAAACTCCCTCCCAGGTTGCCTTGCAATGGCCCCCTTATTCATGGGGATGATTAGGAATCTGCATTTTTGGACCACAAGCATCTATAAAGAGTTGTGTTGATCAAGAAATAAAATTTTCTAGGCCATAGGTTACTGTGAATTATCTAGCTTCTCTGCAAAAAATAAAGGGGCTATTCCATGTAAAAAAACACAGGACCCACTGAATCTGTGCAGAAAGACTTAGAACTATACTGCAGGAGCATCTTACTGACAGCTGCGCCTGAAGACCAGCCGAAACACACAAAGCAAGAGCACCTCCAATGACCAGGTGTGGTGCCTATTGCCTGTCATCCCAGCAGTGTGGGAGGCTAAGGTGGGTGAATCACTTGAAGCCAGGGGTTTGAGACCAGCTTGGGCAACACAGTGAGCCTTGTCCTACAAAAAAAATCATTTTTTATTATTCGAATCAAGAAGAGTACCTCTAACCCCTTGCCGTTGCTTTAGGGTAGATAGCTCTGGTCTAGAACTCAAGATATGAAACTGTGAGTCCCAGTGTAGCTACTTAAGTTTAAATACAAGAGCTGTCAGACATCTCCTCCAAAGCAACGAAATCTGTAGCATCCATTTTGTACTTTGAAAACTTAGTTTTTGGCCAGCCTCTAGGAAGAAGAAGAGGGCTCATAACTGGGCATATGGGTAGGGAGGAGAAAAGAAACCAGCTGGATGCAACAGAGAAAGACCAAGGGATGGAGATGCCAGGCAGAGCCAGTCCTCATGCTTGGGGCCTGGGCCTAGGAAAGGAACTAGGTGAAGAAGGGAGGAGCCCCAGGCTGTGGATGTCTCTGGGGGAACCTTGGTTCAGCAACGGCCAGAGGAGCTCCTGAGGCCAAGCAGTGTCTGTCGCCTCCCTACCTTTGGGGGTCTTCTGGTCGCCAGTGTGCTGCAAGTCATGGCTCCGGAATCAAACTGGGCTCAAATTGTGCGAGCTACAACGCAGTGGAGCCTGGCGCTACTCCCACCTCCTCCTCATGGATCTCAAGCTGCAGAATGACTCTGCCTTCCGCACCCTAAGCTGGCCCTGCTTGGGGCTGGCATTGGGGTACAGGATGTTCTGGGCGTTTCTGCTCCTTTCTGCTGGTGCCTGTGCCTTTGCTGGCCAACGACTCATAGATAGCAGAGCCACAGGACGGCCCCGCAGAACCACTGCGCTGGCCCTGCCGGGGGCTGGCTTTGGTGCACATGCGACCGGTCATCGTGGTCCCCATGGGGCACCTCTGCTCTTCTCGAGGCAGCTTGGGCCTTCGCTTGCCCCTACGTCTGCAGAGCTGAGCACCTACTGCCTCTCCCCAGGAAAGGCAACCAAATGCCACCAACTTAAGGCACCCACTGAAGGCCACCAACTGAAGGCCGGTTGCCCTGCCAACCTGATCGTGTCCTGCTTAGGAAGAACCAATCAGGCCTTGAGTTCCCTCCACGCGCTGCCCTTCCATTTGTGACGTGTGAGTCCAGGCACTGGCTCACAAAGCCACACCCCCCAGCGACCCCGCCCCACCTTTCATTTATTGGTAGCTGGAAGCAAATTTCAGGTTTCCTCACTGTGAATTATGAATATGAATTATGATGCAATTACTATATCCTAATGTACCTCATGCACTATCTGACAGCCAAAGTCCCCTCTTGCCCCATGGCCTCTGAGTTTTTTGGAAACTAGAAAGAAGATACATTTCTGCAGGTGCTTTCAGAAAAAAACATTGCCACGATCTAAGTTTACTCTGTGATGTCAAGTCATATTTCATATGTCATACATATTCATATTTATATTCATAATTCAAAATGCACATATTCAATCAAATTAACAGGACTAAAAAGGATATTTTCTAAAATTTATACACTAAGTACATTATATTTTTCTAATGATCACTTTGATAGAGCAAACTTAGAATCTATGGTTTCAACAAATGAAGAGGCTTATGCAAGAGAAAACCACCACCTAACACAAGATTTTCAATGTGACCATCATTGCTACTTTTCACTAGCAATTGTCCAGTCAATATATTGTGAACTGCTTTGTGACTATGGTGATTTATTTAAACTTAGTGATCCTTTGATTATCTCAAAAATATGAATAATACCAATTTTATAAACTTGTTCTAAAAATTAAATGAAAGAAAAATAATCCTCCTTCTCCATATATTGAAAACGTACAAAATTAGTAACATTGTGTCCAGATATTACACACTTACCTTACTGAAGCCTCATCACAACCCCATCTTTTAAATTACAGGGATTATTCCCAGATTTTTAAACATTTACCTTATGCAAGTCTCAAAACAATCCCATCTTTTATAGATGAGCAAACTGAGGCTCAGACGAGTTAAAAACACTTTCACCATCAAATCATAATGAGTGATGGAACTGGGATTCAAATCCAGTTCTCTCTGACACCAAAGGTGGTGCAATATAATGAAGACCAAGTTATATCCAGCACATGGAGGGATCAAAACATGTGGATTACCTTTCTCCACCCTCTTACATGTGAATCTCAATGGCTTTCACTGCCTCAGAACAATCCTAAACTCCCTCCCAGGTTGCCTTGCAGAGGATCCCTTCATTTTGGCGACGATTAGGAATCCGCATTTTTGGACCACAGGCATCTATAAAGAGTTGTGTTGATCAAGAAACAAAATTGTCTAGGCCATAAGTTACTGTGAATTGTCTAGCTTCTCTGCAAAAAATAAATGGGCTATTCTCTTTGTTTTTTACTATTCCACTATTGACAATAGCCTAGAATCAACCTAAGTGTCCAAGAAGACTTGGTTTAACCCTGAGGATTACTAATGTTTTCACTGTGGTCATTGTGGTAGATTATATTATCATTCTCCCATTATCTGGTCTTCCTACTGCAGTGACCCTATCTCCTAGAAGATTATACATTTCTGTCCTACTTAAGGAAGGGTCAGATTTAGATATGTGACCTGTTTGGCCACTGAAATGCAGGTAGAAGTGGCATGTGTAACTTGTAAGCAGAAAATTTCCTTTTTCAAGGATCTGGGAGCCATCCCTTTCAAATGTAATCCTCCAGAAAGATAATACCTTATTTCCCAGTCTCCATGAGAGAGTAAGAGCCTAATCTTGCTCCAAGTTGTAAAAATTACCTTATATCATAAAGATAAAAGAAAGTTTACTTTTCCTTTGAGAAAAGACAGTTAGCAAAGACAGGTGGCCTATGATCGCCCCCTTACCCTCACTTTCAAAAACTCCACGGCCCTTTGTATCAGGGAGCTGAGTTCAGACTAGGTCTGGCCTCTCTCCTGTATTGCAATAGCTTGAATAATATCTTCCTTACTTATTTAACTTTTTCCAGTGCAATTTTTTCTTTGACTCTTTCCTCCCTTTCTAAAACTTACATTGAAATTTTAGTAGGATTCAAGGCAGCCAATCTCGACCCTTGAATATGTAAAAAGAACCCTTTAAGATTAAAAAACCCATGTTATCTTCCATAAATTATTTCTCCAGACTATTGCCTTATTAAAAGTTTCTAGTTCTTATTTTTGCATTGAAAAGGAGAATGATGATTTTCAAATAAGTTCCTACTCACTTTTAATTTCTACTATCACAGTTTTAATGCTTTTCATGGCAATAGATTCCTCTGGTTCCACAGGAAGGCCAGAACAAGGAAGTACAGAAACATCTCAATATATCTCAAAAAGCTATTTAACATGGACAGTGTCATTTAGTATCTTTAACATCTTTATCAAACGGATGCTATTTTTATCCCCCTTTTACAGGATATTAAAACTTACATACTGTAAATAACCAGCTGAAAGTCATATAGCATGGAAAATACAATAAGCATACAAAGAAGCAATGGCATTAGAAGTGGAGAAGGGTGAAGGATTAAAAGGCTAAACTTAGTTTGGTTAAGAAAAAAGAAAACTAGGAGGTGGCAAACTCTTGTTGCAAAGGGGAAGGATTTGGGCAGAGCAAGGTAGTGGAGTCGATCTCTCCAGTAATCATACCCCTATGGACACATCTATATGAACAACTATCCACATATGAAATTACCTTTACAAGAGCTAACGAACCCTGAATATATGAGTGAGTCTATGAAGCCCCTTTGGACTGCAAAGAGGAGTAAAACCATGCTTGGACAGTAAGGGAAACAGTACTCTGTGACTGTGATACTTCTCCCCCTGGACATAATGGTATTATATGCACAAAGTCCTCCTGAACTCACAGTTCTTACACTGAATAAAGAGAGCAGAAGTTGAATATTTTTTCCACCATACTGAGTGCCTTCACAGTAGACTCACTCCTGCATCAGCCTACAAGCAGCACCATGAGTGTCAACAGAGCTGAACCACCAGAGGCATGCTAGGGACATAGAGAAGGGATTGGGTTAGCGATACTTACTATATGAAACTTAGCAGTGGCTAGCCATTCCTACCAGAGGAAACATTATACCAGACAGGTTGTTTATGGGCACCACGTTGTGGGAAACATGATACACAGACTGTCCAGATTTGATGGCCTGACTTGTTCTCCCCCAACAGACAGCAGCCTTTCTGTGGATCACCCATGGGCCCATCCAGTTACATTGTATCAGTGGTGAAGCCCTATTGCAAGACTTATGTCTAACCTTTGCTTTGGGCACCTCCTAATGCTAAAATGGAATATAATGGAAATCCACACAGAATTTCTAAACAATCCCACTGAGAAACAGTCAAAAACAAACCCAGACTGAGAAGATTGAAATAAATATTTAATTCATCAATGTGTAGACAGAGATGTACATCTACAAAAAATAAGAATAGCCTAGGAAAAACCGCCTCACCAAATGGAGAAAACAAGGTGTCAGCAACTGAACCTAAAGACATGCAAATGAATGATGTGGCAGACAAAAAAATTCAAATAGCTGTTTTTTTTAAAAAAAAAATCTGTGCACTTCAACAAAGTACAGAGAAACAATATGGAAATTTATGAGAAATTCAACAAAGAATTTAAAATAATGGGAAAAAATTATACCAAATCATACCAAAGAAATGTTAAAGAACAGTCTTCAAACTGAAAGAAGAGGGCACTAATTTGTAATACAAAAAATTGGAAGGTATAAATCTGCAGGTAAAAATAAATATTCAGACAAATTCAGGATGCTCTAATATAGTAATAATTGAATGCAAACCACTTACATGTTTTTAGTAAGAAGGTTAAAATACAAAACAAAAATAATAACAACTACAATAATTTGTTAAGAGATAAGTGATATAAAAGATGTAAATTAAGACATCAAAAATGCAAAATGTGGGGGAGTGATTGAGTTAAAGAGCAGAGTTATTACTTTTCCCCATTTCTTATTATCAAAATTAAGTTGTTATCCATTCAAAATTACCTATTGAAACTATAAAATATTCTTCGCATTGCCAAAAGGCAAACATTTTTATTAGATACACTAAAAATAAAAGAACAAGAAACAAAAACACACAGAGAAAATCACTTAATTACAAAGGAAGACAACAAAGGGACAAAAAGGTACAAAAATTCTAAAAGACAACAAGAAAACAGTATATGGCAGTACAAGTCCTTATCTATCAATAATTACCTTGAATGTACATAGATTAAATTATCCAGTAAGAAGACAGAGAATGGGTAAATGGATTAAAAACAAGATCTAACTATATTCTTTCTACAAGAGACTCCCATCACCCATAAATACACACATAAATTGAAAGTGATCAGATGGAAAAATATATTTTATGACAATGGAAATCAAAAGAATGCAGAAGTAGTTATATTTATATCAAATAAAATAGACTTCGAGTAAAAAAACTGTAAACACAGACAAACAAGGCCATTATGTAATAATAAAGGGGTCAGTACAACAAGAGAATACAATAATTGTAAATATATAATGCCCTCAACATTGGAGAACCTAAATATATAAAGCAAACATTAAAGATCTAAAAGGAGAGACCAAAAACTGTACAATAATAGTAAGAAACCTCGACATCCCATTTTCAGCAATGAACAGATCATTGAGAGAGAATGTCAACAAAGAAACATTTAAACTGCACTCTAGATCAAAAGAATTTAACAGTTTTTTACATAACATTTCATCCAACAATTGCATAATTCACAGTCTTTTCACCTGCATATGGAATATTGTCCATGATAGATATGTTAGAGCACAAAACAAGTCTTAGCTAATCAAAAAATCAAATCATACCACTTGTTTTTTTTGACCATATGGACTAAAGCTAGACGTAAACAACAGGAAGAACTTCAGAAATTGTTCAAATACATACAAATTAAACAACATATCCCTAAACAACCAAATGGTCAATGAAAAAAATTTAATTTTAAAACGTCTTAAGACAAATAAAAATGAAATCAGAACATATGAAAACTTATGAAATACAGCAAAACAGTTCTTAGAGGGACGTTTATAGCAATACCTTTTGACATCAATAAAGAAGAAAGATAGTGAACAAAGCATCTAACAATGTATTTCAAGGAACTATAAAATCAAGAACAAACTAAGACCCAAATTAGCAAAAGAATATAAAGATCAGAGCACAAATATACAAAATGAAGACAAAAAATACAAATGAGTAATTAAATGAAGGAATCTTTTTTGAAAAGGTAAAATTGACAAATGTTTTGTCAGACTAAGAAAAAAAGAGAAAATTCACATAAAATCAGAGATGAAAAAGGATATACTATGATAGACTCTAGAGAAATATAAGGAATCGTGAGTAAGAACTACAAACAATTATACGTCAATAAATTGAAAAACTTAGAAGAAATACGTATGCTCTGGACATATAACCCATCAAAATTGAAGAAAGAAGAAGTAGAAAATGTGAACACACCAATGACAAATAATGAGATTGAAGGAGTGATTTAGGCTCTCAGTCAAGAAAAATACAAAAGACTTCACACAGTAGCTCACATCTGTAATCTCACAGTTTAGGAGCCCAAGGCAGGAGAATCACTAGAGGCCAGGAGTTCAAGATTAGCCTGGGGAACACAATGAGACTGCATCTCTAAAAATAAAAATAAAAATTCCCCAGGTATAGTGGTATGTACTTGTACTCAGGAGGCTGAGGCAGGAGGATCACATAAGACCAGGAGTTTGAGGCTGCAGTCAGCTATGACTGCACCACTGTATGCCAGCCTCAGTGATAGAGTGAGACTCTGTCTCTAAAAAAATAGAAGAAGAAAGAAAAGTTCACGACTTGGTGGTTTTTGCTGACAAATTCTACAAAACATTTTAAAAACTTATACAAATTATTTACAAACTATTTCAAAAAAATGAAAAGGAGGGAACTCTTCGAAAACTCCAGGCCAATATCATTGATAAACATAGATGCAAACATTCAAAACCAGCAGTTCTAGCAATGATAATTCAAAAGCACATTAAAAAGATTATTCACCATAATCAAGTGGTATTTACCTGGGGAGGTAAGGATAGTCTAATACATGTAAATCAATAAAATGTGATACATCGCATTAAACAAAGAAGGATAAAAAACATATAATCATTTCAATAGATGCAGAAAAAGCATTTGACAAAATTAGACATCCTTTTATGATCAAACTTTTTAACAAATTAGTTATAAAAGAACATAATAAAATAAAGACCATATGTGATAACCCACAGACAACATTATACTGAATGGTGAAAACTTTAAAGCTTTGCCTCTAGGATCTGGAACAAGACAAGGATGTTCACTTTAATCACTTTTTTCAACATAGTACTGGAAGTCCTAGTCATAACAATTATGTAAGAGAAAGAAATAAAAGGCATCCAAATTGGAAAAAAACATCAAATTGTCCCTCTTTGCAGATGACATGATCATATATGTAAAAAACCCTAAATACACCAATGAGAATCAGAAATAGTAAATGAATACAATAAGGTTTCAAGATACAAAAGCTACATAAAAAATCAGTAACATCTCTACACCAATAGCAGACTATCTGAAAAAGGAATCAAGAAAATAATCCCATTTAAAATAGCTATAAAAAAAACCTATAAGTAAATTAAGCCACAGAAAGATGAAAATTATTAAACATTGATAAAAGCAATTTAAAAAATTAAAATAAATAGAAAGATATCCCATGTTCATGGACTAGAAGAATTAATATTGTTGAAATGACCATACTACTCAAATCAATCTATAAATCCAATATAATCTCTATCAAATTTCCAACTTCATTCTTCACAGATATTAAAAAATATCTTAAAATCCATGTGAAACTACAAAACACCCCAAATAGCCAAATAAATCTTAAGCAAAAAGAGCAATGCTAGAGGTATTACACTATCTAATTTCAAAATATATTACAAAGCTATCCTAACTAAAACAGCATGGTATTGGCATAAAAACAGGCATGTAGACCAGTGGAACAAAAATAGAGAGCTCAGGCATAAATCCACATATTTACATGCAACTTATTTTTGACAAAGGTGCAAACATTCATTTGGGAAAAGACAGTCTTTTCAACAAATGGTGCTGGGAAAAGTGCATATCCACATACAAAAGAATGAAAGTAGACCCCTATCTCTCATCATATAAAAAATCAACTCAAAATAAATTAAATATTTAAATGTAAGACCTCAAACTTATGAAACTAGTAGAAGAAAACATAGGTGAAATGTTATATGTCATTGGTCTGGGCAAGGACTTTTTAGAAAAGACATCAAAAGACATGCACAACAAAAGCAAAAATAAACAAATGGGATTACACCAAATAAAAACTTCTGCACTGCATAGGAAACAATCATGAGAGTGAAGAGACAACCTACAAAATGGGAGAAAATATCTGCAAACTATTCACTTCATAAGGGGTTAATACCCCAAATTTATAGAAAACTCAAACAACTCAATAGCAAAAATACAAATAATTGGATTAGAAAATAGTCAAGATAGCTGAATAGACATTTCTCCAAATAAGACAAAAAAATCACCAACAGGTATATGAAAAAATGCTCACCATCACTAATAATCAGAGAAATGCAAGCCAAATCCACAGTGAGATATCATCTCACCCTGCTTAGAATGCTTTTTATGAAAAAGTCAAAAAATAACAAATGCTGGCAAGGATGTGAAGAAATGGGAATGTTCATACACTGTTGGTGGAAATGTAAATTAGAGCAATTGTTATGGAATACAATATAACTTCCAAAAACATTAAAAATAGACTTATCACATAATCCAGCAATCCCACTACTGGGTATATATTCAAAGAATATTAAATCAGTATGTCAAAGAGATTTCTGGACTCTCATGTTTATTACAGCAATATTCACAATAGCCTAGAATCAACCTAAGTGTCCATCAATGAATGAATGGAGAAAGAAAATGTGGCATATATGCTGTATTTGGTCATTCTTGCATTGCAAGAATAAAGAAATACCTGAGATTTGATAATTTATAAGAAGAGAGACATAATTGGCTCCTGGTTCCATGGGCTGTACAGGGAGCATAATGCCAACATCTGCTTGACTAGTCAGGAAGCTTGGGAACTCATTCACTATCATGAGGATAGCACCAAGCCATGAGGGATCCACCTCCATGACCCAAACACCCCCTACCAGGCCCCATCTCTAACAGTGGGGATTACAATATAACATGAGATATGGGTCAGGACAAATATCCAAACTATATCATATGCACATTTGGCCATAATAAAGGGTAAAATCGTGTCACTTGTGACAACATGAATGAGCATAGACGACATTGTGGTAAGTGAAATAAGCTAACCACGGTAAGACAAATATCACATGATCTCATTTATATGTGAAATCTAAAAACACTGATCTAATAAAGAGTAGAAGAGTGGTTACCAGACTGGGAAAGATAGGGAGGAGAGGTTTTAACAATGTGTCATGTATCAAAATACCACATTGTACCCCATCAACATGTGAAATTATCATGTATCCACTTAATAAAATCAAAGAAAAAAGAAAATGGAAGAGTCAAGATACTGAGGCACTGGAAGAGATAGAAGAGAAGGTGAATTGGCAGTAAGGAAGAGAGAGTCTGAAAGAGCAGGTCACAGAGTGGAACATTAAAGTTTATAACATTAGAAATCAATTTTTAAGTGATTGAAAAGTTAAGTTTATAGCCATGAAAGTGAGTAGCTCAACTGAAGTGAAAGTAAAAGTCAATGAAAGATTAAATTAGAAAATATATTGCTTGGCATTTAGTAGTTACTTCAGAAATATTAATAAATCTTAAGAAAATTAAGAACACCAAAGCATTCATAGTGGGCCATTATCATAATACGAATTTATGTGGTAATATTTTATTCTTTCCAGTGAAGGGAGTAATTCAGCAGTCTTGATTACAGGTTAGAAAATGATTTCTCCAGGTGTGACCCACTGACCACATTCGTTGTATTTGAATTGCTTGAGCAATTTGTTTCAGGAGGAAATGCAAAGATTTTAAGATGGACCAACGAAATTACCACTGAGTGTCTTTAATGGAAATCTCAGCCTTGTCTAGAATAACCTGAGTTATCTGTTTCTATGGGGTCTCTGTGCCTTTTGTTTTCTTTGTTATTTGCAATTCTGTTAGTTGTAGATTACTGATAGTAATGCAAATATTCATGTTTATAGACAGGCAAATGATTGATTTTGGTGGAAGTATAATTAATTTTCCTTTTCCCACCTTCCATCAAGAATTCAGTTTTGAACCTATCAAGCAAATTTATTTCAGAGTTCCTTAGTGCCTAGATATGTGTGGCTCTTTTAATTTTCCATAAAACTCAGTATAACATCTTACTGGCTCCCTCATTAAACAAATGAGTTAAACAAAAATCTTAGACAAGTGTTCATTTTATATTTGTAAGTCATAATTTACCCTATTTTAAGCAATTTTCCTTTATCATTCCTAAAAATACAGATTCCTATGCCCCATGCTAGACCTATTGAATCAAAATCTCAGGCCTAAGGCACAAGAATTTACATTGTTAGTAAGCTTTTCAAGTGATTTTTAGGCATACTAAATTGTATTAACCATTACCATTCTAATTCTTTAAACTTGAATTATTGTATTTATAATTCCATCTTCATCAAAGTAAACTTTTGGTTAGGAAAAACGGTAGAAATCCCCTTATTCAATCAGATTGGGACCAGTAATAAACAGATTAATCACAAATTTAAGTTAATTGGAGGAATCATAAGAAGTATTAGATGTAAGTCCTTAAAACTTAACTTTAATTTAAAAGACATGTGTAAATAAATTTGCCAGAATTTTGATGACAAGGTCAAACCCTTGCACGGATTCAGAGTGGAGTTTCTTGTGGAAACTATGCCAATGATATGTTGTCATTGATTTCTTGTTCACTTTCTGTGAAGACAACTGGGGTAAAGCAATCTGAAATCCTAGATTACACAATTTTTCCCATTTGTTTCTAGTTGTCTTGCCAACAGTTAAGCTGACAGCAACTGTTGAGTTTCTCATTTTTCCAACATATTTAGTTTATTTCTCAGAGAAACAACAATACTACTCTTGTTATACTCATTTTCTCAGTTTACGTAATATTTATTTATTTATTTATTTATTTATTTATTTTGAGATGGAGTCTCGCTCTGTCACCCAGGCTGGAGTGCAGTAGTGCGATGTCTGCTCACTGCAAGCTCCGCCTCCCGGGTTCTTGCCATTCTCCTGCCTCAGCCTCCCCAGTAGCTGGGAGTACAGGCACCCGCCACCACGCACAGCTATTTTTTTTGTATTTTCAGTAGAGACGGGGTTTCACCGAGTTAGCCAGGATGGTCTCAATCTCCTGACCTAGTGATCCGCCCGTCTCAGCCTCTCAACATCATATTTAATTAAATTGCATAACTACAAGAACAAGAACAAATGGTGTAAACATATTTAGGAATGAACACAGCTTCCTCTTAGAAACTGTACAATTTCTGTGATGGAAGGAGAAATGTACGGGCATTAAAAGTAGCTCAAAGGCTTTCTGTTTGCAGTGGACATCAGTCAATAAGTTGTACAGGGGTACAAGAAAGTGCTGATTGTAAATCAGTTAAGTGGAGGTCAGTTAAGGCAGCATCCACTGTATCTTAATTTGTAAAGTGAATGTTCTAAAACTGGGTTCACTTTTGCTATAAAGGACAAGATGAAAAATATTTTAGGCTTTGCAAACCATTCGGTCTCTATAGCAACCATTCAACTCTACCATTGTAGCAGGAAAGCACCATAGATCCATGGATGTGCTCCAATAAAACTTTATTAAAACAGGCAGCTGGCCTGAGGGCCATGTATATATCTTGCTGTTTTCATACAATTTTCTAAGTTAGTAGTTCCCTGCCTTTTTAATAATCAAGGATTACTTTTAATCCTCTCCTCTGATTTTATGTTTCAAAAGCCTTAAGAAAAACCCACAAAATATATTTATTTTGTAATTTTGGGGGGCTTCTTATTTTACAAATAAGTAATCAATGATATATAAAGGTTACCCATTAGGTCAGTATGAAATAATCAACATTATTAACTCTAATGACTTAGTACTGGATAGAAATAAAAAGTATTCAACTATATACATATAACTTTAAACCTGTATAGATTTTTCTGGTGTAAATATATAACTTTTCGAGATTTTTCAAGTATTAAGTACAACTTTTAGGAATCCTCACACCTGGCTCCCTATGATGACATTCAAGAATTCCTTAGGATTCTGGGAATCTTAGAATGAAAGTCACTGCTCTGTAGGAATGAATGAATGAATGAATGAATAAGAAAGGGAAGGAAGAAGAAAGAGCATGTCTACTAAATGTAAATTAATCATCAAGGAATGTTTATTAATAAATTTGTCAACTTTAGGTTGCCAAATCTAACAAGAGACCAACATGGCATTCATGGTGATCACACCTCTAGTCAAATTTTATTTTAGTTCATTGGCTATACTATTAATATCCTGTAATACTCAAAAATTTTGTCTTAATTCTGTGAATAATTCACTTATTAATCACCCTATACACTACTTAATGAATGGAATGGTGCTTGGAATAAAGATAATTATAGGGCTAAAAGGGTTTTCTCTAGAGGCAGGTTATAGGATTTTTTTGTCTGACTGGAATAAAACAAAATTAATCAATATTTTCTGCAACCAATGGCTTTTGACTTAGTCGTCTATTAATATCTATCAATCACTATAACCTCAGTCCTATTTCCTCCATTCTTCTTTTTGCTATCATAAAAACTGGTCCATTTTTTTCCTGTTAGATCTATATGTTTCACCTCTTTTCTTTTCATCCAAACAACTGGTCATCAACTTAGTACAGATAATGCAATTGATCCAAACCCTACAGAACTCACTGTTTCAATTTACATAACTTACATAACTGTCAAGCTGAAATCACTCTCAAATTTTTTAATTCAAAATTTTAATTTCATTTAATCATATTTATTTATTCATTAATTAATTTATTTTGAAAATAATTTTAACTTGTATTTTACATTCAGGGGTACATGTGCCAGTTTGTTACATGGGTATATCTCATATTGCTGAGTTTTGGGGTATGAATGATCCCATCATCCAGATGCTGATTTGGTATGGTTTGACTCTGTGTCCCCACAAAAATCTCATGTTGAATTGTAATTCCCAAAGTAGGGGGAATGACCTGGTGGGAGGTTATTAGCTCATAAGGGCAGATTTCCCCCTTGCTGTTCTTAGGTGGTAAGTGAGTTCTCATGAGATCTGATGGTTTAAACATATGGCACATCCCCCCTGGCTCACTTGCTCTCCTGCCACCATGGTAGAACGTGCCTTGCTTCCCCCTTCACCTTCTGCCATGATTATAAGTTTCCTGAAGCCTCCCAGCCATGCTTCCTGTACAGCCTGTGGAACTGTGAGTCAGTTAAAACTCTTTTCTTTATAAATTACCCAGCCTCAGGTAGTTCTATATAGCAGTGTGAGAACAGATTAATACATGAGCATAGTACCCAATAGTTTGTCAAACTTTGCCTTCCTCCTTCTCCCTCTAGTAGTCCTGGTGTTTATTCTTTCCATCTTTATGTCCATGAGTACCCAGTGTTTAGTTCCCACTTATAGGTGAGATCATGTGGTATTTCATTTTGTATTCCTGCATTAATTTACTTAGGATAATGGCCTTCAGCTGCATCCAAGTTGCTTCAAAGGACATGATTTTGTTATTTTTATGGCTGCATAGTATTCCATGGTGTGTGAAATGGTTTGGAAGGTGGCCCCTATAAATCTCATGGTGAAATGTAATCCTCAGTGTTGGAGGTGGGGCCTGGTAGGAGGTGTTTGGGTCATGGGGGTGGATCTCTCATGGCCTGATGCCATCCTTGTGATAGTGAATTCTTTCAAGATCTGGTTGTGTAAGGGTGTGTGGTACTTACCCCCACTCCCATTCTCTCTTGCTCCTGCTCTGGCCATGTGATGTACCTACTCCCTCTTGGCCTTCCATCATGAGTAAAAGCTCCCTGGAGACTCCACAGGCGCCAGGCAGATGCCGTCACCATGCTTCCTGTACAGCCTGCAGAGCTATGAGCCAATTAAATCTCTTTTCCTTATAAATTACCCAGTCTCAGGTATTTCTTCATAGCAATGCAAGAATGGCCTAATAATACTGTGTGGATGTACCACATTTTATTGATCCAATCCACTGTTGATGGGCACCTAGGCTGACTCCATGTCTTTGCTATTGTGAATAGTGTTGCGATGAACATGCAAGTGCATATGTCTTTTTGGTAGAATAACTGACTTTCTTTGGGTCATATACCAGTAATGGAGTTGTTGGCTTGAAAAGAATTTCTATTTTAAATTCTCTGAGAAATTTCCAAACTGCTTTCAACAGTGGTTGAACTAATTTACATTCGCACCAATTATGTGTAAATGTTCCCTTTTCTCCACAGCCTCCCAAGATCTGCTGTTTTTCGATTTTTTAATAGTAGCTATTCTGACTGGTGTAGGATGGTATCTCGTTTTGGTTTTGATTTGCATTTCTCTGATGATTAGTGATGTTAAGCCTAATCTTTGCCACCAGAAAACTGGGAAAATACAGTGTCGCTTGTCAAAATAAATTGTTTTACTTTGCTTTAAAAATAATCAATTGAATAGTATATTTCTTCCAGCAAAATTAAGAAGTAAACATTTAGAAATGTACAGTACCTTGCTGTTAAGTCTTCACATAAGTATACCAATCGAACATAAAGGCCACCTTAAACTTTCATTTGAAATGAAAGACAATTTTTAAGAGGTTAAGGGCTAGTAAATTGTTAAAGTCCTGAAGTTAAATTAGCTCAAGTAAATATAAAGACTTTCCTTTAATTAAAGCCTTTTAAATGAACACTTTAAAGCATAGTTGGTTTCTCCCTCAAATCTTGTCCAAAGCCACTGTTTACAACTCAGTATATCAAAGAAGGTTTCAGACATGATTGTGAAGCTCCCTCAACTTACAATGTGCTATTTGCAACCTTAGATGCTATCATTCTGGCTTTTCTACCTTTTAGCAACAATAAGCACACCCTTCCTATTTCTCCCCCACCCTGACTTACCCCTCTTTGCATTTAATAGATAATTTTTCTCAGAGTGTTCTTACACATCTTCAACTGTAAATATGACAAAAGCACACAGTATAGTACATGTGCCACATGTATAAATGTTGTATCTAGTCATGCAATTTTCCTTTTAAAAAAGAAATATTTTATTTTCTAAAAGCAAAGACTCTAGGAATCTTTTCTAGCTGCCAGTCATAAAAACATAAATTTCTGGTTAGATTCCCAAATTTCCCTGACCATAAGAACCACTTGTGGTATTTGTCAAACACATGTATTCTGAGTTCCATCCGTGATCTCCTGAATCAGAATCAGCAGGAGAGAGGCCTGGGAATACACATTTTAAACAAACGTCCACAGTGATTACGATTAGTCAAGCTTGAAAAAAATTTCACTAGGATCATTATGACTGAATAACCTCACAAACATAGGAAAGTTACTGGAGAAAAATATGAGCAGAATTTCAGAATTCTGCCTTTGCTGAAAGTGTTTGTTCCCTCCTCCTCTACTCATCAAGACCTGACTGCTTATGTAACTCCCCCAAACCACCAACACCTGGGAGGAGTTGAAAATGATTTTAATGAAGAAGAAAAGCTGATGTTTAATTTCAAAACTGACGGTGACAATAGAAGGGAGAGGCATGAATTTATCTTGATTCTAACACAAAGCATTGTATTTGAGTCAACAAACAAAATTGGTTTCATTTTTATTTTTTGTAAGTTTTCACCAAACTCTATGCATATATAGAGGCTAGGCAAGAAAGAAAGAAATCCAGAAATATGGCATATGCCATCCTTTATTTATTTCCCCATGCGACCAGCCAACAGCTTCTTCACCTTGTCCCTGCTTCAAGCTGACTTGGTGTCTACTTCTCTATCAGAAATGGAGCTTCCCTAAAGACTGCCTCAATGTCAGTTACCCAGAGGCCTTTTTTCCATCTTGTGTTCCTAAACTTCTATGATATTAAATGATATTACCCTTTCTGGAAATTCTCCTTAGCTTTGATTTTATAATTTTACTCTAACTGTTTCATTCCTTCTTTTATAGCCTTTCTTTTCTCTATCCCTTTACTGCAGACATGTTGTACAGCTTTGTTCTTGACCTTCTGATCTCTCCACATTCATTCCCTCAGAGCATGTATCCATTTTCTTGGTGTCGGCCTTCCTGACTATCTGATTATTACCATCATATAACGATGTTGGTGATGAGCATAGCTAACATATCCTAGGCATTTTCCATGTAGTTTATCATAAGCACCCTATATAATTTGTACCATTTAATTCTTCAACCCTAAATGATACTATTACGAACCACATTGTATGAGATGAGGAAACAGGTTTTCATCAAAACCATGGAAAGCCAACGTGAGGAGCCCCTGTGTGTCTCCTTTGTTAATGCCTCTGGGCATCATGGCATGTGGATTGCCCTAGAATGGGGATTAGGAAGCGCAGCACTGTGAAAACACCAGAAAATACGTTATGATAGCGGGTAAGGACGCTCATCTCCGCCCATTGAGATGGTTTTGTTTCTGAGTCAGGTTTGAGATGAGCCAATCCTGACTCCGTGGTGCCACCAGGGATCACGAATTTAATAAGATCTTCGTGGATGCTTGGAACCCAACTGGTCTCTGTTTTCTACTTTAGGGAAAGAGCCACAGCTTAAATGGGGTGGTTTTGGTGTCACATACGCTATCAATAATACCCACCGTTTTGGTGTCACATACGCTATCAATAATACCCACCGTTTTGGTGTCACATACGCGATTAATAATACCCACCGCTGCAGAGGAATCACCGTGGACTACTGCTCGTTTCATCCCATGCTCTTGCGATGGATCCCTCTCACCTGTTTACTGATTTCATTCAAATTCTTCAGCGACCACAGGACCCCGACTTGCCTTCTCTAGCCTGGTTCCCATCACGCTGCTTTACAGGCCTGGCCTGCTCGCGGCTCCTCACACCAGCACTGCGCATCTCCCTCCATGCCTCTGCCCTGTTTCCTCCATCAGACAGGACTAGCTTCCTCCATCTCTATCGGGCAAAAGCCTGCCCAGCGTTCAAGACCCTCCTCAGATGCCGCCTCCACGATTAGGCTTCCTCCTGACCCCTGACCCTGTGACACGCGCCACCATAACTCTCCACCTCGGCCCACATTCCCACAGCACTCGCGACGTCCGCGGCCCTCAAGATGGCGCTTCATTCCATTTTAGGGTATTTCCTGCTTGTTTCCTGCACACACAGTCGCGCGAGGCACACCTGTGCACGAGTGGCCCGCGCTCCCAGACGCGCCGCCACAGGCCGGCGAGGGCAGCCTGAGCCGCTTCCCGCCCCCACGGGACCGTCGCCAGCCCGCAGCTCTAGCGGGAGGCAGTTCCACAGCGTGCCCGGCAGCCCTGCCACCGTCAGCACCGGCGCCTCCGGCGGGCTTTCCCCACCTCTTGGAGGCACGAATCCTCAGGGGCTCCTGGAGAGGGCGCCAGGGAGCAGATGCGTGCGGACACCTTTCGGCCCTCTGCAGCCGCCGTAGCTCCCCGGCAGAAACCCGGAAGTGGAAATCTCAGCCATTCAGCGTTTGGGTGAAGACGGAGGCGGGTTCTGGGCAGACCTACGTTGTCAGGGAGTGTTTACTTCGCCTCCACTTCTGTTCCTCCTCGCCCTGGTGCTGCTCCAGGTCACATACTCTTCCCGAGCCGGCTTCAGCCTCTCCGCGCAGAAGTCTCCCGGAGTCATGGCCTAGTACTCTTATGTGAAGTCTACCAAGCTTGTGCTCAGGGGAACCGAGGTGAAGAGCTGGGTCCTGCAGCTCCGGCGGGAGCCTCCTCAGTTCTTTTCGGATGCACTCCACCCCCGCGAATCCGGTGGAAGCCGTGATGCGGAGAGCCGGCTTCGTGGCCTCCCAGGCTTCTTTTGCTCTGACCCTGTCTGGGCTGGACGGAGGCCGGACCGCGGTTCCTGGCGCCTGTGCAGAGAGGGGCAGCCTCCTGCGCGGACGACCCTGGAAACAGGATAGACGGGCGGGTGACCCGTGGCCCCGTACTCACGAGTTTGGGTCCCCTGAGGCATCTCTCCAGGCCTCTGCCTGGTGGGTCTGCCTTAGTCTGATCTTGTAGTTCATTATAATAACTTCCTTTATTAGGGATTATTCTTTTCTCCATTGTCTCTTCCTGGAAAAATTATTGATTAATTTTTTTCTAAGCTAATATGTAGAGTGAAACCAGGATGAATCACACAGTGGTTGAGGTGTATATGGACTTTGATAGGGATATGGGCTGGAACCTGCACTCTGTCATTTACTAATTTTGTAATTTGTGGCAAATTGGTTAATATGTCTGAACTTCCATTTACTCATTAAGAGATCAAGTATCTTTGAACCTCCGTTTACACATTTATACTTTCAGACCATTTTTTATACCTTTAGAAGACTGTGAGGATTAAATGAGAGAACATACATGCAGTAAATAAATTGAGCCAAATGTGAGGAGGAGGTTGTAGTGGTAATTTATTAGCTCTTTAGGAGAAAAATACCTGTGCATTCATATCCCCGCTTCTTTTTTAACTGGCAGATTTGCCTGAGGTTAACTGTACATACAAATATTGAGCATTTCCTCCTGGCCTCCGTGATAAACAGAAGTTTTGATATTGTTAGGCGAGATGGAAAGAAAGTATCAAGGAGTGAGCTGAAGCCACTGCCCTTGAGAACCCTCTCGAGGAGTCTGGCCTCATGAAGATGCCAGAATAAATGGCAGGTATATCTTGAATGAATGTGAGATTTTTACTCTGTGAATTTCCTGTGAGGAGTGGTGAGTTATCTTCTGAAAACTTTATGATGAAAATGCAGACAAGAGTGTCTTAAGATTATCGTAATAATCATAATTAATGCTTATATAGCACTTTCAATGCGCCAAGAAATTGTTGTAGGCATTTTGCACATTAACTTTTTTCAAATCCCTCTTGGGTTTTTATTTTTTTATTGCGATGCAATTCATAATTATAAAATTCACCCTTTTGTACAGTCAGTGGTTTTTAGTATATATCCAAGAGGTTCACCACTGTCTAGTTGCTCAGCATTTTTGTCATCTCAGAAGGAAATCTCTTCCTACCCATTAAAGCTGTCACATCCCATCTTCCCCCTCTCCTAGTCCTTGGCAACCACTAGTCTGCTATCTATGTGAAATTGCCTATTCTGAATATTTCCTAAGAAATCATGTAACATGTGGCCTTTTGTATCTGGCTTCTTTCACTTACAACATTCTTGAGGTCCATCATTGTTGTAGCACTTGTTCCTTTTTATGGCTGCGTAGTGTAGTCCATTGTATGGATGTAATATTTTGTTCATCCATTCATCAGTTGATGAACATTTCGATTGTTTCCCCTTTTTGACTATTGTGACTAATGCTAGTGTGAATATTCTTATGTAAGTATTTTTGTGGGTGTATGTTTTCATTTCCCTTGGGTATACATAGTTAGGTGTAAAATTGCTGGGTCATATGGTAACTCTTTAACTTTTTGAGGAACCCCAAACTGTTTCCTGTAGATGCTGCACCATTTTACATTTCCACCAGCAATGTGTGAAGATACATATTACCTCTTAATCCTCACAATAGCCTTAAGAGTTAAGTTGTTATCCTAATTTTTTAAGTGGGGAAACTGACTCACAGAGAGATTCAGTACCTTTTCCAAAAATTGCAGAGCTAAGAAGTGGCAGAATCGGGATTTAAAATCTCGCGGTGTGGCTCTACAATCTGCTTTGAACTTTAACATAATATGTACAAAGCCTGAAGCAAATTCTCAGTACTGTATTTAAGAGGGCATAGCAATGTAAGTCTTCCTAAATCAATAATTTATAAATGAAACAACTTAAAAGACTTCCAAGTTTCAATCTTATGATATTTATTTATCACACAAATCAATGTACTTAAACTCATCTATATAAATTATTTCCTGTAGTAAGAAGAAAGAGAGCAAAGATAAGAAGAGAAAAAGAGAAGAAGATGAAGAAACCCAGCTTGATATGTTGGTGAGTCAGTTTTCAGTGCTTTATTCTGAAAAAAGTTAACATTTCTTGAGATCTCATTGAAAATATTTTCCTAGTTAGAAATTTATGATGTATTCATATTTGTCTTAAAGTGCTTAAATATTACCTACAGTTGTAAATTCCATTTATTCTTTAGCCCAGTAGATGCTACTGACGCCTTTACTTCATTATCAGAACAGAGCACAGGAGAGAAGAATTACAACTCTCTGACTTAGTAGGCACCATTAGACTGCTTAATAGCCGGAGATTCTGATACATAATTTTAAAGGCTTAATGTAAATGTTATTCAACCAAATATATTTTACAAGCTATTTTCTTTGAACATGTGTACATTTTAGTTGTAGAAGTCAGTTGTCTCTTAAACGAGGTATCTTCACAGGAAAAATCATTATTTTGTGAACTCTGAAATGAATGAAAAATTTAAATACAATATCAGGGTAGCCTGTAAATGATACTAGAAATAAACTGACCCAAACACACTTAACCAGCCTGTTTTCCGTTTAGCTGTTTCCATACTTTTTTCTCTCTTTTAAAACTTGGCAAGTTGCATTTTGAATCTTCATAAATTATGGTAGCTTAAAAAATATATAAAATATGGAATGGTGTAAAGCTAATGTTCTGGAAGAATCATTGCTTTTGAAATGGCAAATCAACAATTCTAAAATTAGGGTAAATATCTAGGGTAGACATGTAGATGTGGAATTGCTGTGTCAAAGGATAGGTGAATGTTTAACTATATAAGAAACTGCCAAAATTTTTCTAAAGTGGTTGTGCTATTTTATCCTCCCACCAAGAATGAATTAGTTCTCCAGTTACATCCTTGCCAAGAGTTTATGGTGTTATCAGTCTTTTCTCCCAGTCTGAGTTTTACCTTTTCAGTTTCTTAATGGTGGTTTTTGGATGGACAGCTTTTTTTTTTTTTTTTTTTTTTTTTTTTTTTTTTTTTGAGATGGAGTCTCGCTCTGTCACCCAGGCTGGAGGGCAGTGGCGCGATCTTCGTTCACTGCTAGGTCCACCTCCCAGGTTCACGCCATTCTCCTGCCTTAGCCTCCCAAGTAGCTGGGACTACAGGCACTTGCCACCACGCCCAGCTAATTTTTTGAGTTTTTAGTAGTGACAGGGTTTCACCATGTTAGCCAGGATGGTCAGAAGCTTTTAATTTTTATAAAGCTTAGTTTATTTTTTTCTTTTATGGTTACTGCCTTATCTCTTTCATCTAAGAGATCTTTGCTTACCCCAAAGTCAGGAAAATATTCTACAGTGTATTTTAGAGGCATCATAGTTTTAGTTTTTACATTAAATCTGTCATTAATCTCAAATTAATTTTTGGCATGGTGTGAGTTTGGTTTCAAGATTTACTTTTTTTTTTTTTATCATCTTGATAGCCATTTGTGCCAGCACCACTGGTGTTTCCTTTTTCCATTAATCCAGTTTCATATCTTCATAAAAAGTCAATTAACTTTCTATGTATTGGTCTATTTCTGGACTCTGTTCTATCGATTGTCTGTTTTTCTTTTGGTATATTTCTCTTGATTGCTATAATTTCATGAAGTCTTGAGATCAGGTAGTGTGTGTCCTCCAACTTTGTACTTACTATTAGTTTATTAATTTCTACAGTGAAGCCTGTTGGATTTTCTCGGAGAGTTGTATTGAGTCCAGATCATTTGGGGGATAATCAACATCTTAATATTGGGCCTCAATATTTCATAATTTTCAATGTAGCAGTCTTGCATGCCTGTTTAAAAATTTATTCTTAAGTATTTTATACTTTTACATTACTGTCAGTAGAATTTTTGAATTTGACTTTCCAGTTGTTTGCTGTCAGTATGTAGATATACAATTGATTTTTGTATAGTGACTTTATAGTCTGATAAGTCTGTTTCACTTATTACTTCTAGTGGTTTGTTTATATAGAAAACTAAGAAATTTGCAATTATGTTTCCTGTGACTATCACTTTACTTCTTTCTTTCTAATCTTTATGTCTTGTCTTGCTTTTTATTGGTTTATTTTACTGTCCAGGACTTCCATAGTGTTGAACAGAAGTCACGAGAATGGGCATAATTGCATTGTTTCCAAGCTTAGGCAGAAAGCTTTCAGTAGTGCACCATATGGTATGATGTCTGTATGATCTACAGAGAAAACCTTTATCAAAATGAGGACATTCCTTTTAAATTTTGTTTCTTGGCAGTTTTTATCATAACGATGTTTAATGCTGTCAAATGTCTCTTTCTGTATCTGTTGAGATGATTATACAACTTTCTTCATTCTGCCAATGAATAACATTGGTTTCATTTTCAACTTTTAAACTAACTTTACATCCCTGAGATAAACCCCACTTGGTTGTGGGGCATTGTCCTTTGGAATATTGCTAGAGTTGATTTCTAGGTTTTTTTTTTTTAAGATTTCTATATTGGTGTTGATGGAGATATTGGACTTTTGTATCCTTTTCTTGTAATGTCTTTGTTTGATTTTGGTGTCAAGGTGATATTGGGTGTCATAAAATTAGATGGGAAGTGCTGTCTTCTTCCCTGTTTTCGGAAATAGCTGTGTAAGATAGGTATGATTTCTTCTTTACATGTTTGATAGGATTTACCAGTGAAGTCATCTGAACCTAGAGGGTTTTGTTTGGTTTGGTTTTAGTTTTTTGTGGGAGAATTAAGACTTTTTAAGAGATATTTTCAGATTTTTCTGTTGTCAGTTTTGGTAATTTTTGCCTTTTAGGAAAATTTCATTTCATCCAAGTTGTTGGATTTATTGGCATAAAATTTTTCAGAATATTCCTTTAATATCCTTTTAATGTCTGTAGAATCTAATCTGCATTGCAGTCTCTTCATATTGGTAATTTGTGTTTTTTCTATTTTTTCCTGGATCAGTCAGTCTAGCTGGAGGTTTATCAATTCTTTATAAGATCACTTATTTTAGATCATTAATGATCTTTTAGTACAGGGTTATTCACTCTTTTAGCTTCCCTGGGCCACAGTGGAAGGAGAAGAATTGTCTTGGGCCACACATAGAATACATTAACGATAAGCTGATGAGCCAAAAAAAAAAAAAAAAAAAGGAAAAAAATCTCATAATGTTTCAAGAAAGTTTATGAATTTGTGTTGGGCTGCATTCAAACCTGTCCTGGGCCACATGCAGCCCTCAGGTTGGACAAGCCTGTTTCAGTATTACTTATTTTCTCTTTTTTTCATTTTTTATTTCATTTATTTTCAGTCTTTTTTTGTCCTCCCTTTAACTTATTTTCAGTTTACTTTGCTCTTGTTTTATTGCTTCTTAAGAAGAGAGTTAGATCTCTTCATTCCACATTAGTTTTAGTTATAGTCAACACATTTTGCTTTCATTTTCATTCCATTCAAAATATCATCTAGTTTTCCTTGTGATTTTTCTTTTCATGGACACTTGAGTTATTTAAAAGTGTATTGTTTTTTAATTTCTACTACATAGAGATATTATAGGTATGTTATTGTTGCTGATTTCTAATTCATTTATAGTATAGTTGGAGAACATACATTCTTAGTGAATTTCCATGTACACTTAAAAAGAATGTGTATTCTGTAGATGTTGGTTCAGGGTTGTTTTTTATTTTTATTTTTTATTTTTTTGGAGATGAGGTCGCAATCTGTTGCCCAGCAGGCTGGAGTGCAGTGGAACGATCTCGGCTTACTGCAGCCTCCGCCTCCCAGGTTCAAGTGATTCTCCTGCCTCAGCCTCTGGAGGAGCTGGAATTACAGGCACCTGCCACCACGCCTGGCTAATTTTTTAAATATTTTTAATAGAGGCGGGGTTTCACCACGTCGGCCAAGCTGGTTTCAAACTCCTGATCTCAGGCGATCCGCCCGCCTCGGCCTCCCAAAGTGCTGGGATTACGGGTGTGAGCCGTGGCGCCCGGTGGTTCAGTGTTCTTTAGATGTCAGTTAGATCAACTGGTGGAGCTTGTGACTATGCACATCTTCTGTGTCCTTACTGATGTTTTACTCATCCTACAATGTATTGAGAGTTATGTTAAAATCTCCAACTGTAATTCTAGATCTGTCTACTTGAGCAGTTTTTGCTTAAAGTATTTTGAAGCTGTCATGTGTACACACTTAGGATTGTTAAGTCTTCCTTATAAATTCAGTCTTTCATTTTCATAACATTTTAACCTTTATTTCTGTTAAATATCTTGATGTCTAGTTATATTATTTGACCACCCTTTTGCTCCTGTCAAGCCTGGGCCTTTGTTAGTTTGTGCTTATTTATTAGGTTTTTGCCTGTAGACTTAGATAGTGACTCTTACTCTAGGAAAGGTTCATCCTCATGGCCCTCAGCCACATGTTCTAGGTATACTTGATGAGTTCTCTCCACTCTGCTATGTCCCAAATTTGTGTGCTCTCTGGCATCTCCAGTCAGCCCTCAGAAGTGCCAGCCACTCTGCAGAGGCCTTGTGGAGCCTGCCTGCTGTATGCACTCCCCCCAGCCCTTGGCCCCAGACCTGCAGAGAACTTTTGCATTCTCTTTTGAGGCCTCACCTGTATGTAGTTCCCTCTTCTCCAGTACCTTATTCTATAAACTCCAAACATGTTAGCACTGCAAGACTCTCAGCTTAGTGACAGTGACATTGCCTCATTTTTGGAGGTCTCTACCTCTCTCTGTGTGGTCGAGAAACTGCCATTGGGCAGAAAACAGAAGTGTGTGTGAGATTTACCTCCTGTGTTTTCCTGTTCTCAAATATCACAGTCCTGTTCTGCCTGTGTTCCAATCCCCGAAAACAGTTTTCTCAAATATTCTATCCAGCTTCAGTTTTCTCATTGGTCATGGTGGGAAGGCAAGTCCATCTTGGCTGGAAGAGGAAGTCCTTCTGCATCTTTTTCTCCTTGTCCTTCCACCTTCTTTTGCATTGTGGATTTTCTAAACTTGCCGTATAAGTAAGCATGTGCCTATTTGTGAAGGGAAAGAAAAAACCCTTTTAATTTTTTAAAGCTGTTCTGTTGGTTACTCACAAGGATCTGAAGGGATTGGTAAATAGGATGAAAGAAATTCTGTCTTTCACATGGAGAATACCGTGTGTGACATTAATAAAAATGAGCATGTCTGTAAGCAAAGAGTTTCACTGAGCTCTGCTAGATTCAGAAGCAATTGAACTTACAACATCGTAGTTTGCAAAACACAGATTTGATTTACCCAGGAACTAAAGCTGAGTAAGCTATGGGTTAACAGAAGGTCTGTGAAGGGTACTTAGACTACAGTAAGATTGGGGAAGAAAATTCCATTTCCAAATCTAAGATATATCATTCCTTTGTGCCAAGCACATAATGAAGGTAGAGGTTTAAGGGGGCCCTTAGCACAGAAGCACTGGGTTAGTCAGAAGGTGAGGTGAGCTGTCACACAGCCTTGATGCTAGAATGAGGGTGCCCTGGGAGTATCTTATCAGCCATGACACTGGTGCATCGGGCCGGTTTTTTTTTTTTTTTTTTTTTTTTTTTTTTTGAGACAGGCTGTTGCTTTGTTGCTCAGGCTGGAGTGCAGTGACATGATCATGGCTCAGCGCACCCTCGACCTCGTAGGCTCAAGCAATCCTCTCACCTCGAACTCCCGAGTAGCTGGGACCACTGTCTTGTACCACCATACACAGCTAATTTCTTAATTTTTTTGTAGAGATAGGGGTCTCCTTTTGTTGCCTAGGCTGATTTTGAACTCCTGGGCTTAAGTGGTTGTCCTGCTTCCACCTCTCAAAGTGCTGGATTACAGGCATGCCAGACATATGGAAACATTCTCAACTATCTGAAAATACGTGAAAAGCTTTGTTATGCATTGTGAGACAATACAGTGGGAATATTTCACCATCTGCCTAAGGTTTAAAAGGAAATAACTTTAAGCATGTGTCTAAATAGCAAGTAATGTTTTAGAGCGGATTCTCTTAAATTCAGCTTGGGCGTCTGCAGCATATACACAGCTTGAGCTGTAACCTGACATAGAGACAGGCAACTTCAGTGCCCACTGTTCTTAGGATCCACTGCTTTTTCACAGCTAAAACCCCTGAGTGGCACTGTTAAGTATTATGTTATGTTACTTTAGTCGTTAAACGTATAAGCATACCTCCAAAGGTTGAATGTAGGCCACTTGCAGAAAGTAGGCAGAATGCTCACATTTAATTCTTGATAATACTGTGTTTAGCTTTCTTATTCTTTGAAATCTCATTGAGAAGAAATACTGGCATCTGTTCAAAGTAATTTCTTTTTCAGTTGACAATATTATAAGTAATGTTATTGTATCATTTCCCTACTTGGACAGAGTGTGAAAATTTTGAGGAGCTTGTCTGCCAGAAATTTCTTCTTCATTTACAAAACATTAATGAGATATTATATTTAAATAATTTTATTTAATATTAAGTGTACTTGGTGAACGTGGCATAGAACATACAAAATAAAACTAATTTAAAATTATTAACTATTACATTTATAAGAAAGACTTGCTAATCATAACACTGTTGATAATGATTTGGAATAAAGCATTATTTCTTTTCCTGAAAACAATTGTAGCTATAACTCAATCATCTAAATTGCTTATTAGTTTTATTTCTTTTTAATTGTCTATTTTGATTAATTTTCTTTTTCTCCATTGGCTTCGTGTGTTTGTGGAGGTAAAATATACAGAATATAGAATTTGCCAGTTTTTCTATTTTTACGTGTACACTTCAGTGGCATTTAAATACATGCACCATTTTACCTTCCCACCAGCATTGCACAGGGTTTCAGTTTCTCCACATCCTGCCCAACATTTGTTTTTCTGGTTTTCTTGATTTCTGTTTTTTATTTGTTTTGATAATAGCATTCTAATGGGTGTGAAGTGGTATTGCATTATGGTTTTGATTTATATTTCCCTAGTGACTAGTGATGTTGAGCGTCTTTTCGAGTGCTTATTGGCCATTTGTATATCATCTTGGTGCAATGTCCGTATATATCCTTTGCCCAGTTTTGAATTGTGGTATTTGTCTTTTTGGAGTTCTCTATATAGTCTGGATATTAATTCCTTATAATGTATGTAGTTTACACATATTTTCTCCATTCTCTGGGTTGCCTTTTATTCTGTTGACAGTGGTTCTTGATGCACAAAAGTTTTTAATTCTGATGAAGTCCAGTTTGTCTGTGTTTTCTTTTGTTGCCTGTGCCTTTGATGTTCTATATAAGAAATCATTGCCAAATTCATTGTCGTGAAGCTTTTCCCATTTTCTTCTAAAAGTTTTCTAACTTTAGCTCTTACATTTAGGTCTTTGGTCTATTTTAAGTTACTTTTTGTATTTGGTGTTACATAAGGGTCCAACTTCATTTTAGCTAAAATTTTATGTATTTTAAAATTGATTATGAAAAGCATGTTTAGTTGAATAGAAAATTTTGTGCAGTGGAATTAACTGAATCTTTAAAACCTTTTTATTATGGAAATATTCAAACTAATCCATACATATAAGAATATAATGAGTCCCCCCTGTGCCCAGGCCCCAGCATTAATTATCAATATTTTGCCAATTTCGTTTCATTTACATACACACCCCCACACACGTTTTTTCCTAGAAAATTTTAAGTAAAATCACAGATATTACATCATTTTATCCATAAGTACATAAATGTACATTTCTTTTCTTTTTTTTATTATTATACTTTAAGTTTTAGGGTACATGTGCACATTGAGCAGGTTAATTACATACGTATACATGTGACATGCTGGTGTGCTGCAACCACTAACTCGTCATCTAGCATTAGGTATATCTCCCAATGCTATCCCTCCCCCCTCCCCTCACCCAACAACAGTCCCCAGAGTGTGATGTTCCCCTTCCTGTGTCCATGTGATCTCATTGTTCAATTCCCACCTATGAGTGAGAATATGCGGTGTTTGGTTTTTTGTTCTTGCGATAGTTTACTGAGAATGATGATTTCCAATTTCATCCATGTCCCTACAAAGGACATGTACTCATCATTTTTTATGGCTGCATAGTATTCCATGGTGTATATGTGCCACATTTTCTTAATCCAGTCTATCATTGTTGGACATTTGGGTTGGTTCCAAGTCTTTGCTATTGCGAATAATGCCGCAATAAACATACGTGTGCATGTGTCTTTATAGCAGCATGATTTATAGTCCTTTGGGTATATACCCAGTAATGGGATGGCTGGGTCAAATGGCATTTCTAGTTCTAGATCCCTGAGGAATCGCCACACTGACTTCCACAATGGTTGAACTAGTTTACAGTCCCACCAACAGTGTCAAGTGTTCCTATTTCTCCACATCCTCTCCAGCACCTGTTGTTTCCTGACTTTTTAATGATCGCCATTCTAACTGGTGTGAGATGGTATCTCATTGTGGTTTTGATTTGCATTTCTCTGATGGCCAGTGATGGTGAGCATTTTTTCATGTGTTTTTTGGCTGCATAAATGTCTTCTTTTGAGAAGTGTCTGTTCATGTCTTTTGCCCACTTTTTGATGGGGTTGTTGGTTTTTTCTTGTAAATTTGTTTGTGTTCACTGTAGATTCTGGATATTAGCCCTTTGTCAGATGAGTAGGTTGTGAAAATTTTCTCCCATTTTGTAGGTTGCTTGTTCACTCTGATGGTAGTTTCTTTTGCTGTGCAGAAGCTCTTTAGTTTAATTAGATCCCATTTGTCAATTTTGTCTTTTGTTGCCATTGCTTTTGGTGTTTTAGACATGAAGTCCTTGCGCATGCCTATGTCCTGAATGGTAATGCCTAGGTTTTCTTCTAGGGTTTTTATGGTTTTAGGTCTAACGTTTAAGTCTTTAATCCATCTTGAATTAATTTTTGTATAAGGTGTAAGGAAGGGATCCAGTTTCAGCTTGCTACATATGGCTGGCCAGTTTTCCCAGCACCATTTATTAAATAGGGAATCCTTTCCCCATTGCTTGTTTTTGTCAGGTTTGTCAAAGATCAGATAATTGTAGATATGCGGCATTATTTCTGAGGGCTCTGTTCTGTTCCATTGATCTATATCTCTGTTTTGGTACCAGTACCATGCTGTTTTGGTTACTGTAGCCTTGTAGTATAGTTTGAAGTCAGGTAGTGTGATACCTCCAGCTTTGTTCTTTTGGCTTAGGATTGAGTTGGTGATGCGGGCTCTGTTTTGGTTCCATATGAACTTTAAAGTAGTTTTTTCCAATTCTGTGAAGAAAGGCATTGGTAGCTTGATGGGGATGGCATTGAATCTGTAAATTACCTTGGGCAGTATGGCCATTTTCACGATATTGATTCTTCCTACCCATGGGGATGGAATGTTCTTCCATTTGTTTGTATCCTCTTTTATTTCCTTGAGCAGCGATTTGTAGTTCTCCTTGAAGAGGTCCTTCACATCCCTTGTAAGTTGGATTCCTAGGTATTTTATTCTCTTTGAAGCAATTGTGAGTGGTAGTTCACTCATGATTTGGCTCTCTGTTTGTCTGTTGTTGGTGTACAAGAATGCTTGTGATTTTTGTACATTGATTTTGTATCCTGAGACTTTGCTGAAGTTGCTTATCAGTTTAAGGAGATTTTGGGCTGAGACGATGGGGTTTTCTAGATAAACAATCATGTCGTCTGCAAACAGGGACAATTTGACTTCCTCTTTTCCTAATTGAATACCCTTTATTTCCTTCTCCTGCCTAATTGCCCTGGCCAGAACTTCCAACACTATGTTGAATAGGAGTGGTGAGAGAGGGCATCCCTGTCTTGTGCCAGTTTTCAAAGGGAATGCTTCCAGTTTTTGCCCATTCAGTATGATATTGGCTGTGGGTTTGTCATAGATAGCTCTTAGTATTTTGAAATATGTCCCATCAATACCTAATTTATTGAGAGTTTTTAGCATGAAGGGTTGTTGAATTTTGTCAAAGGCCTTTTCTGCATCTATTGAGATAATCATGTGGTTTTTGTCTTCGGCTCTGTTTATATGCTGGATTACATTTATTGATTTGCATATATTGAACCAGCCTTGCATCCCAGGGATGAAGCCCACTTGATCATGGTGGGTAAGCTTTTTGATGTGCTGCTGGATTCATTTTGCCAGTATTTTATTGAGGATTTTTGCATCAATGTTAATCAAGGATATTGGTCTAAAATTCTCTTTTTTGGTTGTGTCTCTGCCCAGCTTTGGTATCAAAATGATGCTGGCCTCATAAAATGAGTTAGAGAGGATTCCCTCTTTTTCTATTGATTGGAATAGTTTCAGAAGGAATGGTACCAGTTCCTCCTTCTACCTCTGGTAGAATTCCACTGTGAATCCATCTGGTCCTGGACTCTTTTTGGTTGGTAAGGTATTGATTATTGCCACAATTTCAGATCCTGTTATTGGTCTATTCAGAGATTCAACTTCTTCCTGGTTTAGTCTTGGGAGAGTGTATGTGTCAAGAATTTATCCATTTCTTCTAGATTTTCTAGTTGATTTGCGTAGAGGTGTTCATAGTATTCACTGATGGTAGTTTGTATTTCTGTGGGATCAGTGGTGATATCCCCTTTATCATTTTTATTGCATCTATTTGATTCTTCTCTCTTTTTTTCTTTATTAGTCTTGCTAGCGGTCTATCAATTTTGTTGATCCTTCCAAAAAACCAGCTCCTGGATTCATTAATTTTTTGAAGGGTTTTTTGTGTCTCTATTTCCTTGAGTTCTGCTCTGATTTTAGTTATTTCTTGCCTTCTGCTAGCTTTTGAATGTGTTTGCTCTTGCTTTTCTAGTTCTTTTAATTGTGATTTTAGGGTGTGAATTTTGGATCTTTCCTGCTTTCTCTTGTGAGCATTTAGTGCTATAAATTTCCCTCTACACACTGCTTTGAATGCATCCCAGAGATTCTGGTATGTTGTGTCTTTGTTCTCATTGGTTTCAAAGAACATCTTTATTTCTGCCTTCATTTCGTTATGTTCCCAGTAGTCATTTAGGAGCAGGTTGTTCAGTTTCCATGTAGTTGAGTGGTTTTGAGTGAGATTCTTAATCCTGAGTTCTAGTTTGATTGCACTGTGGTCTGAGAGATAGTTTGTTATAATTTCTGTTCTTTTACATTTGCTGAGGAGAACTTTACTTCCAAGTATGTGGTCAATTTTGGAATACGTGTGGTGTGGTGCTGAAAAAAATGTATATTCTGTTGATTTGGGGTGGAGAGTTCTGAGATGTCTATTAGGTCCGCTTGGTGCAGAGCTGAGTTCAATTCCTGGGTATCCTTGTTGACTTTCTGTCTCGTTGATCTGTCTAATGTTGACAGTGGGGTGTTAAAGTCTCCCATTATTAATGTGTGGGAGTCTAAGTCTCTTTGTAGGTCACTCAGGACTTGCTTTATGAATCTCGGTGCTCCTGTATTGGGTGCATATATATTTAGGATAGTTAGCTCTTCTTGTTGAATTGATCCCTTTACCATTATGTAATGGCCTTCTTTGTCTCTTTTGATCTTTGTTGGTTTAAAGTCTGTTTTATCAGAGACTAGGATTGCAACCCCTGCCTTTTTTTGTTTTCCATTTGCTTGGTAGATCTTCCTCTATCCTTTTATGTTGAGCCTATGTGTGTCTCTGCACGTGAGATGGGTTTCCTGAATATAGCACACTGATGGGTCTTGACTCTTTATCCAATTTGCCAGTCTGTGTCTTTTAATTGGAGCATTTAGTCCATTTACATTTAAAGTTAATAGTGTTATGTGTGAATTTGATCCTGTCATTATGATGTTAGCTGGTTATTTTGCTCGTTAGTTGATGCTGTTTCTTCCTAGTCTCGATGGTCGTTACATTTTGGCATGATTTTGCAGCAGCTGGTACTGGTTGTTCCTTTCCATGTTTAGCACTTCCTTCAGAAGCTCTTTTAGGGCAGGCCTGGTGGTGACAAAATCTCTCAGCATTTGCTTGTCTGTAAAGTATTTTATTTCTCCTTCACTTATGAAGCTTAGTTTGGCTGGATATGAAATTCTGGGTTGAAAATTCCTTTCTTTAAGAATGTTGAATATTGGCCTCCACTCTCTTCTGGCTTGCAGGGTTTCTGCCTAGAAATCCACTGTTAGTCTGATGGGCTTCCCTTTGAGGGTAACCCGACCTTTCTCTCTGACTGCCCTTAACATTTTTTCCTTCATTTCAGCTTTGGTGAATCTGACAATTATGTGTCTTGGAGTTGCTCTTCTCGAGGAGTATCTTTGTGGCATTCTCTGTATTTCCTGAATCTGAACGTTGGCCTGCCTTGCCAGATTCGGGAAATTCTCCTGGATAATATCCTGCAGAGTGTTTTCCAACTTGGTTCCATTCTCCCCATCACTTTCAGGTACACCAGTCAGACGTAGATTTGGTCTTTTCACATAGTCCCATATTTCTTGGAGGCTTTGCTCGTTTCTTTTTATTCTTTTTTCTCTAAACTTTCCTTCTCGCTTCATTTCATTCATTTCATCTTCCATTGCTGATACCCTTTCTTCCAGTTGATCGCTTTGGCTCCTGAGGCTTCTGCATTCTTCACGTAGTTCTCGAGCCTTGGTTTTCAGCTCCATCAGCTCCTTTAAGCACTTCTCTATATTGGTTATTCTAACTGGGAGGCACTCTCCAGCAGGTGCACACTGACACGTCACACTGCAGGGTACTCCAACAGACCTACAGCTGAGGGTCCTGTCTGTTAGAAGGAAAACTAACAAACAGAAAGGACATCCACACACCAAAAACCCTTCTGTACATGACCATCATCAAAGACCAAAAGTAGATAAAACCACAAAGATGGGGAAAAAACAGAACAGAAAAACTGGAAACTCTAAAAATCAGAGCGCCTCTCCTCCTCCAAAGGAACGCAGCTCCTCACCAGCAATGAAACAAAGCTGGACGGAGAATGACTTTGACGAGCTGAGAGAAGAAGGCTTCAGATGATCAAATTACTCTGAGCTACGGGAGGACATTCAAACCAAAGGCAAAGAAGTTGAAAACTTTGAAAAAAATATATGTACATTTCTTAACGTGGTATGTCTTTCTCTCATCACCTCTTTTGTTCTTTACTTTTATACATTATACTATGTCATTATCGGACCTTGTAAAATTAACAAGAATTCCTTAATATGTCATATCCAGTTAATGATTGACTCATTTCTACTCTAGTTAAGGTACAATTTAGGAGGAGGTTTGAGAATATTTTTTAACATTAAGATATAAACTTTTATAACAAGTGCTAAAATAATTGTTGCTAGAGTCTAACATTTATATTGGCAAATTGGACATTAGTATACATAGACATAGATTCTGCTCATTTTGCTTTCAATCTAAAATCATAGTTAAGATTACTGGCTGGGCGCGGTGGCTCACACCTATAATCCCAGCACTTTGGGAGGCCGAGGCGGGTGGATCACGAGGTCAGGAGTTCAAGACCAGCCTGGCCAATGTGGTGAAACCCCGTCTCTACTAAAAATACAAAAAAAATTATTTGGGCATGGTGGCAGGCTCTTGTAACCCCAGCTACTCAGGAAGCTGAGGCAGAGAATTGTTTGAACCCAGGAGGTGGAGGTTGCAGTGAGCCAAGATCGCGTCACTGCCCTTCAGCCTGGGCGACAGAGCGAGACTCCATCTCAAAAAAAAAAAAAAATTACTATGCTAGAAAGTCTTCCTGTAGAGGCATATTTAAGAAGCATTATCATAGGCATTGCCTCTGGAAAGCAGGCATGAATAGATGGCTGGGGTCTATCATGAGAGAGACCGTTCTCCATATATCACTTTGTACCTTCACATGTTGCCTTTTGTTTTGTTTTGGTCTTTTTCTGAGACAGGACCTTGCTCTGTCACTCAGGCTAGAGTGCAGTGGCATGATCATAGCTCACTATAACCTTGAACTCCTGGGCTCAAGTGATCCTCTTTCATAGCTCCCCGAGTAGCTGGGATTACAGGCATGCACCCCCATGCCTGGCTGTATGTTGCTATTGTGTATTTTAAAAACCTAATCCTGACTGTGCTTGTAGTCGCATGAATCTGTGCACATACATGCAAACAAGTACATGTACAACTGGTGAAATCTGAATAAGCTTCATGGATTATATCCATGTCAGTTTCCTGATTCTAACAATGTATGATACTTATGCAAGATGTTATCACTGAGACAAAGTGAGTAAAGGATATGTGAGATCTTCGTAGTATTTCTTACGACTGCAAAATAAAAAGTTTTAAAAACTAAGTTATAATAACAAAGAACTCTGTGTCAAAACTAAAATATAAAGTTGAAATATCAATTTTATTTTTTAGGAATCTGGTGAACAGTAACAAACTTTGGTGAAATTTCAGGAACCATAGCCATTGAAATGGATGAGGGAACCTATATACATGCACTCGACAATGGTCTTTTTACCCTGGGAGCTCCACACAAAGAAGGTTTGTGTCTGGAACGGAAGATCCTGCCACAAGTGTAGATTTTAGGACATTCATTCACTTAGGCCAAACTCTAACTAGTCTCAAACATTTTCCAAAGGAATGGAACCATTGCATTTGACTCTTCCATTTTTAAAAATTCCTTAATATTTACCAGCCATTGGCAAGTCCCTCTTTCTAATATAAGCATTTGAAAACATTCCGTATAGTTCCAGAAGAGTATCTTTGGAAATCAAAACAATATGAATAATTAAAATAGTAAGTGGAAAGAAAAAAGAAAACCTATTTGAGTCAAACATATTTGAATTTCTTTTTTATTCAGACCTATTACCAAAACTAACCTGGGTGCATTTAACAGTTTGAAGTTTCCACAGTTTCTTTAGCCCATTAGAGGAAGCACTAATGAGATATGAAGTAATTAGAAGATAAAAAGCAGTATCATTTTGTCAGCAAGGCCATCCATTGAATAAATGAAGGCATTTAGCTTTTTTAAATAAGTGCTTATTTCTGACTGTATTTTAAAATATAAAGAGAAGCTATCTCGAAAGTTATTAAATAAGCATTATATCACCCTGTCTTACTCAGTGTATAAAATTAGCACTGTAGTTAAAAGAAGATAAAATAGATCTTGATTCCAAAGATACAGTATTACAGTGACATCAGTGTATCTGAATATTCTTACATTTAATTGCAGAAGAAAATAGCCACATTTTTTAAAGCAAAATAATGTCTTTATATTTATAGCATATGTCAAATTTATTTTCAAATGTTTTTTCTCCAATAGTTGATGAGGGCCCTAGTCCTCCAGAGCAGTTTATGGCTGTCAAATTATCTGATTCCAGGTGAACTTATATTGTAATATAATTAGTAACCAGTTATTTTAAAAATTTAATTGTATTCATTAAAAATTTTAGTATCTGTCTTAAGCCCATGGTAATTTTGATATAAAAAATGAAATAGCTTTTTTGAAAAGTAGATTTTGTGATCTACTTTTAGTGGATTTCCTATCAATATATAATGCTAGGCTGGAAAAAAGATATGTAAGGTAAAAGATGAAGATTAATAATTTCATACACCAAATAAGATAGATTAAAAAATAAATCAAATAGTACAAAACCTGGTTCACTGTTGCTATGATATTTTAACTCACTGTTTGGAAGTCCACAGACAAACAGGAAGACTAAAAAAAAAGGAATATTGTTGAAACCAGCAGAGAATGTTACAGCATCATAACGACCAAAAGAATATTTTTACTCAATATTTTTACAGTCATTTTATAAAGTAACCTTTTTTATTCTCACCTTGTGCAGAAGTATAAAATGATTCTTTGGGTAAAAGATACTGAAAGTGAATTTACATATTTTAGTAATTGGTTACATCAACATGATAATGATTTCTGTTATATAATCATTAATGTATAAAGGAGTACAAGTCAATTCTGGCATCCGAGGAGATTCTTGGTAAGGTAAAAGAAATCATAATTTAAAAAAATCACATTAAGATGATTATTTCTATACTTTCTTTGAAAGTCTGATAAGTAGGGTGAAAAAGAATAAAAGCAGAGGAAGAAAAATTCAATAGTTTTAAACGGCTTTACAATTATAAACAAAGAAGGATTATAAAGAAAACTGACAAATGAGAAAATATTTGCAACAATGTTAATAGGCAGTGAGTTCTTACTCTTCATATGCATCTTGTATAGAAGTCATAGCACTGAAGACCCCAGTAGAAAAATTGCAAACAATCAGATCTGAATAGAAAAATGGACAAGAGGCATTACCAGATAATCTAAAAACTAAAAAGGAAAGGAAAAGAAAACAATTGTTATGCTAGTTAACCACTAAAATGCAAATTAATAGGATACTGTTTTTTTCGTATCAGGTTTTCAAGTATTTTTTTAGAGTCATAACGTTTAAAAAAAAATCCATGATACAAAACATACTCTGTTAATTTGAGGTAAGAATGTAAATGGAAGCAGCATTTTCTGGAAAACTGTTTGATGACATAAAGTTTTAGTAATTTATTATTGAAGTTTATAACTAAAGAGGTATAATTGAAGCATGATGAATTTTGAAAATATTATGTAATATATAAGGTACAATGTTTATATTAAAAAAGCAAAATATAAAACTAAATTTAAAACTGTACTGTCCAATATGGCAACAACTAGTCACATGTAGCTTTTTTTTTTTTTTGAAGGCACAGAGTCTCAATCTGTCACCCAGGCTGGAGGGCAGTGGTGTGATCATAGCTCACTATAACCTCAAATTTCTGAGCTCAAGCACTCCTCCTGCGTCAGCCTCCCAAGTAGCTGGTATTATATGTGCACACCACCATGCCCAGCTAACTTTTCACATTTTTTGTAAAGATGGGGTCTCACTATGTTGTCCAGGCTGATCTTGAACTTCTTGCCTCAAGCACTTCTCCCATTGGCTTCCCAAAGCACAGAGATTACAGGAGTGAGTCACCACTCAGCCACATGCATCTTTTGAACACTTGGAATATGTCCAGTCTGGAATTTTAGATATGTACACACCCACACACATACACATGTCCTGTTTTGATGTCCTATAATTAATTTTCTCTCAGTTTTTAACTTTTATCTATCTTATTAATGTACAGAATCGCCCTGAAACCTGGCTATGGAAAATATCTTAGTATAAATTCAGATGAACTTGTTGTTGGCGTTCAGATGCAATTGGACCAAGAGAACAATGGGAAGCAGTCTTTCAAAATGTGAGTGCTGTTATTGTTTATAAAAACTTCCTGTCAGTTTAACACAAAGTCTGTAGCAGTCAATAATAATATATTTAAAAAGAAAAAGTAGGATGCAATAGTATAATACATTAAATTGGAATAAATCAGTAAGAACACAGAGCCTTAAAGAGATCTCAAAATATAGTGCAACAAAAATAGCTTTAGTACTTTTGCCCACAATTATTTCTGTATACCCTTAGTGCCCGATATGGATCTCATTTCCATTGAAGAACCAGTCAATTTTAGGTCACAGAGTAGGAAAACAGAATCGTTCCTAAGTATCTTCTTTGTAGCAGAAGTCATGGATGCTTTCAGAAACTTTAGAGACTGTAAGCGAACAGTAGAGCTAGCTAAGACCAAGTTGTGACAATTTGCTTATAAAATATAAATAATAATAGTTCATTGAAGTAAATTATCTCTAAAAGACTTTCAGTTCATAAGCTTAAAATAGTGTATGAAAAGATAGTTTTAATATAAGAAGAAAAAAGATAATATACTAATTCTTAATTTTAGTAAGTAGACAGTTGTAGTGTATGGATGTTTTGTTAAATCTTTGTTGATACAGAATACATAATTTCCTTTTTCTGTTTGTGTGAGAAGTAAAGATTGAACAAAAATATGTGAGTGCTAAACTGTCTTTAAAAAGTAGATAACTATATCAAAAACAGTAAGGACCAGTGGGCACCATGCAGAACAAGCAAGTAGAAGATAAGCTCAGCCTTTGAGTAGCAGCTTTGGTAGTATACAACAATGAACTGAAAATAGGAACTCAGCAGTGTTTTCTAAGATGACAGATTAAACAAACATCCCACCAGAAAGAGGTAATCACTTAGACTAATTTCCTCATCCCCTAGGATAAAATCTTAAGTCAGTGACTTGAAAACTATTTTGACCCAATCCATTGAGAAATGCATTTTTACATTGCAGCCCAGCACACACATATGTATAACTGAAGCAAGAGTTGTACTTAACAATACTTACTTATCCGTGTGTTATGCATCTTGATATTTCTTATTCTCTTTTTAGCCTTCCTCTGTGTGTCTGTGTGTATTCTTTTCCCCCCCACCCACCCGATACCATTCAGGAAACACTACATTGATTTCATTACCTGCTAATGTGTTGCAACCCCTTTGAGATGATCCTACTAGTTATGATGAATCCTTCTAATAAAAGTTACACCAGTATAAAATGCCAATATTTCATAAGGCCAGGATGATGACTTAGATAGTACTAATATTACAACACTTTAGGAAAGTTCATTTCATTTTATTTTTAGGAAGGAAACTAAGTTTCAAAAATTTAAATTTAAATGAAAGAGGGTCTTAAAACTCTATTGCAAAAAGGACTCAGCTGAATAATCTGTGGCACAGGTTTAAATCGCCTTGGACCACACCACCATGTTCCAGGGCTCACCGGGAGCCATCGAGATGAGAGACCACCCAGCCCTTGTGACTTGACTAAGAAATTAAATCCATATTATCAGCACGTTTTTAACTGGATGTGATATAAGGTTAACATATTTTGTAATCATTGTATTTATAGATATTTTATCTAAATGTTATTGTATTCCAAGTTTTCCAAAAGAATCAACCAAATACAAGTTATAAATAAACATTACATTTGTTATGGGAGTTAAGCTAACCAAATTTATAACCCAGATTTAGATACACAAGAAAATCAGTTTTTAAAGTTTTGTTTAATAGAAAGCAGTGTAATACATCAAACATTAAACAACGAAAAATGTGTATGAATATTTATTTTCACACACAAAAGTCCCTCAGACATTGATTCTTAAATTCAAAACACCAAAGGCATTGTATATGCCTTTTCATGTTTTCTAATTGTGAAGAAAATAAATTTTACTTAAAATGCTAATATTTGAATAAAGTATGCATTCATAATTATGTTCTTGTCTTTAAAGTTAATTTTTCAAACAGAACTAAATCAGTTTTATCTTCAGTAGATCTTTTAGAAAGGAAGCAATCCTACCTCATCTAATTAGAGTTTAGTCCTACTAGGAAGATACACTACAAATATTTATTGTGGCAATCTTTGAATAGCAAAATGAAAGGTGATTTTGGTTTCCTTTTCTATATGTTCTTGTATTATATTTTTCAGGTTTTTCTCTAAGTTCTTTTCTGTGATTTTTAAATCAGGGAGGAAAAATTCATTCAGTCTAAACACTTAATGTTTCTTCTACAAGAAGTATCCTCATGGCGATTTTGTTACTTTGTTTCACTTAGGGGAAAATGGCTTTGTTGGCCTCAAATAGCTGCTTTATTAGATGCAATGAAGCAGGGGACATAGAAGCAAAAAGTAAAACAGCAGGAGAAGAAGAAATGATGAAGGTAATGATGACATTTTATACAGATGACTGCATTCACACGTGATGTGACTGTATCTCTTTAAAATGTTAAGTCATCATTTACTGTCACTTTAAAGATTTACTTAATAGCTTTTTATAATGTGGTGTTTCAAATAGACTCATTTTTAATTACAAATCCCATAGCTGATGGCTTGTTTATACAATGTGATAGAGAAATCAGCGCATCTAGGAGCTACCTTGCCATTATCTCCATGGATTAGTATGTTTTACTGGTAGTTCCACATGCTCTTTTTATGCTTTCATTTTCTTGTTTTCTTGCTTGTATTTTAAAATCTAAATTTTAAAATAGATAACATGTACACGTGGTCCAACATTTTTAAATAAAAGCATACGAAGATGAAGACATATGCCTGCCATGCATCTTGCTCACCTGTGTCCCAGCTCCTGTTCCTCTTTCCCTTTGTTTTGTTTTTTTATAGCCTCCTAAAATTTCTTTATAAACATATGAATATATTTATAATTTTCAACTGTCTTACACTAAAGGCAGCCTCCTCTATAGTTTTCTTGACTTTGATTTTTTTTTCTTTAAAATTTTATCTTGGAGAGTTTTCTACTATTAGTTTGAATGCAGAAAGTTTTCTCTTTTTCTTGCTTCTCCTCTCTTTCTCTCTCTCTCTTTTTTAACAGCCACATAATATTCCATTTTAGGGATGTACCTTTATTTATTTAGTCTTTTATAGATGGAAATTTAGGCTGTTTCCAGTCTTTTGCTCTTATAAACAGTGCTGCAGTATATAACATTGAATATGCATCAATTTGTAGATGTGCGTGTGGACCTGAAGATAAATTTCAAGAAGCAGAATTACCAGGTCGGGGTATACGCGTTTGTATTTATGTAATGCTTGAGCTTCTGTGATGATAATCACTCTATGAAACATTAAAAATCATAGCAGAACTTCTGGGGCCTTAGCCCTTACATTTAAAAAATATTTTTAGTAATAGTACCCATCTTCTTTGCATTAGGAGAAACATGAATCACATAAAACATGTTTTTTATTTTATTTTTAAAATTTGTGTGCATCACTAAGCTGGAAAAAAAAGTTCCTTATTCCAGGCTAAATTCCTTCATCTGTAGTCAGACGCGTTATCCATTGCACCAGTGGCCTGTGCCCTCCCTAATCCTACTATTTGTTTTACATCATTGTAAAAGTTACACAGACATCTTCATATCAAGGTGAAATTCTAAATAATACTGTTAATATAACCTAGATAAATCAGGTAGTTAACTGGAATTTGATGAAAACATTTAAGGCTTAATTTTTTAGACTCACAAAAGCCACTGATCTTTAATGATAAACATATATCAGGATGTGTCTAAAGAATAACTCCCCCCTTCTTGACACATGGCTTTTCTGTGTCTTGGCATTCCATCGCAGTACTGAGCATCCTGAACCTTGTTTTGTTTGTCTCTTTTGGGAATCACAGGTTGCATCCAGTCTGACCCAGATTTGCTCTGTCAGGCATTGTGGGGGCCAGAGTGGAAGGCTCTAAGAGAGGGGGCAAATGCCTTTTCTAAAATGCCCTTCATTCTTATAATCAGAGCATAAAAATTTATGTTACATTTTTCTCTACTACCAGTGTAATTTAAAAGCATCTATCAATTCTCTGTATGTGCTTCATGTTAGATTTCCGGTCATATGTTTGATTTTCTTTTTAGAATAGTCTTGATTTCAGATAATTTCAAATCTAAAGCTCAAACAATTTCAATCTAAAACGTAGGTATTTTCTTACAGTTAGAGAAGTGAAGTGTTATATTTTTTCGTTGCATGCATCCAGCACGTGCGTTGCAGTCTTGAATTTCCATAATGCTCCTGTGAGGTGGATGTGAGCTCAGCCTTACAGACAGTAAGACAGCCTCTGACCCTCCTTACATCCTCGTGGTTTTTGTCAGTCAGTTCATGGAAATCGCAGTGATTTCAAGGTGTGGTAAGACAGGATGTGTACCCAGGCCCAGCTGACTCCAGAGGCCAGTCTCAGTATTTCATAGCACAATTGCTTCTCAGGAAACAGGTCATGGAGGAAATGCAGATGGGTTTGTGACTTAGATTTAATTTTATATATTTATATTTTATTGTATCATGTTTAAATTATTTTTCATCTGGATATCATCACAAAAGTGTTATTGAAGGCAACAATTGCAAATATATGTGCAGTGCTTTGCACTTATACAAAGATACAAAGATACTTACACAAAGATTGCATTTTTCACTATTTAAAGCAATTTTCAGATGAAATACAAAGTTTTCTGGGTCTCTTTGGTTAGTCAAGTACTTGGAAGCTCTGAACAGTGATTATTTAGGACTCTTTTCGTACCATTTAATTGCAGGCTCTCCTAATCTCTGTCAGCCCTTCACCTTTATGACCTTGCCTTATCTACCAGAACACAGATCCCTCTTACTAAAGGTAGCATTGTGCTACAGGCCCTAGCAGGGAATGTTTTCAGGTCTGGGACCCCTCTAATCAAAACTGTCACAAAGATGTCATTGGCACAAACACGTTATTTGTCATCACTTTCTAAGCAGCCCTGGAACTAGACTCTGGCCACAGAGATCCCTTAGGAGACATGAGTCCTTACCATTGCCAATTGCCTGTTCTGTGGGTGATCCTAATTGTTGAATGCAGATCAATTAACTTATGACATGTGATAGTAAGCATCTATCCAAACTTAGGAGGATATAAGAAGCTAGTAAAAGAGGTGGGTTCCAATTAATTAAAAACAAGTTGTGTAATGTTAAAAGTTTTAATACTTTGGTAATAGTCTGTGCAATCTAAAATAGCTATTAAGCTTTCAATCTGATCAAATGAACACTTGTCTGCTAGGGATAATTTGATCCTAGTGTATTAACTTGGAGGACAAAATTAAATTAGTTAATGATTGCTTTACTGCCTAACAGGATCTGATGTGTAAAATGTTTCTGAAATAATTTTTTCTGTAGTGTTTCTGACACAAGGGCTGTGGAGGAAGCATGTGATAGCACTTATTCATATAGATTATATATATGAAGTAAAAACACATAGCCAGAACCTGTCTTTTTCTGAATATAGTTGCTCAGTTAATTTTTTCTTCTGCATAAGAAATCATCTCGAATGTTCTTATGTGATACGTAAAGTGGGGAAGGTGGAAGATAAACGTATAACCCATTGGATTCTCTTTTCCAATATCTAGATTAGATCCTGTGCTGAAAGAGAAACCAAGAAAAAAGATGACATTCCAGAAGAAGACAAAGGAAATGTAAAACAATGTGAAATCAATTATGTGTATGTATGCTTTTCCTTTTAGACCTACAGATTTGACAGTGAAGTGCTTCTCAAAGTGCTTTCAAAATAAATTACCTAATTAGCTGGGGATGGTGGTGCATGCATGTAGGCCCAGCTACTCGGGAGGCTGAGACAGGAGGATTGTTTGAGCCCAGGAGTTCAAGGCTGCAGTGAGCTCTGATCACCACTGCATTCCAGCCTGGGTGACAGAGCAAGACCCCGTCTGAAAAAATGAAAACTGATGGACAAGAAGAGGCAACACAATGTATCCTTTGGGACAGAGCACTGAGCTAAATGCTTTTCTTTTCTTGAGGGTTCAGTTTTCCTAATCATCCTACCAGCTCCCAAAACTAGTCAGTCGGGTTAGTCAATCTCTCCATTCATTCATACAATAGGAGTGATGCCTGTCAAAGGCTGTGCTATGGCCAGGACACAGGGGACTCCAGCCAGCATGCCCTAATAGAAATGGGGCCTTGTGCTACCCAGTCAATGAGTGGCCCTCCTCTTGAGAGGTCATGAAGGTCATCTTTGTTGTTCAAAAGCTCCAGCTTATTTAAAAAAATATAATTAGACTTTTTTTTTTCTCCCCCAAGACGGAGTCTCGCTCTGTCCCCCAGACTGGAGTGCAGTGCCATGATCTCAGCTCATCGCAACCTCCACCTCCCAGGTTCATGTGATTCTCCTGCCTCAGCCTCCCGAGTAGCTGGGACTACAGGCACACGCCACTACGCTCGGCTAATTTTTGTATCTTTAGTAGAGACGGGGTTTCACCATGTTGGCCAGGCTGTTCTCGAACTCCTGACCTCGAGTGATCTGCCTGCCTTGGCCTCCCAAAGTGCTGGGATTGCAGGCATGAGCCACTGTGCCTGGCCTACAATTAGACTTTTTTAATAAGTGAAAAAGAAATTAACAGTATTTATAAATTTAATAGTAAATATGTATAATCAGAGTTTGAGGTTTTTTCAATGAAGGCATTTTCTTTGCATAAAGAAATTTCAGAGCTTCCAAGACCACAAACTTAAAATAAGTAAAGAAGCAGTAAAATTCTTAAAAAGACACAGAAAGATGGATTTTTGCATGAGACGCTTCTGGACAGGTAGCTATTTATTTACTTATTTCCACTATTTTCAGTAGCCAATAGAAATGGCATATAGAAAACCTACATTCTCTTAAATTACTGTAGTTTTCACATTTTTGTCTTTATTTCTAATTTATGAGTGTGGCAATATTACCTAGAGAGGACATCATGAGTTTGGGAAAAGACTTTCAAGAAAGAATATCTAAAAATTATAACCGATTCTAAGCATATACTTTAAGAAATTCAGGTTTGACTGTATCTACTTCATAAATTTATCATTATCTTTTTATAACTATTAGAACCAGAGTTAGAAAGAAGCAGTTTGACTAATATAAAAATTATGTGGATTCTGTTAGAGTAGTTCAGGTTCCTTAAAATAAGCATAGATCAACTAAAAAACTAAGTATAAAAGCTAAACAAGTGAAATTGAAGCAGTTTTATTGTAAGATTTGGAAGAGTGCAGGATGTTTATCATAGCACATTATTAATATTTATTACTATTCCTATGTAGATAAGTGATGTCCTAGATTTACAACATAGAAAAACAGGTAGAGACGTTTAGCTGTGAGTGTACAAGTATAAATCAATTAAGTGCCAGATTTTGATAATCACCAGCAGCTCATTCAAGTCCTATGTTGGAAAGTTACTCTTACCCTTTTTTTACATTACTTGATAAAGGCAATGTTTAATTACATATTTCCTGTTAACTAGCTGGTAGAGTTCATACCTAAAGTCAGTAAATAACATTAAGAACTTTTTCCAGCTGAGCAAATGAGTATGTATCTAGTTGTAAGAAATCAAGAAGAGGATATAAAATATAATCAGGATGTGGAGTCTAAAATGGAATAAGCTCTATGTCCTGTAACTTTTTTCACTTGTAATAATACTGCATTCTCACCCTGTTAAATGGAAATTTAGAGCACCCTTAAATTCCAGCATAATTAAAATTGCTATTTGGATTGAAAAAGCCCTTAGGCAACATTTATTGAATATTAGGAAATAACTTTTATAAGATTGGAATCCATTTTTTATAGAAACCAAATTTAAAAGTATACATATTTTAATATAAGTGTTGTGGTAATACACTAACCAAAATTGAACACACAGTTTTAACGCTTTTTATATTTAGTAGCAGTTGAATATATATGACATGTTTTACATAGATTAATTTTACTATTTTTCTTTATTTAAACAAGAGAACCAAATTGAAAGCTGACAGATACTGCAAATGACTGGGATTTTTGTTTCTGCCTTATCTTTTTGTGTGTTTTTTTCTGAATAAAATATTCAGAAGAAATGCTTTTACAGAGTTCTTGAGTTGTTGTGAACTTATTGTTTAGCTGGTAGCTAGTTTAACCAGGATTAAACAAGTTTAATCAGGATTCTTCATGGATGTACTTTTTAGCTAACTACAGTTTTTCACACGGAAATGAAACTTACAGTAAACACTTAACGTACCACAGAATTTTTTTCTGGATTTCTGGTCCTGAAGCATGAAGTGTACTAGAAACCAATTCTTCCTGCGCTACTTGTGGAATCTTTCTTACTGGATCATAATCTTACTTTACTTTATATAATAGATGCTTAATCAGTGCCTTTAATAGGAAGTTAGAAACTCCCAATCCAATCAACAAGGCTTTGATTCTACCTCCTAAGTACTACCCAGATCACAGACAATCCAAATATCAGAACTAGGGGGCTGGGCAGAGAGGACAAATCATCTATTAGGGAGTGGGACAGAAAGTGGAAACATTACAAAGGAGCAAGTAGGCTCAGAACAGAGGGGAGAGTAATACTGGGGAAATTCCCTACTGAGGACAGGTTTGCCACAGTGGATATGTATGTGATGCTTTTGTCCTCATGGGCTGGAATGGAAGCTGATAAAGAAGTTCAGACGCTACGTGTTGCTTAGGTCTGCTTTGTTGAAGCCTCTTTCAGAGTTCCTAAACACAATATTCCCGTGGCATCTAATCCCAGTGAGTGCTCCAAATCCAGGCTGTATATCAGATGCCACGGGAAATTCTGCCTCACGACTGAGGTTGGTTCAAGCATCTGGATGATGTCAAAAGTCCACGTTGTGTGCTGGCCTAACCTGAAAGGCCCTATCTAGTTCTAGCCTTTAAATTCCTTCTGTCACCAAATCTAGAGTTACATGGCATCTGTACAAGCTAGGTAGCTGAGGCATAGGATCAGCTCTATAAAGGAGCTTTTGGAGCTTTTGTTGTAGGTCTAGCTCCAACTTGGCACTCCAGTTCCAATAGCTGGACTTTCTCTCATCGTGTGTTCTGATCCTTGGATTGGGAACAAAGTAACCACTCTGATCTCACAAAGCAGTGGTTCCAGTTCCCAACTGGTGACTATTTTGCCTCCCAGGGGACATTTTCGTTTTTACAACTGGAATACGGTCTTGAAGAGTAGAGGCTAGGGATGCTGTGAAGCATGTGGCAGAATCCTGTTCCGCCCAGAATGCTAACAGTGCCAAGGTTATGGAGCCTTCCCACCCGAGGGCTTGGTCTATTCCTTGTTTTTGCCAGCTCCCTAACCCTTAAACACAACAGTTCAAATCTATATGCATAAGCATCTCCTAGGGACCTGCACGTTTCCAATATTGACTACTGAGACCCATCCGTAGAGATGCAGGCTTAGGAGGTCTAGGATTGGGCTCAAAATTTGCATTTTAACAAGTACTCCAGGTCATTCTGAAGCAAGTGATACAAACCACAGGATGAGGAACACCACCTTCAAGAGACTGAATCTTGCTTCCCAACACTAGCTTGGTATCTGAGACCATCTGCCTGCTGACTGGCTTTCCTGACACAAACATTCTGCATGTAGGCACAGTGTGTTCCTGGACTCCATGTCAACCCGTTCACCCTCATGTTCCCTTGGTTCCTGTCCCCAGTCCAGCAAGCAGAACTGATTACAGATCTTGACAACAGAAGATACAGATTTAAAATAACTTGCCTGTTCCCGTGGACTTTATCCACTAGTGAAGGAGGACAACTGGACAAGGGGAGAGGGTAGGTGGGGGCTCCTTCCCTATTCCTCCTATTCCACTTTATACAAACCCCAGCTAGACCACTGGGAGAGCAACGGGGGTTAAGAATGACTGCATCTAAATATTGTCATCTGGTTCACTCTTTTTCCATCTTGTACACAAGGATATCATGAGTTTTGTTTAAATTACTGGGAATTTCGTCTGCTCAGTGTTTGTTTTGTCTGCAGCCATTCCCAGAATTCTAGGGCAAGACCAGCTTCTTTGCCAACGGGGTGAACAGGAAAGAACCCAAGTAGGAATTGCCTTTTAAAAAAAATCCCTTCCCACCCTCTTAATTACGTAATGCATGCATTTTTATAGCTTTTTTGCTCATTCCATTACCTGAGGTCAGCCACTGATATTTAACCCATCCTTAGCCTCGGAGGAGGGCAGAGGAGCACTCGTCATATTGATTTCGCTAGCGGTGACATGATTTCCTCCTGTGCCACTCAAATTCTCTCCTTCTTTAACTTGATGCTCAGTAGGTTGTGTTTCACTCGTCTTTGCAGATTGTTAGGAAGATGAGAATCAGCTTTCATTTTTGATGTTGCTATAGAGAAGACTCCATGGTAATCTTTATTTGCACAATCAACTTTTTCTTTTCCCCCAGAAATTGCAAATTCTTATGTGAGAGACAGCTTTCTGGAGTCTGCAAGCATAGATTATCGTCCCTCTTTTGATGGTAAATTTCTTATATCCTCACCAACAATAAAATACTTACATATAATTTTGGCATGTCATATTGATTGCCAACTACAAGTAAGAATATTCCTTGATTTTAAATCTAGATTAATTATGAAAATTTGAGTAGCCACAAAAAATTATTGTGTACAAATTTATAGACCTCTTCTTAGGATTAAATGAGTTAATAATAACTAATATTTATTGTGTAGTTATGGTATGGCAGAAGCTTCCTATGTACTATTTCATTTTATACTTAAAAAGATATTCCATGCAAAATGCTATAATTTCCCTATACCTCCAATTTGCACATGATAAAACTGGGCCTCGTAAAGTTTTCACCCCAGAGTTCTCTGCTTAGTAAGAAGTAGAAGGAAGTCTAAACCTAAGTCATCTGATTTCAGAGCCCATATAGTTAAAATGCTCTAAATGCAGCTTCCCATGGTGATGGTGACTATGAGAGCCTGTCACATATGATGTAGGACCCCAGTGCTTCCCTGTAACATGTGCAAGATTCCCGTGATGTCGGTGACTATGAAAGCTTGTCACATACGATGTAGGACAGTGCTTCCCTGTAACATGCGCAAGATTCCCATGATGATGGTGACTATGAGCCTTTCACATATGATGTAGGACAGTGCTTCCTCTGTAACATGCACAAGATTCCCGTGATGATGGTGACTATGAGAGCCTGTCACATATGATGTAGGGCCCCACTGCTTCCTCTGTAACATGCACAAGATTCCCGTGATGATGGTGACTATGAAAGCCTGTCACATACGATGTAGGACAGTGCTTCCCTGTAACATGCAGAAGATTCCCGTGATGATGGTGACTATGAGAGCCCATCACATATGATGTAGGACAGTGCTTCCCTGTAACATGTACAAGATTCCCGTGATGATGGTGAGTATGAGAGCCTGTCACATATGATGTAGGACAGTGCTTCCTCTGTAACATGCACAAGATTCACCCGTGGATCTTATTAAAATGGAAACTCATAGACCACACTTTGACTAGCTAAGATAGGAGCATTTAAACGGATGTCTTGGTGACAGTGCTAAGATGCTACTGTTCATGTGGGCACTGGCTCGCCATATTAACGAAGCTTAGGACCTCCAGTCCTGGCTGGAAAAGAAATACAGATACATAGGATGTGACTGTGCATATGGAATGTCTGTTGTGTTCTGGACATTGTACTAGACACTAGAGATAAAAAGTCAAATATCCCTTGCCTCTATCTGAAAGGAGCTTCCTACTCAGTGGCTTCTGACTGCAGTGTATATGTTCTCTTCTGTCCTGGGTGGGTGAGCTCTATCTCAATGTTGGTAACTGAACACTGCCCAATGGGTTTGATGAGGGAGATCATAGCTAGCTGTGCTCCCACAAAGCTATGACCATAGCATATCTCATGATGCCATTTCCCCCTTTTCAGAAGGGTCCCTCCAGTATCATACATGCTCCCCATGATTATAAATTCTTCCTCTTTGCACTAAATGTTCCTAAATCTTGCAAAGATAAAAACATAAACCACATTCTCGTCATATTAGTTATATAAATATATATGCACCCAATAGAGGAGCACCAACATTCATAAAGCAAGTCCTGAGTGACCTACAAAGAGACTTAGACTCCCACACATTAATAATGGGAGACTTTAACACCCCACTGTCAACATTAGACAGATCAACGAGACAGAAAGTCAACAAGGATACCCAGGAATTGAACTCAGCTCTGCACCAAGCGGACCTAATAGACATCTACAGAACTCTCCACCCCAAATCAACAGAATATACATTTTTTTCAGCACCACACCACACGTATTCCAAAATTGACCACATACTTGGAAGTCAAGTTCTCCTCAGCAAATGTAAAAGAACAGAAATTATAACAAACTATCTCTCAGACCACAGTGCAATCAAACTAGAACTCAGGATTAAGAATCTCACTCAAAACCACTCAACTACATGGAAACTGAACAACCTGCTCCTGAATGACTACTAGTTGCATAACGAAATGAGGGCAGAAATAAAGATGTTCTTTGAAACCAACGAGATCAAAGACACAACATACCAGAATCTCTGGGACGCATTCAAAGCAGTGTGTAGAGGGAAATTTATAGCACTAAATGCCCACAAGAGAAAGCAAGAAAGATCCAAAATCGACACCCTATCATCACAATTAAAAGAACTAGAAAAGCAAGAGCAAACACATTCAAAAGCTAGCAGAAGGCAAGAAATAACTAAAATCAGAGCAGAGCTGAAGGAAATAGAGACACAAAAACCCTTCAAAAAATTAATGAATCCAGGAGCTGGTTTTTTGAAAGGATCAACAAAATTGATAGACCGCTAGCAAGACTAATAAAGAAAAAGAGAGAAGAATCAAATAGACGCAATAAAAAATGATAAAGGGGATATCACCACCGATCCCACAGAAATACAAACTACCATCAGAGAATACTACAAACACCTCTACACAAATCAACTAGAAAATCTTGAAGAAATGGATAAATTCCTCGACACGTACCCTCTCCCAAGACTAAACCAGGAAGAAGTTGAATCTCTGAATATACCAATAACAGGATCTGAAATTGTGGCAATAATCAATAGCTTACCAATATTAGTTATATAGTAATGATAAAAGTTCCTTACTTTTCTTTCTTTTTTTTTTTTTTGAGACGGAGTCTTGCTCTGTCACCCAGGCTGGAGTGCAGTGGCGCGATCTTGGTTCACTGCAAGCTCCGCCTCCCAGGTTGACAGCATTCTCCTGCCTCAGCCTCCCAAGTAGCTGGGACTACAGGCACCCGCCACCATGCCTGGCTAATTTTTTGTATTTTTAGTAGAGACAGGGTTTCACCGTGTTAGCCAGGATGGTCTTGATCTCCTGACTTTGTGATCCGCCCACCTCAGCCTCCCAAAGTGCTGGGATTACAGGCGTGAGTCACCGCGCCCAGCCCAAGTTCCTTACTTTTCATGTGTTTAATATTTTCTCCCAGTTTATAGAATATATTGATTAAGAATAAATTTTGGCCACGCATATCTATTAAAAACTTCATGATATACTTTGCTATTTTTAAATTTCTTATGCTCTTATAAAATGTGTGTTCTGGACTCTTGTTGGCTTCCATTTCTTCCCTCTGGCTTCTGTTAGTTTAGGCTATGAGCAGAGATGGACAAGGTGGCTACTGTAATGGATCAAGGCTATGAGCATCTTGTGAAGTAGGATGTTAAATCTGTAAATATCAGAATGAATCCAAACTTATCAATTCAAAACTGCATTGTAAAACAGCTCAAAAAAGACTAAAAACACAGCTCTACACTTTAGGAGGCTGAGGCAGGCAGATTGCTTGAGCTCAGGAGTTGGAGACAAGTCTAGGAAACATGGAAAAACCCTGTCTGTACAAAAAAATATATTTTTAATTTGCTGGGTATGGTGGTATGAGCCTGTGGTCGCAGTTTTTCAGGAGGCTGAGGTGAGAGGATTGCTTGAGCCTAGAAGGTAGAGGCTGCAGTGAGCTCTGATCACGCCACTGCATTCCAGCCTAGGTGACAGAGTGAGACCCGTTTCAAAAACAAGCAAACAAAAATAACTAAAAAAAACAGGTCTAAACGAAGGTGGCCAGAAAAGTAGCTCAACTTGTTCCTGTCTGGTTAAATACAAACATAAATGAACTACTTATATGCCCCAGTGGCTTCATAATGCTGAAAGCAAAGTCAATTGTTCTAGCAGGTTCTGGAAAACTTTATCATATCATGGGGTTCAATGAAAATATCAAATCATAAATGAAATAATCAAATCTGAAAGTGAATCTCGTTTCAAAGACCTCAGAAGCCACTGTGTCGGAAGCTCTTTTCAGATACAGACAAGTGATTATTTGACTCCTTATCTCTGTTGTCTAGCACAATGTCCAGAACACAACAGATATTCCATATGCACAGTCACATCCTATGTATGTGTATTTCTTTTCCAGCAAGGACTAGAGGTCCTAAGCTTTATTTATATGGTGAGCCAGTTCCCAAATGAGCAGGAGAATCTTAGCACAGTCACCTACACACTCATTTCAATGCTCTGGCCCCTTATCCAAGCTAGTCAAAGTGTGGTCTATGGTTTTGCATTTTAAGGAGATCCCCGGGCGAATCTTGTGGCTGTCAAAGGAGGAGAAGCACTGCCGAAAAGGTGAACTAATTTATCGAGGTAGGCTGGCTATTTATTTATTTATCTTGTTGATGGGAAGATTCAAATTGACATACACAATCACCCCCATAAAGATTTCAGGTAAAAAACAAACAAAGGTTTAGATATCAGATGTGTTTTACAATTACCACACCACTGTTTACTACAGCATCCAGTAGCACATTTCCAGTAGACTTAGGTGAAAATTTCTATCTCATGAGCCTTCTGTCAGTACTTTTAAACTTGGATACTCAATAAATAGTGGCCAAATTGAATCTCTTACAGGCATCTCACTCAAACTGCAGTCATACTTTCCAATAGGCCCCATAAAAATCCTTGTTCTGGAGCAATCTAATATATTTATCCACCTCTTTAGACACTTAGGTAAGTATAATAATACAAGTTTTTTGTGTGTGTGTGTATTGTGTACCTTGTGGCCTCTTGCCCAGTTTCTGCAACAACTGAAGCTGAGGCAAGTTTAATGTAAATAATGTCCAGCAATGTTAGAAATGTTGACTTTTATGTGTCCATCAGGAAAAAAGGATGAATATTGTAGAGGAAATTTTCATTCTGGAAAAAATGCATACTGTTTGAATATTACTTTCATGCTTTCCACAGATATTATACACAGATATTATATTCCAAGGGTTATGTTTCAAAGTCATCAAAAATAGAAAATACCTTTTATATTTCTAGCTGAAAATAATAACAGTAATTAGCCTACCTTTGGGGAAATGTGATAAAAATACTAATGACCATCACAACTGATTAAAAGCATAAAATGTGCAATGATTTAAACTACATGTTCTTTATATGAATTATATGCATAGAAATATAGACACATTTGATAAATTATATTTAAAGTCTGAGTGCTTTGGTAAATGATTCAGTCATCTGTAGATTGAAGGGATTACTTTTATCTGCCTTCATAGTGAGAATTAGATTTCTATTCTTTATAAAGCAGGGAATATAGATTGTGCATGGAGTAAAAGCATTCAATCATTATTAATAATGATGGTAGCGGCGCTGCAGAGGAGAAAGCCTGTCAGAGTAACGTATTCAGTTTTACATCATAATCAGAGTGTGTCGATCTCTGCTGAAGGCAGAATTAAAAAGCCCTTCAACATTTTTTAAATAATAGATGAAAAACATCTCATAGTCACTTTTAAAATTTGAATTGACGATTCCACATGACAGGAAAAGGACCAAGAACATCTTAAAGAAATACTTCACTATGGAAGTGATGTTTTAAGTGCAATTTCATCAAGGAGAAGTTTTTCCAGAAAGTCTTTTGACCTCAGGAAGAATCTCATTAGTTTACTCTGGTAAATAGTTTCTAGTAAAATGAGAAAGAGTTGACTTTTTAAAAACAATAAAAAATTTACACGGTTTAATCTAATGTTGTGATTTCGAAAGTGCTGCTTTTGCCCTCATAGTTATGCATGTGTATTTATACGCATTTTCTCGGCTCACTCAAACGCCAATAAAATACTTTACTATCCAGGCTCCTTAAAAGCCAAATTAATTTCTAAAAGTGAGGAGTGTATATATTCTGTGAGGTGTGTGCAGGTGTATGCATGATATGTGTGTGTGGCCTGTGTGTGTAGTAGGTACATGGGGTATGTATATGTGTGTGTGGAGTGTATTGTGGGTGTTATGTGTTTATACTGCGTGTAGTATGTGGGTGGTGCATGGTGTGTATATGTGCTGTGTTTGTGGTGTATGTGTGTTTGGTGTGTATGTGTACTATGTGTGGTGTGTGCATGTGATATGTGTGTGGTGTATGTGATGTGTGTGTTTTGTGTGTGTATGGTGCTGTGTGTGTGCGGTGTGTGTAGTGTTTGATGTGTGCTTGATGTGTTTGTAGAATGTGTGTGTGGTGTGGTGTATGTATGTGAGGTATGTGTTTGCTCTATGTGTGTGGCACTGTATGTACGTGTGCAGTGTGTGGGGAGTATGTGTGGTGTGTGTGGTGTGTGGGGAGTATGTATGGGGTGTGTGATGTGTGTGGTGCTGTATGTGTGTGGTGTAAGTGTAGTAGATTCATGTGTGTGGTGTGGGGGTGTGTGCACGTGTGCACATACTGTGTGGTGTGTGTGATGTCTGTGGGGGGTGTGTGTGCACATGGTGTGTACACAGTGTGTGGTGTCAGAGGTGTGCATGTGTGCACATGGTGTGTGTACAGTGTGTGGGGTGTGTGCATGTATACATGGTGTGGGTGCAGTGTGGTGTCTGTGTGTGGTGTCTGGGGTGTGTGTGCAAGTGCACATGGTGTGTGTGCATGGTGTGTGCATGTATACATGGTGTGGTGTGTGCAGTGTGTGGTGTCTGTGCAGGGTGTGTGTGCATGTGTACATGGTGTGTGTGCAGTGTGTGTGTATACATGGTGTGCTGTGTGCAGTGTGTGTGGTGTCTGGGTGGTGTCTGTGGGGTGTGTGCATGTGTACATGGTGTGTGTGCAGTGTGTGGTGTGTGTGTACATGTGCACATGGTGTGTGTGCAGTGTTGGGGGGGTGTGCAGTGCGTGTGGTGTCTTGGTTGTGTGTGCAGTGTGGTGTCTGAGGGGTGTGTGTGTGCACGTGCATGGTGTGTGGTGTGTGTGCATGTGTACATGGTGTGTGTGCCGTGTGTGTGGCTTCTGCATGTGGAGTGTGCATGTGCACATGACGTGGTGTGTGCAATGTGGTGTGTATGTGGGTGTGTGCGTGTGCACATGGCGTGTGTGTAGTGTGGTGTCTGCTGTGTGCAGTGTGTGGTGTCTGGGGTGTGCATGTGCACATGGCGTGTGTGGTGTGTGTGGTGTATGGGGTGTGTGTGTGTACACGGTGTGTGTGTGCAGTGTGTGTGGTGTCTGGGGTGCATGTGTGCACATGGAGTGGTGTGTGTAGTGTGTGTGATGTCTGGGGTGTGCATATGCACATGGTGTGTGTGCAGTGTGTGTGGTGTCTGTGTGGGGTGTGTGCATGCGCACATGGTGTGTGTACTGTGTGTGGTGTATGTGTGTGGGGTGTGTGTGTGCACATGGTGTGTGTGCAGTGTGTTTGTGTGCAGTGTGTGCAGGTGCATATGGTGTGTGTGCAGTGTGTGTGGTGTCTGTGGTGTGTGTGTGCACATGGTGTGTATGCAGTGTGTGTGGTGTGTGTGGGGTGTGTGCACATAGTGTGTGTGCAGTGTGTGTGGTGTCTATGTGTGGTGTGTGTGGTGTCTGTATGGGGCCTGTGCATGTGCACATGGTGTGCGTACTGTGTGTGGTGTATGTGTGTGGGGTGTGTGTGTGCACATGGTGTGTGTGCAGTGTGTTTGTGTGCAGTGTGTGCATGTGCATATGGTGTGTGTGCAGTGTGTGTGGTGTCTGTGTGTGTGTGCACATGGTGTGTATGCAGTGTGTGTGGTGTGTGTGGGGTGTGTGCACATAGTGTGTGTGCACTGTGTGTGGTGTCTATATGTGGCGTGTGTGCAGTGTGTGTGGTGTCTGTATGGGGTGTATGCATGTGCACATGGTGTGTGTGCAGTAGGTATGTTTGTGGGGTGTAGGCAGTGGGTGTGAGGGGTGTGTGTGCATGTGCACATGGTGTGTGTGCTGTTTGTGTGGTGTCTGTGTGTGGGGTGTGTGTGCATGTGCACACGGTGTGGTGTGTGCAGTGTGTGTGTTATGAGTGACTGCTTCTCTTAGCATGTGGACATCAGTCTTCCAGACCAGCTTTCTCCACGTGTCTGGGAACATAAGAAACAAGTTTCTGCAATAATTGTTACACAGCTTTTCCAGAGAGGGACCAAATCTCTGTCGTGAGTGGGTATCTGCATCATTTCGCGGGAGGGAATGTGACGTCCTGGCTTGGCTCACACCCTCTGTGGGTTTAGGCACAGGTTCCTGCTGGATCCCTCACTGTGGCCAGAGAGGGAGGGCTCTGCTTCACCACAGGGCACCAGAAGAGGACTGGTGCGCGGGAAGACCAGGTAATCATAATGCGATTAATAATAGCAGTAATCATACTGTTTTATACATTGTATATGTCATAAGGATTTTAACTTTCATGTAACATAATTGCTGTAAAAGTTTCCCCAGTTTGTTTTGTGCTATTTACCTGGTGTTAAAATGTATAAGAATTTACATTTTAGGTACGTTAGGTTTATTCCTTTTTATATGGTTTCTGTTTGAAATTTTTATTTTAGAAGACATTCATTCTCAAGGTCATAAAACACACACACACATCTAATTTTCTTTTCTCTCTCTCTCTCTCTTTTATATTTAATACTGGAATTAACTTTTATGTAAGATGTAGGACCATGATGCAATTCTGTCATTTTATATTCTCAAATCATTACCCAATATTTTAATACCACAAATGGAACAATCGCTCTGTTTTGTGGGTTTAAAATGTTACCCTGTCACTAGATAAAATTACACTCAATTTCTGTGTTTTTAATTCTCTTTCATTAATGTGTTTATTTTTGTGCCATTTCAAATTTGTTTAATTTTGGATAGTGATAATAATCTTAAATATCTTATAGTAAATTTTATAATAATGGCTCTCATTGTATGTGTGTGTTCAATATATGGATTTAAAATCACATGTTCTTGTTCGAAAATATTTTTCTTGGAATTTTTATTGGAATTTGAGCATATTTTTAAATGATTTACAGCAAACTAAAAAGTTAATATTATCGAGTCCTGTCATCCAGAATGTGACATGCAAATTCCTCAGACCTCTTTTAATGCCATTTAGTCAGAATTAATATGTTAAATCAATATAAATTAGTATAAATGAGTATAATTAATGATTAAAATAAATTAATGTGTTTGGCTCCACGTTTCTGTCTTCTGCCTTCTATCACTGATGTTTTATTCCTATCCTTGATGTTTTCTATAGTTTCTTTTATTATGTCTTTTTCTGTCTTGTGATTTGAAAACTATATGACACATTGTAATGTTTAATTTTTCTAATTTTTTGCTTTTAATTTTAACTAATTTTATTTTTTAGAGAAGTGCAGGTTCACAGCTAAACGGAGCAGAGAGTAAAGACTTCTCATATGTCCCTTTCCCCACACACAGCCTCCGCACTACAGCTTCCTGCCTCACAGGAGCACACCTGTGACAACCAGGAACCTACCTTGATCCTTCATTATCACTCAAAGATTACAGTGCACATTCACGTTTACTCTTCACGTTGTACGTTCTGAGTCTTGACAAAAGTATAATGGCAACAGGATGTTATTCACTGCTAACAGGAGATGAACTATCAAGCCACAAAAAAATACATGGAGGAAACTTAAATGCATATTGCTAAAAGAAGAAGCCAATCCGAAAAGTCTACGTACTGTTCGATTCCAATTATATGACGTTCTGGAAACGGTGAAACTATGGGATCAGTAGAAAGATCAGTGGTTGCCATGGACCAAGGGGAAGGAAGAGATGGATACACAGAGCACAGAGAATCTTCACGGCAGTAAAACCATTCTGTATGATACTATAATGGTAGATATATACATTTGTAAAAATCTATCGTAACTTTTAATCTTTTAAATTACATTTTTTTTTTGATGGAGTCTTGCTCTGTCGCAAGGCAGGAGTGCAGTGGCACGATCTCGGCTTACTGCAACCTCCGCCTCCCGGGTTCAAGCGAGTTTCCTGCCTCGGCCTCCCGAGTAGCTGGGACTACAGGTGCCCGCCACTGCGCCTGGCTAATTTTTGTATTTTTAGTAGAGACTGCGTTCACCATCTTGGCCAGGCTGGTCTTGAACTCCTGACCTTGTGATTCACCTGCCTTGGCCTCCCAAAGTGCTGGGATTACAGGTGTCAGACCGCACCTGGCCGTTTTTGTTTTAAGAACTGCAGACAAGCTGGGTGCAGTTGCTCAAGCCGGTAATGGCTGCATTTTGGGAGGCTGAAGTGGCTGGATTGCCTGAGCCCCAGAGTTCAAGACCAGGTGGGCAACATAGTGAGATCCCGTCTCTACAAAAAAAGTATTAAAAAACATAGCCAGGCATAGTGCTGCATGCCTGTAGTCCCAGCTACTCAGGAGGCTGTGGTAGAAAAATCACTTGACCCAGCAGTTTGAGGCTGCAGTGAGCTATGATCATGCCACTGCACTCTGGCCTAGGCGACAGAGCGAAACCCCATCTCAAAACAAAGAACAACCAAAAACCTAGAAGCACACCTCAGAGATAGTGTGGGTTTGGTTCCAGACAACTGCAGTAAAGCAAATGTTACAAACAAAAACCTACAAGCACACCTCAGAGATAGTGTGGGTTTTGTTCCAGACCACTTCAATAAGGCAAATGTTACAATCAAGTTAGTTGCATAAACATTTTATTTCCCAGTGCTTATAAAAGTTATGCTTAAACTATATTGTAGTCTAATGAGTATTTAATAATTATTAATTAGTAATTAATAGAATGTCTAAAAAACTGTGTACATACCTTAAGTTAAAATACGTCAGTGCTAAAAAATGCTAATGAATATCTGAGCCTTACCAAGTCATAATCTTTTTGCTGGTGAGAGTCTTGCCTCTATATTGATGACTGCTGGCTAATCAGTGTGGGGGCTGCTGAAGGTTGGAAGCATGTGTCAATTTTTTAAAACAATGAAGTTTGTTCCTTTCACAGAAGATTTCCCTGTAGCATGTGATGCTGTTTGACAGCATTTTGTCAACAGTAGAACTTCTTTCAAAATTGGAGTAAACCCTCTCAAACCCTGCTGCTGCTTTATCAACTAGGTTTATGGAATATTCTAAATCCTTTGTTGTCATTTCAACAATGTTGATAGCATCTCCACCTGGATTAGATTCCATCTCAAGAAAATATTTTCTTTGCTCGTCCCTAAGAAGCAACTCCCTATTTGTTCAAGTTTCATCATGAGTTTACAGCAATTTCATCTCACCTTAAGGCCCTAATTCTAATTCTAGTTATCTTGTGATTTCTACCACATCTGCAGGGACTTCCTCCACTGACATCCTGAGCCCTCAAAGTCATCCATGAGGGCTGGAATCAACTTCTTCCAAACTCCTGTTAATGTTAATATTTCATCCTCCTCCCATCAATCACAAAAGTCCTTAATGGCATTTAAGGATTGCTATTAAGGACATTTGTGATTCACGGGAGGAGGTTCAAATATCATGAAAGGATTAATGGTGAATCCTTTCCAAAAGGTTTTCAATTCAGTTTATCCAGATTCATCAAAGAAATCACTATCTATGACAGCTATACCTTTACAAAATGCAATTATTAATTAATAAAAACACTTGAAAGTCAAAACCACTCCTTGATCCACAGGCTGAAGGTAAATATTGTACTAGCAGCCATGAAAATAACATTAATTTCCAAGTACATCTCCATCTAAGCTTCTGGGTGGCTAGGTGAATTGTCAATAAGCAGCAATCTTTTTTTCTTTTCTTTCCTTTTATTTTTTCTTTTTCTTTCTTTTCTTTTCTTTTCTTTTCTTTTTTTTTTTTTTTTTGACGTAGTTTCACTCTTGTTGCCCAGGCTGGAGTACAGTGGTGCGGTCTCGGCTCACTGCAACCTCTGCCTCCAGGGTTCAAGCCATTCTTCTGCCTCAGCCTCCCGAGTAGCTGAAATTACAGGTACTACCACCATGCCTGGCTAATTTTTTTGTATTTTTATTAGAGATGGGGTTTCATCATTTTGGCCAGGCTGGTCTGGAACTCCTGACCTCAGGTGATCCTCAGCCTCCCAAAGTGCAGGGATTACAAGTATGAGCCACTATGCCTGGCCAACCAACAATCTTTTTAAAAGAATCGTTTTTTTTTTTTTTTCGGAGCAGTAGGTCTCAATAGTGGGATTAAAATATTCAGTAAACCATGCTATTAACAGATGTGCTGTCACCCAGACAGTGATGTTCTATTTCTAGAGCACAGAAAGAATAGATTTTGCATAATTCTTAAGGGCCCTGAGATTTTCAGAGTGGTCAATGAGCACTGGCTGTAACTTGAAGTCACCAGCTGCAGTGGTCCTCAAAGAGAGTCAGCCCATCCTTTGAAGTTTTGAAGCCAAGCGTTGACTTCTCTCTAGCTATGAAAATTCTACATCTTCACTAAGCTTAATCATTTCTAGCTCTGGACTTAAAGTGAGAGACTTGCAAGTCTTCCTTTCATTTGAGTTCTTTGAGGCCACTGTGGTTACCAATTAGCACCCCTGGTGGGTGTCACCCTCCTCCCTCCTCTATGGAGTTCACCTACACCGGGGCATGGGGAAAGGCGCTTCCTGCACCCCACATGCCCTGCGCTTCTGGGGCTCTCCCACAGGGGGCTTTCGTGAGCCAGGCAGCAAGGGCTCCTCCCTGTCCTCTTGGTGCTGTGGGCCCTGAAAGTTGTAGAGTGCGCCCCTCACTGTGGCAGGAGCAGTGGCGCTGAGCGTGCCCACGGGCCGCGGCTTGGGTCTCTCTCGTTTTCCGGGTGGTATGGCCGTAGACAATGGCAGTGGCGCCTGGCTGGCCCAAGAGCCCAGTCCAGCTGCACCTGCCTGATTCCAGGCGTCACCACCAACCCGGGGGCCGCGAGGCTGGGATCAGGCACCCCGGAGCCGCTTGCCTGTGGCCGGGCTGCTCTCCCCCTCTACGCCCAAGCACCACCATCGCCGCGCTGCGCTTTCCGCCGACCTCCCAGAGCGTTCCGATGTCGCCGGCGGCCAGACCATGCGCGAGACAGCCCAGGCGCCAGAGGCCTCCATCCCCTGCCAGGGCTCTGGACTCTCCAGGCAGCCACCCTCTCGCTGAGACTCCAGGCCTTCCCCAGGCTCTTGAGCTCCCGAGCTTCCAACACCTGGGGCCCGCTTAGGACGGGTGTGCTCCGAGGCGTCAGGGCCCGAGGCCCACGGTCCTGGGGTCCCCTCCGGTCCTCCGCCTTGCCGCGGAAAATTTATTTTGGATTCCTCGCCGCCCCTCCTGCAAGGCCCCCTCTTGCCCCACACACTCAGAGCCGCCAGGGCTGCCCAGGGGCGAACAGCCGGCCCAGCCCCACGGGCCCTTTTTCTCACAATGCTCACACCATCGTCGCTTGTTCTGACGAGGACCCACCATGGCCAAAGGGGCAAGAAGGCTCTGCTTTGCCCCGCCCTGTCACTAGAGCCCCGGCAGCCTCATCCCGGGAAAGAGGGGCTGACGGACACCCAGACACACCCCACCACTACCACGAGCAAACCCACCCTGACACACACACGGATGCACACGGGTGCATGCACGCAGACACACACACACACCACACCCGGGCGCACACACACAGACACACAAAGACACAGACACAGAGCGCTTGAAGGGAGACCACCCCTCATATTGTGTTATGCCCAATTTCTGCCTCCAAAGAAAGAAGAAGTAAAATCTAAAAGGCAGAAATGAAATCCACAGGCAGACAGCCCTGCGCCACACCCTGGGCCTGGTAGTTAAAGATCGACCCCTGACCTACTCGGTTATGTTATCTATAGATTACAGACATTGTATAGAAAAGCACTGTGAAAATCCCTGTCCTGTTTTGTTCTGATCTAATTACCTGTGCATGCAGCCCCTAGTCACGTACCCTCTGCTTCCTCAATCAATCACGACCCTCTCACGTGGACCCCCTTAGAGTTGTAAGCCCTTAAGAGGGACAGGAACTGCTCACTCGGAGAGCTCGGTTTTTGGAGACATGAGTCTGCGGATGCTCCCAGCTGAATAAAGCCCCTCCTTCTACAACTCGGTGTCTGAGGGGTTCTGTCTGCAGCTCCTCCTGCTGCAGAAGGAGAGCAAGGGAGAGAGGGATGGAGAAATAGAACCAGAGGCAGAGAGAGAGACAGCGATAGAGAGAGAGAGAGAGAGACAGAAAAGGGGGGAGGAGAGAGAGAGGGGGGAAGAGAGAGCACCACAGTAGAGCGCGAGGTGGAGGGGGAAGTAGAGAAAGGGAGAGGGTGAGGGAGTTGTGGAGTGACAGCGACAGAGCCTTGGAGAGGGAGGCTCTGCTCAGGTAGACAGGGCACCTTTCAGCAGGCCGGGGTGGGGTGGAGGGTTCTTGGGCCGGGCTAGAACAGGTGGTCAGGGTCCCCCACCCAGGAAAACCAATGGAGCCCTGAGACGTGTTTTTTTCTTCGATTGGTTTGTTGCTTTGGGGGGGGGTTTCATAAGGTCCTTCCTTTGTTTGCTTCTTTCTGTCTCCTTGATGCGGTGGGCCCCGAGATTTGTAGAGTGTGCTCGTGTGTCTGGAGGGAGCCGTGGCGCCGAGCCTGTCCACGGGGCGAGGCCTGGGTCTCTCTCCTGTCCTCCGGACTGGAGTTTACACGAAGTCGGTGGCATTGGGAAACAGGGTGCACAGGGACGGATTTCCTCGTGGCTGGCGAAGAAAATGTCCTTCCTCTGGGGAAAGCAGCCCTTGGGTTCTGGAGCTGAGGTCTTGGCTGGGTTCTGTGGCACCCGCTGCTCCTGCTCGCCCCTTCCACCGGCTTGGACGGTTGCAGTGACGCTGAATGAATGAATACAATTGCCTGTGAGTCCGGGGAGCGTGAAGACACCCGGGACCTCAGGGAACCCGCGCCTGCACCCTCGGGGTCGGTCCCGTCCCGCCCGGGTTGGGTGGGGCTGCAGCGAGTCGGAAGAGGTGGGATGCTGCTGCCTGGCGGTGCTGCAGCGGCGGATCTTCAGGAGGAGGTCCTGGGCTTCGGCTGGGGCACGGGGGCGGTCAACGGGGAGCAGAGGCGGGGGGCAGTTGGGAAGCACGGAGACAAAAGGGGGAAAGAAGGAGGGAGCGGGAAGCCAAAAGCCTATGGTACCGCTATTACCAGGCGGAATCCCATCCAAGTACTAACCAGTCCCGACCCTGCTTAGCTTCAACGGATCAGAGGCGAGCGGGCGCGTTCAGGGTGGTGTGGCCTAGACGCCAGTAGCGGCGCCTGGCTGCCCCAAGAGCCCGGCCCAGCCAAGCCCGCATGACTCCAGGCGTCACCGCCACCCCGGGGCCGCGGGTCTCGGATCCGGGACCCCCAGAGGCGCTCGCCCGTGCCCCCGGGCAGCTGTCTCCCTCTACACCCGAGGACCGCCGGCCTCCCAGAGAGTCCCGCCGTCACCGGCGGCCAGGCCTGGCTCAGGACCAATGTGGCACCGCCCTGCTGTTGCTGGGGGGCGCCGCCGGAGGCCTCTGTCCCCTGCGCAGGCTTCCGGCTCTAGGGGCAGCCTCCTTTCCGCCCACGCTCCAGTCCTTCCGGGAGCTCCGGAGCTCCGGGGCTTCCACCACATCTGCCGGCTCAGGACGGGTCGTGCTCATCCCTTAACTTTTTAACTTTTTGTTGTTTCTATTTATATTTTATTGTGCTATGTCTTGAAATGTTGTTGTAGCTATTACTTTTGATTGGATATTATTTAGTATTCCTACTTTAAATAAGAGTAGTTTGCACACCACACAGCTATAGTGTTATAATATTCTGTTTTGTTTTGTATCCTATTAGCAGTGAGGATTTTTTTTACCTTTAGGTGATCATTTGTTACTCATTAATGTCCTTTTCTTCCTGATTGAAGTACTCCCTTTAGCATTCCTTTAGGACAGGTATGGTATTCATAAAATACTTCAGCTTTTGTTTGTCTGAAAAAGTCACTATTCTTTTTTTTTGGAAGAACATTTTCACTGTATATTCTATTCTAAGGTAAAAGTTTCTTTCCTTTAGTACTTTAAATATTTATTGCTTCTCTCTCCTGGCCAGTAGAGTTCCCACTGTAAAGTCTGCTGCCAGACGTGTTGGAGCTCCCCAGTAGGTTATTTGTTTCTTTTCTCTTTCTTCCTTAAGAACTTTTATCTTTGACCTTTGGAAGACTATTGAATGCTTTGAAGTAGTCTTTTTTGGGTTAAATCTGCTTAATGTTCTATAACATTTTTGTAGTTGGATATGGATGTCTTTCTCTAGGTTTGGAAAGTTCTCTGTTACTATCCCTTTGAATAAATTTTTCTACCACTGCCTCTTTCTCTGCATCTTCTTTAAAACCAATAACTCTTAGATCTGTCTTTGTGAGGCTATTTTCTAGATCCTCCCCTGCCTCTTTCTTTACAACTTCTTTAAAACAAATAACTCTTAGATCTGTCTTTGTGAGGCTATTTTCTAGATCCTGTCGGCATGATTTGTTGTTTTTATTCTTTTTCTTTTGTCTCTTCTATGTATTTTCAAAGAGCCTGTCTTCAAGCTCACTATTTCTTCTGCTTGATCCATTCTGCTATTACATGGCTGTAATGCATTCTTCAGCATGCCAATTGCATTTTTCAGCTCAGAATTTCTGCTTAATGTACTGTAACTATTTCAATCTCTTTGTTGAGTTTAGCTGATAAAATGTGGAATTTCCTTACTTTGTTATCTTAAATTTCTTTCAGTTTTTTTTAATACAGCTATTTTGAATTCTCTGTCTGAAACATCACATATCTCTTTTTCTCCAGGATTTGTCCCCAGTGCCTTATTTAGTTCACTTGGTGAGGTCATGTTTTCCTGGATGGTGTTGATGCTAGTAGATGTTCTTCAGTGTCTGGACATTAAAATCTTGGGCATGCAGCACCATATGAGAAGTTTAAAAAATAAAATTTAAAGAGAGAAAAGGTGAGTATTTATTGTAGTCTTCACTGTCTGGGATTATTTGTAGCTGTCTTTCTTGGGAAGGCTTTTCACATATTTGAAAAGAGTTGGGTGTTGTGATCTAAGCCATATCTGCTTTATGGGGCACCTTATACCCAATAATGCTGTAATTCTTCCAGACTCAGAGAAGTACCACCTTGACAGCCTTCAACAAGATCCAGGAGAATTTTCTGGATTACTAGCCACAGACTCTTTCCCTACCCTTATTTTCCCTCAAAGATACAGAGTCTTTCTCTCTGTTCTAAGCCACCTAAAGCTGGGAGAAGAAAGACACAAGCACCTCTGGCCACCACCACTATGACTGCCCTGGATCAGACCTGAAGCTATCACAGCACAGGTCTTGCTCAAGTCCTGCTGCATGCACTTTCTGACGACTCCCTATGTTCACTCAAGGCCTTTGGTCTCTACAATTAGCAGGTGGCAAAGCCAGACAGGTCTGTGTTCTTTCCTTTAGGGCAGTGAGATCCCTCAGTCCCTGGCTGGGTCCAGAAGTGCTATTCAGAAGTCAGGGCTTTGGCCACTTTTTAATAGGGTTTTTTGTTTTTCTCTTGTAAATTTAAGTTCCTCATATTGAATATTAGATCTTTGTCAGATACATAGTTTGTAAATATTTTTTCCTCATTCTATAGGTTGTTCACTCTATTGATAATTTCTTTTGCTGAGCAGAAGCTTTTAAGTTTAATTAGATCCCACTTGTCAATAGTTGTATTTGTTGTTTTTGGTGTCTTTATCATGAAATCTTTGCCTCTTTCTATGTCCAGGATGGTATTGTCTAGGTTGTCTTCCGGAGTTTTTATAGTTTTGGGTTTTACATTTAAGTATTTAATCCATCTTGAGTTGATTTTTGTATATGGTATAAGGAAGAAGTCCAACTTCAATCTTCTGCATATGGCTAGCCAGTTATCCCAGCACCATTTTTTATTGAATAGGGAATCTTTTCCCCATTGATTGTTTTTGCCAGCTTTGTCAAAGATTACATACTTGTAGGTATGTGGTCTTACTTCTAACCTCTCTATTCTGTTCCACTGGTGTATGTGTCTGTTTTTGTACTAGTACCATGCTGTTTTGGTTACTGTGGTGCTGCAGGTTAGTTTGAAGTCGGGTAATGTGATGCCTCAAGCTTTGTTCTTTTTGCTTAGGATTGCCTTGGCTACTTAGGTTCTTTCTTGGTTCTATATGAATTTTTAAATAGCTTTTTTCTACTTCTGTGAAGCATGTCATTGGTAGTTTAATAGGAATAGCTTTGGACAGTACAACCATTTAAATGATATTAATTCTTTCTCTCCATTAACATGGAATGATTTTTCATTTATTTGTGTCTTCTCTGACTTCTTTGAGAGGTGTTTTGTAATTTTCATTGTAGAGATTTTTCACCTCCCTGGTTAGCTGTATTCGTATGTACTTTATTCTTTTCGTGGAAATTGTGAATAAAATTGCCTCTCTGATTTGGCTCTTAGTTTGGCTCTTCTTGGTGTATAGGAATGCTAGCAAATTTCGTACATTGATTTTGTGTCCTGAAACTTTGTGGAAGTTGTTTATCAGCTTAAGGAATTTTGGGTCACAAGTATAGGGTTTAGATACAGAATTATGTTGTCTGCAAACAGAGGTAGTTGGACTTCTCTTTCTATTTAAATACGCTTTATTTCTTTCTCTTGTCTGATTGCTCCAGAAAGGACTTCTAATACTATGTTGAATAGGAGTGGTGAGAGAGGGCATCCTTGTCTTGTGCGGGTTTCAAGGAGGATGCTTCCAGATTTTGCCCATTTAGTATAATGTTGGCTGTGAGTTTGTCATAGGTGGCCTTTATTATTTTGAGGTATGTTCCTTTGATACCTCATTTATTGAGAATTTTTAACATGAAGCTTTGTTGAATTTTACTGAAAGTCTTTTCTGCATCTTTTGAGACAATCACGTGGTTCTTTAGTTTTATTTATGTTAGGAATCACATTTTATTGATTTGCCCATGATGGACCACCCTTCCATTCCAGGGAAGAAGCTTATTTCACTATGGTGAATTAGCCTTTTGATGTGTTGCTAGATTCAGTTTGCAAGTATTTTGTTGTGGATTATTGAATGGATGTTCATCAAGGATACTGGCCTGAAGTTTTCTTTTTTTGTTTTGTCACTGCCAGGCTTTGGTATCAGGATGATTCTGGCCTCATAGAACAAGTTGGGGAAGAGTCCCTCCTCTATTTCTTGAAATAGTTTCAGTAGGACTGGTACTGGCTCTTCTTTGTACATCTGTTAAAATTTGTTAATCTATCAGGTCCTGGGCTTTTTGGGGGTTGGTAGGCTATTTATTATGGATTCAATTTTTGGAGCTCATAATTGGTCTGCTCAGAGACTGAATCTCTTCCTGGTTCAGTCTTGAGAGAGTATATGTGTCCAGGAATTTATTAATCTCTTCTAGGGTTTCTAGTTTGTGTGTATAGAGGTGCTCGTAGTAGTTACTGGTTGTTATTTTTATTTCTCTGGGGTCAGTGGTAACATTCCCTTCATCATTTCTAATTTTCTTTATTTGAATCTTCTCTCATCTTCTTTATTAATCTAGCTAGTGCCCTATCTTAGTAATTTTTTCAAAAAACCTTGATTAAGTGATCTTTTGAACAGTTTTTCATGTCTCAATTTCTTTCAATTCAGCTCTGATTTTAGTTATTTCTTGTCTTCTATAAGCTTTGTGGTTGAGTTCTCCTTGCTTCTCTAATTCTTTCAGTTGTGATGTTAGGTTGTTAATTTGAGATATTTCTAATTTTTTGATATGGGCATTACTTCTTATGCCCGACTCTAAATTTTGTTCTTCTAGAAAACTCAGAACTATGCTTTCTAAACCAATTCAAACTTTCTCAGTGAATCAACCTGGACTCCCTGAGGCCAAGTTAGCAATTTTCCATTACACGTGGTTCTCTTTCTCTGTAAGAATATCTAATGCAACAATTCAAGTGTTTCTTTCCCTCCTGATAATGCGGGGAACTCCTTTTGGCTGAGACCAAGACTTAAAACCTTGTTCTTTCAACATTAATAAAGACCTATTTAGAAAGCCTCCATTTTTGCAGAAAAGATATATAAACACCAATGAAAATCAATATGAAATTATATGACATACAATTATATTGTGGAAAGACTGAATAAATAAGTGAACTAAGCTCTAAGAAAAAAAGATGATGATATAAAATTATATAGAAGTAAAAACCTGGGCTAGTACAGCATAATTAATGTATCAGTAAAGTATGTACATTGTAGAAGTGGCAGGAAGACAGCATAGAGAGTGAGACATGACCAAAAGCTTTAAGGAAAGTTCTATACCCTTAAACGAGATTAAAGTGGACTCAGGAAAACATGGGCCACATGAGGGGAAGGACACATGTTCCAGACGAGCCAAAGCTCAGAACATCTCTACCTTCTCCAGGAGGAAAGGGGAGGCAAAGCAGCAGGCAGAAGACAGCACGGCCTCATCAGCACAGGGCACCCAGGCCAAGCCAGGTGGGCTCCATCATACAGGTAGTGAGGAGTCACTGCCAGGTGGGCTTTATTCATTAGTTTGTTTTGTTTCTTTTAGTAACGAAGACACATGATCAAAGTTGCCCTTTGTAAGTGTTGCTGCAGCTGAACAAAAAGATGGATAAAACCAGTGTTTTAAAAATTATGTTGTATAGAGCACTAGCCTCAGTGAGATATTAGTAGAACACACAGGCACACACACGCACACACACTCACACTAAGCCCAGATTATTCTGGCAAATGCTGGGTTAAGCAAACTAAAAGAAACATCTTTAGTGCTGGACTTCTCAGAACCTGGAATGTGGCTATATGACTCATAAAACAGCAAGACTAAGACAGAGCATGTCATTTTTTCCCAGAAATGCTGAAACACTTTCCTTCCCTTCTTTCTCCTGGTTCTCCATCAACCTCTTTGGCTGATCCTTCTTGATTTCCTTTTTGACAATCTGCTGCTGCTCAGCCGTTCTCTTTTCATTCCCCATGGATTTCTCAAGTGCGTTTCTATTCCTGCATTTTAAACTTTCCTTGTTTTTCCTGACACCTCTCGTTGTCTGACCCACCCCTGTTCTAAGGCAGGTGTTCCATCCGTGTGTGCTTTTGGCATCCTGGGATGCTCCCAGCATGTTCCCTGCCACACTCCATCAGGTTTTCTCCGCAGACTCTGTGAGGGCAGCAGGCTTGTCTCCACCATTCCTTCAATTCTCAGCACATAACACAGAAGCTGACTCCATAACATTTAGTTGGCCAACTGAGACTAAATATATGTTCCTCTAGATCTTAAAAAGTTACAGAAACATAGCACAATAGACAAAATATTCTCTTTGGTCAGGAGTTCTCTATATATGTACAACAGTTTGAAGTCATTATTAAAGCAAAGTGAAAGAGAAACTGTCACAGAATTCCCTAAGATAAATTATTTTGCTTTAGTCTTCATCATGTGAGATAATCAAGACCATGTGTTATTGTAAATATTTCTAGCTTACAACACAACGACCTGATTTTTATTGTTTGAAATAACCTCAATATAAATCAGTTAATTAAAAATTGCATAAATAATCCTTTCAAATAAAATTCTGCCTAAATTTTACATTACTCATATGTTCAAATGATAATGAGCTCATAGGCTTTTCCAATACCTCAGTCAAAACACTGTACTGATTCCAGCTGTGGGAATAGTATCTGAAAGTTATTTTACAGATGGGGAAAAGATACTTACGTGACATTGGCCTTTGCACTACTGTGCCCTTTTAAGTCAGGAAAAAGCTGTTCCCTTAAAATCCTAAAATCTCTTCTGTCAGGTCTGAAGGGTGGGTGGGAAACACAGTTTTACAAATTTTAGCCACAGATGTTTTATTCCTTGCTTAAAGCAGTGACTAGATAAAGGCCAGTAGAAGAGTCTCCAATGTTTCTTTAGAAGCGTGTGCCTGAGAACATCTTCCAGAAACACTCCCTTGTCTCTGCCCAAAATCACCTTAGGTAGGAAAATCGAAACTCAGCAGCCTGAGGGGATCCAAGGGGATCACTGAGCTCTGAGTCTTATGAGAGAAGAGAGAGAGGTCTAAGACTTTTTGTGTATAAATTTATGGGTTCCAAGTGTAATTTTGCTGTAAGCGTGGATGGCATAGTGGTGAAGTCAGGGCTTTTAGGTATCCATCACCAGAATAATGCACATTGTACCCATTAAGTAATTTCTCACTGTTCACCCCTTCCATCGCCTCACCCTGCTGAGTCTCCATTATCATTCCACTCTCTACGTCAATATCTACACATCTTTTAGCACCCACTTATGAGTGATAAAATACGATGTTTACTCTGTGTCTGGCTTGCTTCACTTACAACCATGGCCTCCAGTTCCATCCATGTGTCTGCAAAAGTTATGATTCTATTGTTTCTTATGCCTGAATAGTATTTCATTGTGTATATTTTCTACATTTTCTTTCTCCAATCATTTGTTGATGGGTATTTAGTTTCATTTTATGTCTGTGCTACTGTGAATAGTGTTGCAACAAATACACAAGTACAGTTATCTTTCTGATACATTGATTTCTTTTCCTTTGCATAAATACTCAGTGGTGGGATTGCTGAATCAGACAGAGCCAATAGATGATCAGTAATGGTGGCCAATCATCAGCTAGAAAGAAAGTGCTTAGCAGGGCTTGAAAACACCAAAACTCTGAGACCACTGACCTTCAAAAACTTCAACAGCCCTGAGTGAAAAGTCCAAACACATTTATCTACCATTCAAAGACGCTTTATTGTCTGTCCTCTGTGCATCTCAGTAGTCTCTTTTTACCACACTGTCTATATACTGCATGAGCCATTTATATGAAACTATCTGACACTCCAAGGCATCTTATACTATATATTCAACCATGTATCCCTAGTACCTAGCACAGTCCTGGCATATAGTTTGCTACTAAACTTTTACAGAATGAAGGAATTATCTTGTATCCAGGTTCCAAGTTTTAAGGTGATTCTTCACTTAAAAAAAAGTATTACAGTTCACAAATAATCTACTTCCCTTTTTACAAATGGGATCAATTTTAATCTTATCTCCTAATAACATTACTTTCATTTACTCTGATCTAAATATACTGTCCTAAGAGAGCAATAAGAAATAGAGTTGAAGCTGCAGTTTGAAGAATTGTACATGGTCCTGTGATACCCTACCTTGTTTTAACCTGAGTGACTCTCTCCTAGTGGAGAGAGAGCCGGACAGACTCCATTTTAGTTTCTTCACGTGCAGCCCCCTTTACCTCCCACCCTTAATTGCATAACTAGTGTAAACTGACTCAAAGCAGGTCCAGGAATGCACTTACTGATAAGATATTGAGGCAAGCTGCACCAGCTGCTCCTGGGTACGCACTCGGTGAATGTCACGCAAAAACCCTGCATTTCTCCCTTTGTGATAGTTTAAGCCCCTGCACCTGGAACTGTTTATTTGTTTTGTAACTGCTATTGTAACCAATTAATTTTTTAACTATTTGCCAGCTCTGCTTCTGTAAAACTTGTTTCAGCTAAACTCCCCCCTCCCCTATTTAGACCACGGTATTAAAACAAAACCAGCCCCTTCCTCGGGGCCAAGAGAATTTTGAGCATTACATGCCTCTCGGTTGCCGGCTAATAAAGGACTCCTTAATTTGTCTCAAAGTGTGGCGTTCCTCTATAACTCGCTTGGTTACAACAGTCCACACTGTGGCCTGAGGTGCATAGCCCACCTGAGCTTCATCTGTTATGTATGTCAGGGAATATAAGCAGGGTGAGAGTGGCCTCATCAGAGGACCCCAGATCTCTGGCTTACCCATCTGGCAAGTGCACCTCTGTGAGCAAAGACTTCAGAGCCAGATGACAAGAATGGCCCAAGCAGTCCACCAGGGAAACCTGGGCCCAGTGTATGTCAATGCAGAGCATCAAGCATGGTGTAACAGGTGCACAGTTGCCTACTGCTGTTCAGAGATGATTGCATCCCACATACTGTAAAATGAGGAAATGCAGAGAAGCAGATGTAACTGAAGAAGACAGCAGAAACAACAAGGAGGGACAACCAGGACCTAGGAGGGCACCATGCCAGAGACGCCTGGACCCCACGCTAGGCTCAGTGCCTGTTATACTCTTGGGAGCCAGCACTTTCCCTCTCCATCACATGACATACTTGCCATTATTTGTTGTGTAAAATATTGTCCTTAGTTTTCACCTTTCCTAGGAGACACAGGCAGAGCCTGTGACACTAGAGCTTCTGGCACACAGTAGGTAGGTGCATCACAAACATCTGCTGAGTTCACACACTCTTGCCTTCTCAAACCTTCTTGTCAAGTCTTCAGTGAAACGGAATTGCTGATTGAGCAAGAATTAAACTTCTAGAGACTCCTGGATCCACTGAAGTTTGAGACAAGGTGAGATTTGTTTACTGTCATATTCCTAGCTCATAACATATTGTAGTCACTTTAAAAAAGTTTGTTGAATCAGTGAGTAAATTGATTCATATGTCATACTTAGCTATATGTTTTCTGAGTAAAATTGATAAAGTTAATAATTTAAGTCTAGTATAATTTTGCTTTACTCATTCAACAAACCTGACAATTCAACTAGGTGCCAGGCACACTGCTGCTGAAGAAAAAGAAGTATAAGATATAATTTCTGTCTACAAGAAAGCCACAGTCTAAAAAGTAGAAACATATGAACAAATTGTAACAATAAATAGGCTAAATTCAAAATCAGAGGAGTTTGTTTCTATTTTAAACAGCTTTAGTCAGGAAGTGTTAGAGAGTTCTAAACAGGAAATGTTTCAACACATCATCCAAGCATGAAGCTGGAGACACCCATAATTGAGTTTGCTGCCACCAACCCCAACAGCAAGAATTCCAGTCCTGCTGCTGCAAAGTAAGTGTCACTCTGATTTTATTGCTGCTGTGTAACCCAGTTTTAGACTCTCTGGTTCTCACTTAATGTTCTAAAAAAGTATTAAAGAGAAAATTTTATTCTGGTGATGAGCCCATCCACTGCAGCCATCTCAACATCATACCAATTATAAGCCTATCATTTAAAAAGAAAGCTGTTAGTTTAACTTATTTATCCAAATATCAGTATTACATAAACATATTTGTCATCAGACTTTGGACTTATGGGTTAAATAGCATATAAATATGATTAGAGCCTTAAAGTTTACACTTCTCTGGTTCGCTCAAATTTTTTTCAAAATAGCATATGCCTTTCTAAACAATGGTTAGTATATTTTTTTAAATGAATATTAAAATGTATATTTTCCAAAAACAAAATACAGCTCCCATTGGTAAATGATGCTATTGAGACTCAACAGACAACTTCTCTTGGGAACCATTTAACCAGTGCTCACTTTTGCACTCTTTCCAGAAATGCCAATGTCTTTGAAATATAGAAGTATATTATACAAATAAACTTATACTTATTCAGTATTGTGCAATATTTAGTACTTGTTCTAGCCATCTCTTGCTGAATAGTAAGCCATTCCAAAACTTAAGGAATTATTTACTGTTTAATATTGTTTATTGTTATTATTTGTTTAGTAATTTTAATAACGTTATTTCTCATGGTTTTGTGGGTTGATGGGCACTACAAAAGTTGTCTTTTGGAGTCTTTCTTGCAGTTGCGGTTGGTTGGCTGCTGCTGAAGTCACCTGAAAGCTCAATTAGGCTAAAGAGTCTAGACGGGTCACTTACATGGCTGGCAGTGCGTATTGGCTGCTGAGTGTGATGCCTATCTGACCTCTCCATGTTACCTGGAGTGCTCACAATGTGGTAGTTTGTCCCAAGACACACAGGCAAATACTACAAAGCTTCTTAGGACCTAGCCTTGGAGGTCCTAGGATACGACTTCTGCTCCATCCTATTGGAAAAGCAAGTCATTGTGACCAGCACAGATTCAAGAAATGGGAGATTCGACTCTACCTGTCAATGTAAACAGCAGCATGTGCATGCAGGGAGGAAAGAAATTGAGGGCATCACCTTGAAGACTATCATATCACACCATTATTCCAACTAATGAACATTATGTTTTAGATGGGTAGTACTAGCTACTCATCTGTCCCCCAGAAACCCAAGCTAAGCATGGACATATGGAAGAGAATGTCAGCACCATTAAAAAAAACTCTAGAAAAATCACATGTGATGACTGAGGTTAATTCAGTCTGTCAATTACATCAATATAATTGCCTTCTTGTAACCCTAAGTATAGTGAAGCAGAATTGAATTCTACAAAACTCTTTCATCTGTTTTCCTATGGAATAATTAACAAACCCAATAAATGTATAAATAGCATGAAGTCTGACTTATTTTAGATTTTTACCTCATAATTTCAAAGCTTATAGAAATCCAGAGAACTAATCATCATAATCCATAAGGCCTGGACCAGAAGTCCTTGTTCTAAGAGTATCTTGTGGCATGCTAAAAATGTATTACTAACTAGGAAATTTAAAACTTTTTTGTTAGTGGTTTTAAGAGAGCTGACTAGCTCATCACCACAATTCACACAGATTAAGAAAGGAGGTTACTCTGTGGAGTGGATTCATAGTGATCAGAAAAAAAAAATCACAAAAGAGGAAAGGAGATAGGGAAGGGGAAAGATACTGTCAATCTCTACAATTAAAGTGATTTTTCAAATGGTTTGATTTTGTATTTGCAAAGGAAAGGCAGCTTAATGTGATAGAATAAGAATCTCACTTCTGTATCTTTTTTTTTTTTTTTTTTTTTTTTTTGAGACGGAGTCTCGCTCTGTCACCCAGGCTGGAGTGCAGTGGTGCAATCTTGGCTCACTGCAAGCTCTGCCTCCCGGGTTGACGCCATTCTCCTTCCTCAGCCTCCCGAGTAGCTGGGACTACAGGCGCCCACCACCACGCCCGGCTAATTTTTTGTATTTTTTGTAGAGACAGGGTTTCACCGTGTTAGCCAGGATGGTCTCGATCTCCTGACCCTGTGATCCCCCCATCCTGGTCTCCCAAAGTGCTGGGATTACAGGCGTGAGCCACTGTGCCTGGCTCATCTTCTTTTGAGAAGTGTCTGCTTATGTCCCTTGTCAATGTTTTAATGGGGTTGTTTTCCTAATGTCCAACATCACTAATCATCAGAGAAATGCAAGTCAATGTGAGATACCATCTCATATTAGTCAGAATGGCTACTATTAAAAAGTAAAAAAATGACAAATTCTGGTTAGACTTCAGAGAAAATGAAATGCTTATACACTGTTGGTGAGAATGTAAATTAGTTCAGCCACTGTGAAAAGCAGTTTGGAGATTTTTCAAAGAATTTAAAACAGAAGTGCCATTCAACCAGCAATTCCATTACTGAGTATATATCCAAAAGAAAATTAAGAATTCTACAAAAAGAAACCCCACATGCACTTGTATATGCGTCATATTGCTATTCACAATAGGGAAGGCATGGAATTAACTTATGTGTGAATCAATAAATTGGATAGAAATATGTGCCACATATACACCATAAAACACTATGCACACGTTAAAAAGAATACAATTATGTCCTGTGCAGTAACATGCATACGTCTGGAGGCCATTATCATAAGGAAATTAATACAGGAACAGAAAACCAAATACCATATGTTCTTGCCTATAAGTAGGATCTAAACATGGGGTACTCATGAATATAAAGATGACAACAATAGACACTGAGAACTACCAGATGAATGAGGGAAGGAGGAGGGCAGGGGGTGAAAAACCATAGGTGCTATGCTTACTGCGTAGGTGATGGGATCAATTATATCCCACAATATATGCTCACTACCTTGGTGATGGGATCAATAATATCCCACATTTCTCAGCATCACACAATATATCCATGTAATAAACCTGCAGATATACTCTCTGAATCTAAAAAATTTAAGGCAGAGACAGAGTAAGAGGGCAGAATAGAAGCCTACATTCTCATCCACCACACAAAAACACCAAATTTTCACAACTAACTACATTCAAGAAGCACTGTCAAAGGGACCAAAAATTGGGAGAGCAATCACAGTACCTGGTATTAACTTCATATCACTGAAACAGACATTGGAGAAGACAAAAAAATAAAAGACGGTCTAGAAGCATGGATGCCACCTCTTTTTCAACCACCACTAGTGGCTACATCGTGCAGAGATAGTATGTTTGGGAGAGGGAGCGCATAGTTTGTGAGGCTTTGCAATAAACTCAGTACTACCCTGTCACAGTGAAAAGCAGAACCAGACTGTACTCAGCTGACATCTGCCAATGGAAGGAGCATGTGTATTGGCCCTAGAAAGAGGAAAACCTCCCATCCTAGTGTTGGGAGCTTGAGTTTTTACAAGTCTTGCCATCATGAGTTGACGTGCTATTGGACTCTAAGAGAACTTAAGGGGCAGTCTAGGCCACAAGGACTTCAATTATTAGGCAAGTCATATTCCGAGCTGGGCTCAGAGCCAGTGGAATGTGGAGGGTGGGGAGTATGGGGTCTACCAAGACAGCAGCCAGAGCAGCTAAGGGAGTGCTCACAACACCACTCCCCCCCCCACCTAGCAGCAGCCACACAACACACAGAAACCTGTGAATTTGGGAGAGGGAGAGCACAGTGACTGGAGGACTTTACATCAAACTCAGTGCTGCCATGTCAGTAAAGACCTGGCAGAATTCATCACCTGCTGACTAAACAACCCCTGTACCCAGAATAAAAAACAGTGACAACCAGGTAATACACCATGGGCATTGGGCTCTGAGAAGTGCTAAGTTCAGGTGTGACCCAGTACATTTCTAGCTGTGGTAGCTATGGTGAAAGACTTCTGTTTGAGAAAGGCAGGGGGGAAAGTAAAGGGAACTCTACATTGTACCTGGTATACCAGCTCAACCACAGTGGGGTAGATCACCAAGCAGATTCTTAGAGTCCCTGAGTCCAGGCCTAGGGTCTTCCTGGTCAGCAGTTCTGCACTTGCCCTGGGCCAAAGGTCGAGTCCCAGGCATTGCAGAATTTATCACAAGCTAACTAAAGAGTCCTTGGGCTTTAAGTGAGAAAGTGATGATGATTTGGTGGAAACCCCCCATGGGCCAGTAGTGTTGGCAGTCATAGAAGAAGCTCTTCTGCCTGCAGAGAGGGGAAAGAAGAGTAGAAAATACTTTGTCTTATTCCCTAAGTGCCAGGTTAGCTACAATAAAATAGAAGAGCAGCTAAATTTTGAAGATTCTATGCTTTAATCTCTGGCTCCCAGATAGCATCTGTGGACCCACTCATGGCTAGGGGAACTTGCAACCCTATAGGCAGAGACACAAACCTGGCTGGCATTGCCAACTATTAATCACAGAGTCCTAGGGCTTTGAATAAACTTATATGGTAGCCAAGTAGTGGTTGCAGTGGGCCTTGGGTGAGACCAAGTTCTGTGCCTACTTCAGGTGTGAACCAGCACAGTCTCAGTGGTGGCTGCCACAGGACTTCTTCTGTTACCCCAACCCCAGCTCCACATGTCTCAGCACAGAAAGGGAGACTGCTGATTTGAGAGAAAGTAAGGGAAGAGAACAAGCTTCTCTACTTGATAAATCAAGAGAATTTTTCTTGATGTTAATCCAAGGCCACCAAGGCAGTACCTCTACGTGTTCGCATAAACTACTGTGCTATTGGGTTTGGGACCCAAGTTTCTTTGAATACCTGGAAAGTGTTCCCGAAGATAATGGGCACTAACAAGCCCAGACTGTGAAGACTACAATAAAGACTGAATTCTTCAATGCCCAGATACAGATGAATATCTACAAGTATCAAGGCCATCCAGGAAAACATGACCTCACCAAACAAGCTAAATAAAGTACCAGGGACAAATCCTGGAAAAACAAAGATATGTGACCTTTCATACAGGAAATCCAAAATAACTGGTTGAGGTAATTCAAAGAAATGTACAATATAACACAGAGAAGGAATTCAAAATTCTATCAGATAAATTTAACAATGAGATTGAAATAAAAAGAATAAAGTAGAAATTCTGAGGTTAAAATGCTATTGTCATACTGAAGAATGGATCAGAATTACTTAAAAGAATTGACCAAGGAGAAGATAGATTTAGTGAACTTGAAGCCAGACTATTTAAAAATACAAAGTCAGAGGAGACAAAAAGGAATAAAAAATAAAGCATGCCTATAGAATTTTAAAAATAGCCTCAAAATAGCAAATCTAAGAGTTATTGGCCTTAAAGAGGAGGTAGAAAAAGAGATGAGTTGAATATTTATTTAAATAAATAATATTAAATAATATTAAACAATTCCTCAACATTTGATATCAACATTCGAGTAACAGAAAGTTATAGAACATAAAGCAGGTTTAACCCAAAGAAGACCACCTCAAGGCACTAAACTGAACTCCCAAAGGTTAAGGATAAAGAAATGATTCTAAAAGCATCGAGAGAAGAGAAACAAATAACATTCAGCAGAACTCCAATACATCTGACAGCAGACTTTTCAGGGGAATATTTACAGGCTGGAGATTGACATGACATATTAAAAAACTGAAGGAAAAAAAGACTTTTACTTTAGAATAATGTGTCTGGCAAAAACGTCCTTTAAACTTGATGGAAAAATAAGAACTTTTTCCAACAAACAAAAACTGAGGGATTTCATTAACACCAGACCTGTCCTACAAGAAATGCTAAAGGGATATCTTAACCTAAAAGAAAACAAGTTAGTGAGCAACAAGAAATCATCTGAAGGTACAAAACTCACTAGCAATAACACATGGAAAAACACTGAATATTATAATACGGTAATTATGGGGTGCAAAAATCTCAAATAGAAAGAGTAAACAATAAACCAATAAAAATAATAACTACAATGTATTTATTTCCAATACATAGACTGTAAAATAGGGAATGAAGAGAAACAACAAAAAGTTGAAAAGAATGGCAGTATAGAGTTTTTATTAGTTGTTTTGCTTGTTTCTTTTTTTTATTATACTTTAAGTTATAGAGTACATGTGCACAACGTGCAGGTTTGTTACGTATGTATACACGTGACATGTTGGTGTGCTGCACCCATTAACTCGTCATTTAGCATCAGGTATATCTCCTAATGCTATCCCTCCCCCATCCCCATACCCCTCAACCGTCCCTGGTGTGTGATGTTCCCCTTCCTGTGTCCACGTGTTCTCATTGTTCAATTCCCACCTATAAGTGAGAACATGCGGGTGTTTGGTTTTTTGTCTTTGTGATAGTTTGCTGAGAATGATGGTTTCCAGCTTCCTCCATGTCCCTGCAAAGGACATGAACTCATCATTTTTTATGGCTGCATAGTATTCCATGGTGTATATGTGCCACATTTTCTTAATCCAGTCTATCATTGTCAGACATTTGTGTTGGTTCCCAGTCTTTGCTATTGTGAATAGTGCTGCAATAAACATACGTGTGCATGTGTCTTTATAGCAGCATGATTTATAGTCCTTTGGGTATATACCCAGTAATGGGATGGCTGGGTCAAATGGTATTTCTAGTTCTAGATCCCTGAGGAATTGCCACACTGACTTCCACAATGGTTGAACTAGTTTACAGTCCCACCAACAGTGTCAAAGTGTTCCTATTTCTCCACATCCTCTCCAGCACCTGTTGTTTCCTGACTTTTTAGTGATCGTCATTCTAACTGGTATGAGATGGTATCTCATTGTGGCTTTGATTTGCATTTCTCTGATGGCCAGTGATGATGAACATTTTTTCATGTGTCTTTTGGCTGCATAAATGTCTTCTTTTGAGAAGTGTCTGTTCATATCCTTCACCCACTTTTTGATGGGGTTGTTTGGGTTTTTCTTGTAAATTTGTTTGGGTTCATTGCAGATTCTGGATATTAGCCCTTTGTCAGATGAGTAGATTGGAAAATTTTTCCCCCATTCTGTAGGTTGCCTATTCACTCTGATGGTAGTTTCTTTTGCTGTGCAGAAGCTCTTTAGTTTAATTAGATCCCATTTGTCAATTTTGGCTTTTGTTGCCATTGCTTTTGGTGTTTTAGACACGAAGTCCTTGCCAATGCCTATGTCCTGAATGGTATTGCCTAGGTTTTCTTCTAGGGTTTTTATGGTTTTAGATCTAACGTTTAAGTCTTTAATCCATCTTGAATTAATTTGTATATAAGGTGTAAGGAAGCGATCCAGTTTCAGCTTTCTACATATGGCTAGCCAGTTTTCCCAGTATCATTTATTATGTAGGGAATCCTTTCCCCATTTTTTGTTTTTGTCAGGTTTGTCAAAGATCAGATAGTTGTAGATATGAAGCATTATTTCTGAGGGCTCTGTTCTGTTCCATTTGTCTATATCTCTGTTTTGGTACAAGTAACATGCTGTTTTGGTTACTGTAGCCTTGTAGTATAGTTTGAAGTCTGGTAGTGTGATGCCTCCAGCTTTGTTCTTTTGGCTTAGGATTGACTTGGCGATGTGGGCCCTTTTTTGTTCCATATGAACTTTAAAGTAGTTTTTTTCCAGTTCTGTGAAGAAAGTCATTGGTAGCTTGATGGGGATGACATTGAATCTATCAATTACCTTGGGCAGTATGGCCATTTTCATGATATTGATTCTTCCTACCCATGAGCATGGAATGTTCTTCCATTTGTTTGTATCCTCTTTTATTTCATTGAACAGTGATTTGTAGTTCTCCTTGAAGAGGTCCTTCACATCCCTTGTAAGTTGGATTCCTAGGTATTTTATTCTCTCTGAAGCAATTGTGAATGGGAATTCACTCATGATTTGGCTCTCTGTTTGCCTGTTGTTGGTGTACAAGAATGCTTGTGATTTTTGTACATTGATTTTATATCCTGAGACATTGCTGAAGTTGCTTATCAGCTTAAGGAGATTTTGGGCTGAGATGATGGGGGTTTCTAGATATACAATCATGTCATCTGCAAATAGGGACAATTTGACTTCCTCTTTCCCTAATTGAATACCCTTTATTATGACCACTATGAAGGAGTTTATGACCGCTAGGTTTGTTCTTCAAGAAATGCTAGAAAGTCCTTTGAGATTAAAAAATTAGAGTACCAAAAAAGCCATAGAATACTATAAAGCTCTATTGTAAAGCAAATATATAGAGAAATATAGCATCCTGTATTATTGTGATGTTGGTAAGTAATTTCAATCCCCTTATAGAATTTGACACCAATATACAAAAATATTTTATATGTATGTTAAAGAATACACCATGTAAAAAGGCCTAATTTGTGACATCAAGAACAACATGTGTGTTGGGAAAGACAGTCATGTAAAAGACTGGAGTTTTTATATGCTACTGAGATAACATCAGATTAAACTAGATTGTTATAACTTTGAGACGTTTCATGTCACCTGTATAGTAATCACAAAGATAATACATGTAGAATGTATACAAAAGAAAAAGAAATAAAAACATATTAGTACAAAAATTAATTAGACAAAAAGGAAGACAGCAAGAAATAAAATAAATAAACAAAAGAACTACAAAAGTAACAAAATACAATTAACAAAATGGCAGTAGTAACTCCTTAACTGCAAATAATAACCTTATATGTAACAATGTTAAATTCTCCAATAACAGACACAAGGTCACTGAAGAAATGAAAATATAAAATCGAATGAATTCTGTTTATAAGTTGTTTATAAAAATAAAAATATAAAATCAAATAAATTATGTTTATTTAAGGATAAACATGGAATGAAAGTGCAGGGATGGAAAATTATATTCTATATGGTAACCAAATCATCCTAAATAGCAACCAAAATAGAACAAAGTGGGTCACATTTACATTAGATGATTAGACTTTAAGCAAAAAACTGTCATAAAGACAAACAAGGACATTATATAATAAAAATAAATCTCCAAGAAGATATCATAATTAAAATATGCACATGAATCAGCAACTATTCCAAACACATAACACAAATAATGACAGAATTAAAAGGAGAAATAGGCTGAGTACAGTGGCTCATGCCTGCTTGTAATCCCTGCATCTTGGTGGGGGCAGAGGCAGGAGGATGGCTTGAGCCCAGGAGTTGAGACTAACCTGGGCAAGATAGCAACACTTCATCTGTGTAAGAAACAAAATTATAAATAAAAATAAAGGGAGGAATAGAGACCACCACCAAAATGATAGGAGACTTTAATAATGGAGAGGACAACCTGGGAGACCAAATGAAGACAGAGGATTGAGCAAGGAGTGGTTCAACCAAATCCAACAGACTTTTAGAAATGGTCTTCTCAACAACAGAATGCGCATGATTCTGGCATGCACATGGAACATTCTTGAGACTATATCACAAATCAGACCACAAAATAATCAATTCAAGAAAATTAAAATCATACGAAGTATCATTTACAACTAAAATGGAATGGAACCAGAAGTGAATACCAGAAGAAAAATTTAAAAATTTGCAAATACATAAAAATCAAGTAACATGCTCCTAAACAACATTATGGGTTAAAGAAGAAATCACAGTGAAAATTTCAACATAACTGGAGACAAAGCATAACAAAATTATTGAATGCATCTAAAGCTTGTATTCAATTGTAGTAGTAAATGTTTGCATTTAAAAAAATCTATCTAAATCAACTAGTAAATGTAATCAAACATCAGCAAAGAATAAGAATTTCAGCAGTTATGAATAAATAACAATTAAAAGCCATAGAAAAATCAATTAAAGTTTGGTTTTATTGAAAAGATTAAGAAAACCGACAAACAGATTAAAAGAAAAAAGAAGATACCTCAAATAATTAAATTCATAAATAAAAGAGGAGGTATTACTACTGATGCCACAAAAGTAGGAAAAGAAGAGATTATAAAAGTTTAATTCCAAGTATATGCCAAAAAATATGATAAGCTAAGAGAAATAGACAAATGTCTAGAAATACAGATTATACTAAAAATAAACCATAAAAAATCTGAATAGGCATATAAGTAGTAACAACAACCTCCCCTCAAAAAGCCCAGGCCCGGATCACTTCATTAAATATATATTTTTTTCAAAATGTTAAAGCAGGGTTAACACCAACCCTTCTTAAACTACTTCAGAACAATGAAAAAGATAAAACAATTTCCAACTTATTTTATGAGCCCAGCATTAACACAACACCAAACCCCACAAAGACACTAAGGAGAAAAAAAATACAACTACAAATCAATTTTCCTGTTGACTATTGATGTAAAAATTCTCCTCGGAGCATTAGAACACCAAATTCAATAATATATTGCAAGGATTATACACCATGATGAAGAAGGAGTTATCTCTCCAATGAAAGTATTGTTCAACACGTGTAAATCAATCTATTTGTTTTTTATTTTTTTATTATACTTCAAGTTCTAGGGTACATGTGGACAACATGCAGGTTTGTTACATAGGTTTACATGTGCCATGTTGTTTTGCTGCACCCATCAACTCATCATTTACATTAGATATTTCTCCTACTGCTATCTCTCCTCTAGCCCTCCAGCCCCTGACAGGCCCCATTGTGTGATGTTACCTGCCTTGTGTCCAAGTGTTCTCATTGGTAAATTCCCACCTATGAGTGAGAACATGTGGTGTTTGGTTATCTGTCCTTGTGATAGTTTGCTGAAAATGATGGTTTCTGGCTTCATCCAAGTCCCCACAAAGGACAAAAACTCATCTGTTTTTATGGCCGCATACTATTCCATGGTGTATACGTGCTGCATTTTCTTAATCAGTTCTATCGTTGATGGACATTTGGGTTGGTTCCAAGTCTTTGCTATTGTGAATAGTGCTGCAATAAACATACGTGTGCTTGTGTCTTTATAGTGGCATGATTTATAATCCTTTGGGTATATGCCCAGTAATGGGATTGCTGGGTCAGATGGTATTTCTAGTTCTAGATCCTGGAGGAATGGCCACACTGTCTTCCACAATGGTGGAACTAATTTGCAATCCCTCCAACAGTGTAAAAGCCTTCCTATTTTTCCACATCCTTTCCAGCATCTGTTGTTTCCTGACTTTCAAATAATCACCATTCTAACTGGCGTGAGATTGTATCTCACTGTGGTTTTGATTTGCATTTCTCTGATGACCAGTGATGATGAGCATTTTCTCATGTGTCTGTTGGCTGCATATATGTCTTCTTTTGAGAAGTGTCTGTCCATATCCTTTGCCCAATTTTTGATGGTGTTTTTTTCTTGTAAATTTGTGTAAGTTTTTTGTAGATTCTTGATACTAGCCCTTTGTCAGATGGATAGATTGCCCACAATTTTCTCCCATTCTGTAGGTTGTCTATTCATGCTGTTGGTAGTTTCTCTTACTGTGCAGAAGCGCTTTAGTTTAATTAGATCTGATTTGTCTATTCTGGCTTTTGTTGCCATTGCTTTTGGTATTTTAGTCATGAAATCTTTGCCCATGCCTATGAACTGAATGATGTAGCCTAGGATTTCTTCTAGTGTTTTTATGGTTTTAGGCCTAACATTTAAGTCTTTAATCCCTGTTGAATTAATTTGTGTATAAGGTGTAAGGAAGGGATCCAGTTTCAGCTTTCTACCTATGACTAGCTAGTTTTCCCAGCACCATTTATTAAATAGGGAATCCTTTCTCCATTGCTTGTTTTTGTCAGGTTTTTCAAAGATCAGATGGTTGTAGATGTGTTGTGTTATTTCTGAGGCCTCTGTTCTGTTCCATTGGTCTATAGATCTGTTTTGATATCAGTACCATGCTGTTTGGTTACTGTAGCCTTGTAGTATAGATTGAAGTCAGATAGTGTGGTGCCTCCGGCTTTTTTCTTTTTGCTTAGATTGTCTTGGCGATATGGGCTCTTTTTTGGTTCCATATGAACTCTAAAGTAGTATTTTCTAATTCTGTGAAGAAAGTCATTCGTAGCTTGATGGGGATGGCATTGAATCTGTAAATTACCTAGGGCAGTATGGCCATTTTCACAATATTGGTTATTCCTATCCATGAGCATGGAATGTTCTTCCATTTGTTTGTGTCCTCTTTTATTTCGTTGAGCAGTGATTTGTAGTTTTCCTTGAAGAGTCGTTCACATCCCTTGTAAGATGTATTCCAAGGTATTTTATTCTCTTTGTAGCAATTGTCAATGGGAGCTCACTCATGATTTGGCTCTCTGTTGGTCTGTTACTGGTGTATACAAATTCTTGTGATTTTTGCATATTGATTTCTTATCCTGAGACTTTGCTAAAGTTGCTTATCAGCTTAAGGAGATTTTGGGCTGAGACGATGGGGTTTTCTAAATATACAATCATGTCATCTGCAAACAGAGATAATTTGACTTCCTAATTGAATACCTTTGTTTCTTTCTCTTGCCTGATTGCCCTGGCTGTGGGTTTGTCATAAATAGCTGTTATTATTTTGAGATACATTTCATCAATATGTAGTTTATTGAGAGTTTTTAGCAGGAAAGACTGTTGAATTTTGTCAAAGGCCTTTTCTATATCTATGGAGACAGTCATGTGGTTTTTGTCATTGATTCTGTTTATATGATGGATTACATTTATTAATTTGTGTATGTTGTACCAGCCTTGCATTCCAGGGATGAACAGTACTTGATCGTGGTGGATAAGCTTTTTGATATGCTGCTGGATTCCATTTGCCAGTATTTTATTGAGGATTTTCACATGGATGTTCATCAAGGATATTGGTCTAAAATTCTCTTTTTTTTGTTTTGTCTCTGCCAGGGTTTGGTATCAGGATGATACTGGTCCCATAAAATGAATTAGGGAGGATTTCCTCTTTTTCTATTGATTGGAATAGTTTCAGAAGGAATGGTACCAGCTCATTTTTGTACCTCTGGCAGGATTCAGCTGTGAATCCATTTGGTCCTGGATATTTTTTTGTTGGTATGCTATTAATTATTGCCTCAATTTTCAGATCCTGTTATTGGTCTATTCAGAGATTCAACTTCTTCCTGGTTTAATCTTGGGAGGGTGTATGTGTCCAGGAATTTATCCATTTCTTCTAGATTTTCTAGTTTATTTGTGTAGAGGAGTTTATAGTATTCTCTGATGGTAGTTTGTATTTCTGTGGGATCAGTGATGATATACCATTTATCATTTTTTATTGTGTCTATTTGATTCTTGTCTTTTTTCTTCTTTATTAGTCTTGCTAGTGGTCTATCAATTTTGTTGATCTTTCAAAAAATCAGCTCCTAAATTCATTGATTTTTTAAGGGTTTTTTTGTCTCTATCTCCTTTAGTTCTGCTCTGATCTTTCTTGCCTTTTGCTTGTTTTTGAATTTGTTTGCTCCTGTTTCTCTAGTTCTTTTAATTGTGATGTGGGGCTGTCGATTTTAGATCTTTCCTGCTTTCTCTTGTGGGCATTTAGTGCTATAAATTTCCCTCTGCACACTCCTTTAGATGTGTCCCAGAGATTCTGGTGTTTTTTGTCTTTGTTCTCACTGGTTTCAAAGAACATCTTTATTTTTGCCTTCATTTCGTTATTTGCCCAGTAGCCATTCAGAAGCAGGTTGTTCTGTTTCCATGTGTTTGTGCCATTTTGAGTGAGTTTCTTAATTCTAAGTTCTAATTTGATTGCACTGTGATCTGAGAGACAGTTTGTTGTGATGTCTGTTCTTTTACATTTGATGAGGAGTGCTTACTTCCAATTATGTGATCAATTTTAGAATAACTGTGATGTGGTGCTGAGAAGAATGTTTATTCTGGTGATATGGGGTGGAGAATTCGGTAAATTTCTATTAGGTCCACTTGGTGCAGAGCTGAGTTCAAGTCCTGGATATCCTTGTTAACCTTCTGTCTTGTTGATCTGTCTAATATTGACAGTGGAGTGTTAAAGTCTCCCATTATTATTGTGTGGGAGTCTAAGTCTGTTTGTAGGTATCTAAGGACTTACTTTACGAATCTGTGTGCTCCTGTATTGAGTGCATATATATTTAGGGTAGTCAGCGCTTCTTGTTGAATTGATCCTTTTACCATTATGTAATGGCCTTCTTTGTGTCCTTTGATCTTTGTTGGTTTAAATTCTGTTTTATCAGAGACTAGGATTGCAACCCCTGCTTTTTTTTAATTTTTAATTTTTTTGCTTTCCATTTGCTTGGTAGATCTTCCTCCATCCCTTTATTTTGAGCCTATGTGTGTCTCTGCATGTGAGATGGGTCTCCTGAATACAACACACTGATGGGTCTTGACTCTTTATCCAATTTGACAGTCTATGTCTTTTTATTGAGTCATTTAGCCCATTTACATTTAAGGTCAATACTGTTATGTGTGAATTTGATCCTGTCATTGTTATGTTAGCTCACTGTTTTTCCTGTTAATTGATGCAGCTTCTTCATAGTATCGATGGTCTTTACAATTTGGCATATTTTTTGCAGTGGCTGGTACCGGTAGTTCCTTTCCATGCTTAGTGCTTCCTTCAGGAGCTCTTTTAAGGCAGGCCAGGTGGTCTCAAAATCTCTCAGCATTTGCTTGTCTGTAAAGGATTTTATTTCTCCCTCACTTATGAAGCTTAGTTTAGCTGGATATGAAATTCTGGGCTGAAAATTCTTATCTTTAAGAATGTTGAATATTGACCCCCACTCTCTTCTGGCTTCTAGGGTTTCTGCTGAGAGATCTGCTATTAGTTTGATGGGTTTCCCCTTGTGGGTAACCCGACCTTTCTCTCTGGCTGCCCTTAACATTCTTTCCTTCATTTCAACCCTGGTGAATCTGACAATTAGTATCTTGGGGTTGCTCTTATCCAGAAGTAACTTTGTGGTGTTGTCTGTATTTCCTGAATTTGAATGCTGGCCTGCCTTGCTACATTGGGAAAATTCTCCTGAATAACATCCTAAGGAGTGTTTTCCAACTTGGTTCCATTCTCTCTGTCACATTTAGGTACACCAAGCAAACATAGATTTGGTCTTTTCACATAGTCCCATTTTTCCTGGAGGCTTTGTTCATTTCTTTTCACTCTTTTTACTCTAAACTTGTCTTCTCACTTTATTTTATTAATTTGATCTTCGATCACTGATATCCTTTCTTCCACTGGATTGAATCAGCTATTGAAGCTTGTGCATGTGTCACAAAGTTCTTGTGCCATGGTTATCAGCTCCATAAGGTCATTTAAGGTATTCTCTACACTGTTTATTCTAGTTAGCCATAGTCTGACCTTTTTTCAAGGATTTTAGCTTCCTTGCGATGTGTTCGAACATGCTCTTTTAGCTTGGAGAAGTTTGTTATTACCAGCCTTCTGAAGCCTCCTTCTGTCAACTCGTCAAAGTCACTCTCCCTCCAGCTTTGTTCCATTGCTGGTGAGGAGCTGCAATCCTTTGGAAGAAAAGAGGTGCTCTGGTTTTTAGGATTTTCAGCTTTTCTGTTCTGGTTTCTTCCCATCTTTGTGGTTTTATCTATCTTTGGTATTTGATGTTGGTAACCTACAGATGGGGTTTTGGCGTGGATGTCCTTTTTGTTTATGTTGATGCTATTCCTTTCTGTTTGTTAGTTTTCCTTCTGACAGTCAGGTCCCTCAGCTGCAGGTCTGTTGGAGTTTGCTGGAGGTCCACTCCAGACCCTGTTTGCCTGGGTATCAACAGAGAAGGCTGCAGAACAGCAAATATTGCTGCTTGATCCTTCCCTGGAAGATTCGTTGAAGAGGGTCTCCCACCTGTATGAGGTGTCTGTTGGCCCTTACTATGAGATGTCTCTCAGTTAGGCTACACGGGGTTCAGGGACCCATTTGAGGAGGCAGTATGTCCATTCTCAGAGCACAAACACCATGCCAGGAGAACCACTGCTCTCTTCAGAGCTGTCAGATGGGAGGTTTAAGTCTGCAGAAGTTTCTGCTGCCTTTTATTCAGCTATGCCCTGTCCGCAGAGGTGGAGTTTATAAAGGCAGTAGGCCTTGCTGAGCTGTGAGTGGCTCTACCCTGTTCAAGCTTCCTGGCCACTTTGTTTACCTACTGAAACCTCAAAAATTGTGGATTCACCTCCACCTGCTCAGCTGCAGCAGGAAGGTTAATCTCAGATTAACTTGCACTGGCAGTAAGCAAGGCCCTATGGGTGTGGGACCCAATGAATCAGGCACAGGAGAGAATCTCCTGGTCTGCCAGTTGCTAAGACTGTGCAAAAAGTGCAGCATTTGGGCAAGAGTGTCCTGTTTTTCCAGGTACAGTCTGTCATGCCTTCCCTTGGCTAGGAAAGGAAAATCCCCCAACCCCTTGCACTTCCTGGGTGAGTTGATGCCCTGCCCTGCTTCAGCTCACCCTCCATGGGATGAACTCACTGTCCAATCAGTCCCAATGAGATGAATCAGGTAGCTCAGTTGGAAATGCAGAAATCACCCATCTTGCATTGATCACACTGGGAGCTGCAGACCAGAGCTCTTCCTATTTGGCTATATTGGAATGAGAGTTTAAATCAATCAGTTTAATATATCACATTAACAGAGTAAAAGATGTAAACCACACAATCACCTCAAATAATGCAGAAAAGCCAACTGACAGTATTAATCATCTTTTCAAGATAAAAAAACTCAATAAACTAGAAATAAAAGGAAACTAACATAGCAAAATATATGTAAATAACTCATCACCAACTGGGTTCAACAGCTCATGCCTATAGTCCCAGCAGTTTGGGTGGCTGAGGTGGGTGGATGATTTTAGGTCAGGAGTTCCAGACCAGCCTGACCAACATGGTGAATCCCAGTCTCTACAAAAAATATTAACATTAGCTTGACTTTGTGGTATGTGCCTGTAGTCCCAGCTACCAGGGAGGCTGAGGCATGAGAATAGCTTGAACTTGGGAGGTGGAGGTTGCAGTGAGCCCAGATCATGCCACTGCACTCCAGCCTGGTTGACAGAGCAAGATCCTATCTCAGAAAAACAAAAACAACAACAAAAACAAAAAAACAAAAACAATCATCACTAATATTATACTGAATTCTGAAGTGTGGAAAGTTTATCCTCTAAGGTTAATAATAAGGCAAGATATTCACTGTTGCCACATCTATTCAAAAATAGCAGTGAAAGTCCTGGCAAAACAACTAGGCAATGAAAAAAAGAAAAGATCCACATTCTAAAGGAAGAAGTAAAATTACCTGTTACTTATGATATGATGTTATATACAAAAAAAAATCCTATATGCTGAAAACAATACCTGTTAGAACTAATAGTTGCATTTAGCAAAATTGCAGAATACAAAATTAAGTGTATTTCTCTTCATTACACGGTACAATCCAAGTTTTTAAAATTCCATTGAAAATAGCATTAAGAAGAATATACTTTGGAATAAACAAGCAAAGAGATGTAAGACTAGTATACTAGAAGTTACAAGATGTTGCTGAAGAAAAGTCACAAACAATGGGGAAGATATTCTATATTTGTAGATTAGACAATTGAAAAGATATCCCATATTCATAAATTAGAAAACAATATTCTTAAGTCTATACTAATGAAATCAACAACAGATTAAATGCAATAGCTATATAAATCATAACAATATTTACTTGCCGAAATACAAAATTCTAAAACATATGAAATCTCAAGATTGAAAATAGCCAATTAAACTTGTAAAATAATGTCAATTGTGGAGCCCTCACAATTTTTAAATCAAAAACTAATTGCAGTGCTGTTGAACTCTTTTCAAATGTGGTATTTTGAGGCCAGGTTCTATGGCTTACACGTGTAACCACAGCATTTTGTGAGGCTGAGGTAGGAGGATTGCTTGAACCCAGGAGTTCAAACCACACTGGATATCCTAGTGAGAACACCCATCGCTAAAAAAAAATTAAAATTAAAATTAACCTGGCAATGTGACATGAACCTGTAGTCTCAGCTATTCCAGAGGCTGAAGTGAGAGGATTTTTTAAGCCTGGGAGAGCAAGGCTGCAGTGAGCCATGGTCGCACCAGTGCACCCCAGCCTGGATGACAGAGAACCTGTCTCAAAAAGTAAAAAGGAGAAAATCTGAAAAGAAATGTATTAAATCAAGACGTGTAGACATAGAAAATAATAGAGACCCCTCTCTCCACAAAACCTTGTATATATGGTCAAAATGATCTTCAACAAGGGTGCAAAGGCCAAACTATGGAGAGGGAATAATAGCCCCCTTTAACACAAAAACGGTATGAAGATTTGCTATCAACATGTAAAATATAGAAGTCAGAATTGTAGTTTATACTATATTTTTTTAAAAACTCAAAATGTGTAAATCTGAAAGTCTTACACAAAAATAGAAGGGAAAAATATCCAAAATTATGCCATGGAATTTGGCAATGGGTTCTTGACTGCCAGTAGCCCCACATCCCTGGAGCATCCATCCGCTCACCGCTGCCTGGTGCTGGGTCCTTCCACACTTGTCACACTGCTTTGTGCGGGGCTCTGAGGGGCACGAGCCAGGACACCAGGCCGAGCACAGGGCACAGGCCGGGCGTTCTCCGGCTATTCGAGGGCAGGCTGTCCCCATGACAGCCTCAGGCGCAGGAGGGAGGACGGCCTGATTCGAGTCTGCGGAAGGAGGAAGAAGCTCGTTTCCTGAGCCAGCAGGGACACAGAGGCGGATGCGGGACACAGGGACACAGGGGTGGATGCCATAAAAATATATGGCATATATTTTGAAACATGGCCGCAATTTGAATTATTAGAGTGTTATGCTGAAACTGCACCAAAATTTATCATTCCAGTGACTACAGGGAATTTTTAATAGTTGTTATTTTTATAATAAAATTAAACTTTAATGAAATAACTGACTTTCAAACTTCAGCAAGAGGACAAATATTCAGCCAGAGGTATCAGTTCCCGGTTTCTGCTTCGGGTCCTCTCTGGTCTCCCACAGCCCCTCTTGCATCACTCAGGTCTAAGGGGCCACCTGGCCTGGCCTGTGTTCCCTCGTCCCTCCCCTTCCCCACCCAGATCCTGCAGCGCCTTCCTGGGGCAGGGGCGGCGAACCGTCCAGAGCGGGAGGCTCCATCGCCCAGGGCAGCACCGCTCCGCCCCTCTCCACACCTGCCCAGCCCCTGGCAAAGGAGTCGCCTGGGCCTGGCCCGCTGCCCGCCCCCCAATGCCTGCCCTGTGCCTGCAATGGCGACGCTGCCAACAAGAGGTGCCAGAGACCAGAGACCGCGGCGCAACCCGCCCGGAGAGCAGGATCCCACTCACCTGGGAGCGGGGGCACGTCCCTTCCGGTAGGCGATGGAGTTAAGATTGTTTCCTTATTTATTTTGCTTAAAACTGGTAGAATGTCACTATTATATGAAGTACCCATGACTCTCTCAGTAAATTTGAGCAAACGTTTATTAGTTTTTGTCAGTTTAACTAGTTCTTTTGTGTCTATTATTAAGGTGAAATTTAACTTCTATCTGAAATCAGTAAGATATAGAGAGATTTTAATGACAAGTGAATATTTTTTTTCTCAGGGGGAACTGAATTATGAATTGAATGAATGAATTATGAATTAAATGAATGAATTCATTAGCAAGGTAGAGAGGACACTAACCAATCGGTAGTTTTAATCAATCTGTATTCCCTCCCCCCTCCCTCTTTGTTTTTTGTTTGTTTGTTTGTTTTTGAGACAGAGTTTTGCTCCGTCGCCCAGGCTGGAGTGATGTGGCGCGATCTTGGCTCACTACAACCTCCGCCCCCCGGGTTCAAGCGACTCTCTGCCTCAGACCCCTGAGTAGCTGGGATTACAGGCGCCAGCCACCATGCCCAGTTAATTTTTGTGTTTTCATTAGAGGCGGGGTTTCACCACGTTGGCCAGGCTGGTCTCAAACTCCTGACCTCGGGTGATCCGCTCACCTTGGCCTCTCAAAGTGTTGGGATTATAGGCGTGAGCCACCAGTCCCGGCCCCTCCTACTCCTCTGTATTATGACCATGTGTACCCAGCATTTAGCTCCCACCTATGAAAGAGAACATGTGGTATTTTGTTTTTTGCTTTTGCATTAGTTTTCTGGAAACAATGCATTCATGTTGCTTCAAATGGCATAATTTTGAGTTTTTTTCTGGCTGTATAGTATTCCATAAGTCTTTATCCAATCCACCACTGATGGATGTCTGGATTAAGTCTATGTCTTTGTGATTGTGAATACTGCTGTGATAAAAATATAGCTACATGTGTCTTTTTGATAGGGTATTTATTTTCTTTCGGATATATACCCAGTAATGGGGTTACTGGATTGAATGGTAGATCAACTCTCAGTTCTTTAAGAAATCCCCAACCTGCTTTCCACAGTGGCTGAACTAATTTACATTCCTTCAGAAAGTGTATAAGTGTTCTCTATTCTCTAAATCTTCACCAATATGTGTTTTTCTTTTGACTTTTCAAAAAAAGCCATTCTGACCGGTGTGAAATGGTATTTCATTTAGGTTTTGATTTGCATTTCTCTAATAAATAATGATGATGAGCACTTTTACATACGTTTGTTGGGTGCTTGTGTGTATGTCTTCTTTTGAAAAGTGTCCGTTCATGTCCTGTTGCCCACTTTTTAATGGAGTTACTTGCTGCTTGCTTGTTGATTTGTTTAAGTTCCTTATAGGTTCTGCATAATAGACCTCTGTTAGATGCATAGTTTGTGAATATTTTCTTTCATTCTGTGGGTTATCTCTTTACTACCTTGATAGTTTCTCTTGTTGTGCAAAAGTTTTTCAGTTTAATTAAATCCAACTTGTCATTTTTTGTTTTAGTTGCAATTGCTTTTGAGGACTTAGCCATAAATTATTTGCCAAAGCTGTTATCAAGAAAAGTATTTCCTAGGTTTTTTTCTAGGCGTTTTATAGCTTGAGATTTTTCATTTAACTCTTTAATCCATCTTAAGCTAATTTTTGTATTTGGTGAAATATGGGGGTCTAGTTTTATTCTTCTGCATATGACTAGCCAGTTATCCCCGCATTATTTATTAAATAAAGTCTTTTCCCCATTCCTTACTTTTGTCAACTTTGTTAAAGATGTGATGGTTGCAGGCATGTGGCCTTAGTTTCTAGTACTCTAGTCTGTTCCATTGGTCTATGTGTCTGTTTTTCTACCAGTACCATGTTGTTTTGATTACTATAGTCTTCTAATATGGTTTGAAGTCATGAAATATGATGTCTCTAGCCTATGTCTCTAGCCTTAGTATTGCTTTGGCTTGGCTAGCCTATGTCTCTAGCCTTAGTATTGCTTTGGCTTGGCTATTCAGACTCCTTTTAGGTTCCATATAAATTATAGATGTTTTCTATTTTGTGCAAAATGACAGTAGTAGTTTGATAGGAAAAGCATTGAATCTGTAAATCGCTTTGAGCAGTATACTCATCTGCACGCAGATGATACTCCAGTGTATGTTCTGTGGTTGATGAGTGAAGTGTATTGTAATTCCAAATGGTCAAGCCAGACCCTGCCCCCGCCCGGCTGCTCCTCTGCCAGAGCTCGAGACCTCTAGCCAGGGGCCCTCTAGAGCCACTGGGGATGGGGCTGAGGGCCGCTTCCCGCCCCCATGCAGCTGCTGCAGGGCAGACCGCCTGGCTTGGCCGTAGCCACAGGGACATCTGGCCCTGCTTCCGAGATGCGGGGGAGTGCGGGCAGGCTCAGGAGTTGCCTGGAGGCTGCTGCCTGCACACAGAAGGTGGCTGCAGCTTGGGAGCCCAGGCGGGCTGGAGGTGCATGGCCTGGTTGGCCTCGGGATCGCCAGCGCGCCCAGCCTGAGGGCCCCCAGGCCGTGCCTCCCACCCACTCCTCCACCTGAGAGAGATCGGGGCCACTGTCATGGGCACTCGGCAGTCACCCCATGTGGGGTTGAGCGGCGGGTTTTCAGTTCTCGCCCCTGTGCAGCCGCCACCGCCGGGCAGAATGCCTGGCTTGGCCACAGCCACAGGGACACCTGGCCCTGGTTCTGCAAGACTGGGAGCGCAAGCGGGCTCAGGGGTTGCCAGGCAGCTGCTGCCTGCACACAGAGGGCGACTGCAGCTTGTGCGCCCAGGCAGCGGAGCATGGTCTGGGTGGCCTCTGGAATGCGTGCACACCAGGTCTGAGGGCCTCCCTGGTGGTGCCACCTGCCCCAGTCTTCCTCTGCTGGAGCCTGGAGCAGCTGGAATGGCCACTCTGCAGTCACAGGGGATAGAGTTAAGTTTTCTTATCCCACACATGCACACAAAAAGGTGTGAGGTAATTAACATGTTCATTGACTTCGTTTTGGTAATCATTTCAGAATGTGCATATAAACGCATCACATGTACAATTTTTATTTCTCTATTACACCTCAGTAAAGCTGAAATAATTAACAGGATTGAAAGGATAAACCCACAGTTCTATAGTCACAGTTGGACACTTCAATACCTCATTTTAATTAATGGATAGAAAAACCAGACAGAAGCTTCATGAGAAATACAAGAGTTAAACAACGGTATAAGCCACTGAGAGCTAATACGCATATATAGGACAGTCCATCCAACAAGAGCAGAATATACATTCCTTTCAAGTGTATATGGAAGTTCTCTAGGATGGGCCATATCTTCGTCCACAAAATATGTTCTAATCATTTTTAAAAGTTTGAAATCATACAAAATATAATTTACAGCCACAATGGAAGAAACAACAGTTAAATAAGTCAAAACTGGAAAATTCACAAAAATGTGGAAATTAAACAATACAGTCTTCAACTACCAGTGAGTGAAAAAAATAAATCACAAGCAAAATTATAAAATATCTTGAGATAAATTAAAATAAAAACAAAACCTACCAAAACTTATTGAATGCAGTGAAAGTAGAGTTCAAAGGAAAATGTATGGATATAAACAACTACATTTAAGAAAAATCTCAAATCAACATCCTCACTCTATACCTAAAGGCAGTGGAAGAAGACAAAAGAAGACTAAATCCAAAGCTAGCAGTATGAAAGAAATAATAGAGAGCATAATTAGAGCATAAATCAATAAAATAGAAGTTTGGAGAGCAGTAGAATGAATAAACATAGATTATTTGAAAGATCAAGCCTTTCACTATATTGACTGAGCAAAAGATGGAAGACTAATTATTAAAATAATAAATGAAAGCAGAGCCATTACTACCAACTTTACAGAAATACAAAAGGATTACAGGAGTATACTGTGAACAACTGTCTAACAACAAATTAGCTGCCCTGGATGAAATGGACGAATCACTAGAAAGACACAAACTACCAAAGTGGCTCAAGAAGAAAGAGAAAATCTGAATAGACCTATAACCTAGGAGATTGAATTAGTAATCGAAAGTGATTAACAAAGAAACATTTATGACCAAATAGCTGCATTAACTGGTGAGTCAACCTAACATTTAAAGAAGAATTAATACCATTTCTTCTCAAACTCTTCTGACATAATATATGAAGAAGGAATACTTGCTAATTCATTTTTTGATAACAGCATTATCCTTATACCAAAGCCAAAGAGAGCACAAAAAGAGAACTACAGAACAATATCCCTTATGAATATATAAGCAAAAATCTCAGCAAAATACTAGCAATACTAGCAAAATACTAGCAGCAATACTGTATAATCAAAGGATTGTAAACTATCACCCTGTGAGATTTATCCCCAAAATGCAAGGGTGGCTCAACATATAAAAAATCAATCAGTGTAATATACTCTAACAGTAAAATGAATAAGCACGTGATTATTTCAATTGATGCAGAGAAAACATTGATGAAATACAACGCCCTTCTATAATAAAAATACTCAATAAACTAGGCATAGAAGGGATTTTCAGCAACATGACAATAGGATGTACAAAAACCCAACAGTTAATATCATGATCAATGATGAAACACTGAAAGCTGTTTTCCTAACATCTAGAACAAGACAAGCATGGTGCATTTGCCACTTGTATTCAATGTACCACTGGCAATTTTAGCCAGAGCAATTAGGCAAGACGAAGAAATAAAAGGCATCTAAATTAGAAATAAAAAACAGAAGTAAAATTATATCTACACATGATCTTATGTGTATAAAGCTCCAAACAAAACACTAAACCAATTATAACTAATAAAAGAGGCAGGATGCAAAACAAACATAGGCAAATGAGCTATATTTCTATATAGTTGTAAAGAACTATGAAAACATTTTAAAAATTCCATTTATAATAGCATCAAAGAATAAGTTATTCAGGCATAAATCTAACCATGGTGGTATACACAAAACTTTGCTGAAAAAAACGAAAGAGAGTGGAAATAACTGGAAAGACATTCTGTGTTCACGAGTTGTAAGACAATATTGTTAAGATGACAATACCATCTAAAGTAATCTACAGATTCAATGCAATACCATCAAAATCCCAAAGGCATTTCTGCAGAAAGAAAGAAACTCATTCTACAGTTCATACAAAAATTCAAAGGATCTGACAGACAAAACACTCTTGAAAAAGAATATTAGAAAACTCACATTTTTCAGTTTCACAGCCTACTACAAATCTACAGTAATCAAGAGAGTGTGGTACTGGCATAAGACTAATAGACTTTTAGACCAATACAATAGAACAGATTTAAGATCCTACAAATTAGTGCTCACATATATGGTCAATGACTGTTCAACAAGCTGTCCAAGTCTAGTCAAGGGAGGAAAGAACAGTCTCTTCAACAGCTGGATGTCAGTGCACAAGAGAGAAGTTAGACCCTTACCTTGCAGTACACATGAAAATTAATTCTAAATTAATAAAAGACTTACATGTAAGGACTAAAGTATGTAACTCTTAGAAGAAAACACAAGGTAAACATTTATGACCTTTGAGTTTTAAGTGTATTTTGAAATATGACAGAAAAGCACAGATAACAAAAGAAAATACACGTAAATTAGATTTCATCAAAATAAAAAACCTTTATGCATCAAAGGATACTATCAAGGGAGTTAAAAGACAACCGATAATATGTGAGAAAATATGTATCTGATAAAATCAAAGTGTGTATCTGATAAAAGCTTAATATCCCACAACTCAACATCAGAATTTCTAACATCCCAATTAAAAAATAGGCAAAGGACTTGAATAGATATTTCTCCGAAGAAGATACACAAATGTCTAAGACGGATAAGAAAAGATGCTAAACACCGTTATTCATTAATAAAATGCAAGACAAAACCCAAATGAGATACCATTTTGCATCCACTAGTAAGGCTTTCATAACAACGACACAGAAAATCAATGTTGCTAAGGAGGTGGAGAAATTGGAGCCCTCATGAACTGGCTGCTAGGAATAGAAAATGATGCACTTGCCGTGGAAAACAATTTGGTGGTTCCTCACAGAATCACACAGAGAAACAGGAGCTGCTGGCTTCCGGGTTCTCCTGGGCTGGTGCGGTAAGTCCCAGAATCGCAGGCGCGCATCCCTTCCCGCCTGAGGGCCTGCCTGGCCGTGACTCCCGCCCCTCTTCTCCTCCGAAGAGACGTCGGGGCCGCTCCAGGGGCCGTCCGCAGCCACCGGGGATGGGGCTGAGGGTCGGTTCCTGCCCCGGTGCAGCCGCCAGGCAGACCGCCTGGCTTGGCCGCAGCCACGGCGATATCCAGGCCCGGGTCTGCGAGGCTGGGCGCGCCAGCCAGCTTGGGAGTTGCCTGGCGCCTGTAGCTGGGCGCCCAGGTGGTGGAGCATGGCCTGGGCGGCCTCTGGATCGCAAGTGCCCCTGGCCTGAGAGCCCGCCAGACCCTGCCCCCGCTCGGCTCCTCCTATGCCAGAGCTCGACACCTCTAGCCAAGGGCCCTCTGCAGCCACGGGGGATAGGGCTGAGGGCCGGTTCCCGCCCCCGTGCAGCTGCTGCAGGGCAGACCGCCTGGCTTGGCCGCAGCCACAGGGACATCTGGCCCTCGTTCCGAGATGTGGGAAGTGAGGGCGGACTCGGGAGTTGCCTGGAGGTTGCTGCCTGCACACAGAAGGCGGCTGCAGCTTGGGTGCCCAGGCGGGCTGGAGGTGCATGGCCTGGTCGGCCTCGGGATCGCCAGCGCGCCCAGCCTGAGGGCCCCCAGGCTGTGCCTCCCGCCCAGTCCGAGGGCCCCCAGGCTGTGCCTCCCGCCGAGTCCTCCACCTGAGGGAGATCGGGGCCATTGGTATGGGCCCTCAGCAGTCACCCCGTGTGGGGTTGAGCGGCGGGTTCTCAGTTCTCGCTCCTGTGCAGCCGCCGCCGCCGGTCAGAATGCCTGGCTTGGCCGCAGCCACTGGGACACCTGGCCATGGTTCTGCGATGCTGGCAGCGCGAGCGAGCTCGGGGGTTGCCAGGCAGCTGCTGCCTGCACACAGAGGGCGACTGCAGCTTGGGCGCCCAGTCGGCGGAGCATGGTCTGGGTGGCCACTGGAATGCATGCGCTTGAGGCCTGAGGGACCCGCTGTTGGTGCCACCTGCCCTGCTCTGCGCCTCTCCGCGCCTGCGCCGGCGCCCTGCGCCGCCTCCGCGCCTGCGCTGGCGCTCTGCTCCTCTGCCTTTGCGAAGGGCGCTCTGCCTTTGCTAGGGCGGAGCTGCCTTCTCCTCAGCACAGACCCGGAGAGCATCGCGAGGGCGGAGCTGAGTTCTCCTCTGCACAGACTTCGGAGATACAGCGAAGGCGGAGCAGTGTTCGCCTCAGCACAGACCCGGGCGGGCGGGCCGGGGGCACCGCGAGGGCGGAGCTGCGTTCTGCTCAGCACACACCCGGGGGACACCGCGAAGGCAGAGCAGCGTTCTCCTCAGCACAGACCTTGGGGGCACTGCCTCGCTTTGGGACAACTCGGGGCCGCATCAACGGTGAATAAAATCCTTCCTGTTTGCAGCCCTGAATAATCAGGGTCAGAGACCAGTTAGAAGGGTTCAGTGTGGAAAACGGGAAACCAAAAGCCCCTCTGAATCCTGCCCACCGAGATTCTCCCCAGCCAAGGCGAGGCGGCCGCAGTGCGAGATCCACACCGCAGCCTCGGAAGACAAATGCGGCATTCCTAATGCAGACATGACACCCAAAGTATGACACCCCCATTGCTCATGTAAAAAGCACCTGTAATGCTAATGCGCTGCCTCAATACAAAAATATTAATATAAGACCCGCAATCCCCTCGCTGCCGTGCAGTCCAAAGGCAGCCATCATAATAATCAACATTGACATAGTCAATACAAACTTAGTAAAGAACCTAGGGTTAAGGTTGGTGTTAGGGTTAGGGGTTAGGGGTTAAGTTTAGGGTTAGGGGTTGGAGATAGGGATTGGGGTCAGAGTTAGGGGTTAGGAGTCAACGTTTAGAGTTAGGGTTTAAGAGATGTTAGGGGTTAGGGATTAGGGGTTAGGGTTGGGTTAGGGTGAGGGTTGGGGTTAGGGGTTAGGGTTAGGGATAGTGGTTAGGGTTTGGGTCAGGGGTTAGGGGTCAGGGTCAGTGGTTAGGGGTCAGGGTCAGGGTCAGGGGTCCCACGCTGCGATTTGTCTATTTACTCTGCTGACTGTTCCCTTTGCCATGCAAAAGCTCTTTAGTTTAATTAAGTCCCAGCTATTTATCTTTGTTTTTATTGCATTTGCATTTGGGTTCTTGGTCATGAAATCCTTGCCTATGCCAATGTCTAGAAGGGTTTTTCCAGTGTTATCTTCTAGAATTTTTACAGTTCAGGAATTAGGTTTAAGTTCTTAATCCATCTTGAGTAGATTTTTGTATAAGGTGAGAGATGAGAATCCAGTTTTATTCCCCTACATGTGGCTCGCCAATTATCCCAACATCATGTGTTGAAAAGGGTGTCCTTTCCCCACTTTATGTTTTTGTTTGCTTTGTCAAAGATCAGATGGCTGTAAGTATTTGGGTTAATTTCTGAGTTCTCTCTTCTGTTCCATTGGTCTATGTGCCTATTTTTAAACCAGTACCATGCTGTTCTGGTAACTATGGCCTTATTGTACAGTTTGAAATCAAGTAGTGTGATGCCTCCAGGTTTGTTCTTTTTGCTTAGCCTTGGTTTGGCTACATGGCACTCTTTTGGTTCCATATTAATTTTAGAATTGTTTTTGTAATTCTGTGAGGGATGATGGTGGTATTCAGATGGGGATTGCATTGAATTCGTAGATTGCCTTTAACAGAATGGTAATTTTCACAATATTAGTTCTACCCATCCATGAGCATGGGGATGTGTTTCCATTTGTTTGTGTCATCTATGATTTCTTTTCTTTCTTGTTTTTTTTTTTTTTTTTTCTTTTTCAGAGGTAGTTTCGCTCTTGTCGCTGAGGTGGGAGTTCAATGGTGTTATCTCGGCTCACTACAACTTCTGCCTCCCGGGTTCAAGCGATTCTCCTGCCTCAGTTTCCCGAGTAGCTGGGAATATAGGCATGCGCCAATGTGCTTGGCTCCATCTATGATTTCTTTCAGCAGTGTTTTGTAATTTTCATTGTAGAGGTCTTTTGATTACTTTGCTAGGTATATTCCTAAGTTTTGTTTGTTTTTTGTTTGTTTGTTTTTTGCAGCTATTGTAAAAGGGGTTGAGTTCTTGATGTGATTCTCAGCTTGATAGCTGTTGATGTATAGAAGAGCTACTGATTTGTGTCCATTAATCTTGTATCTGGAAACTTTGCTGAATTCTTTTATCAGTTCTAGGAGCTTTCTAGAGGAGTCCGTAGGGCTTTCAAGGCAAAAGATCATATCATCAGCAACCAGTAACAGTTTGACTTCCTCTTTACCGATTTGGATTTCCTCTATTTCCTTCTTTTGTCTGATTGCTCTGGCTAGGACTTCCAGTACTATGTTGAAGAGGAGTGGTGAGAGTAGGCTCTTCATCTTGTTCCAGTTCTCAAAGGGAATGCTTTCACCTTTTCCCCATTCAGTATTATGTTGGCTGTGGGTCTGTCATAGATGGCTTTTATTACATTAAGGTATGTTCCTTGTATGCCTATTTTGCTGAGAGCTTTAATCATAAAGCAATGCTAGATTTTGTCAAATGCTTTTTCTGCATCTATTGATAAAATCATGTGAGTTTTTAAAAAATTCTGTTTATTTGGTGTATCACATTTATTGACTTGCATATGTTAAACCATTCCTGTGTCACTGGTATGAAACCCACTTGATCATGGTGGAATATCTTTTTGATATGTTGTTGGATTCAGTTAGATAGTATTTTGTTAAGGATTTTGGCATCTGTGTTCATCATGGATATTGGTCTGTAGTTTTCTTTTTTGGTTATGTCCTTTCATGGTTTTGGTATTAGGGTGATGCTGGCTTCATAGAAAGAAGGGAGTGTTTCTTCTTTCTCTGTCTTGTGGAATAGTGTGAAAGGATTGGTATCATTTCTTCTTTGAATGAAAGAAAATATTCTTTGAATGTCTGGTAGAATTCTGCTGTGAATCTGTCTGGTCCTCGGCTTTTTTTGTTGGTAATTTTAAAATTACCATTTCAATCTTGCTGCTTGTTTTATTGGTCTGCTTGGGGTATCTACTTCTTCCTGATTTAAGCTAGGAGGGTTGTATTTTTCCAGGAATTTATGCAACTCTTCTGGGTTTTCTAGTTTATGTGCCAAAAGGTGTTCATAGTACCCTTGAATAATCTTTAATATTTCAGTGGTGTCAGTTGTAATATCCCCTGTTTCATTTCTTAGTGAGGTTATTTGGATTTCCTCTCTTCTTTTCTTGGTTAATCTTATAATGGTCTATCGATTTTGTTTATCTTTTCAAATAACCAACTTTTTGTTTTATTCATGTTTTGTATTTGTTGTTGTTGTTGTTGCTGTGTCAATTTCATTTAGTTCTGCTCTGATCTTGGTTATTTCCTTTGTTTGCTGGGATTGGGTTTGGCTTGTTCCTGCTTCTCCAGTTCTCTGAGATGTGAACTTAGATTGTCTGTGCTCTTTCATACTTTTTGACATAGGTGTTTAGGGCTACAAACTTTCCTCTTAGCACTGCCTTTGCTGTATCCCAGAGGTCTTGATAGGTTGTGTCATCCAGTTCAAAGAAATTTTTTCCATTTCCATCTTGATTTTGTTTTTCACCCAGTGCTCATTCAGGAGCAGGTTATTTAATTTCCATGTATTTGCATGGTTTTGAAGATTCCTTTTGGAGTTGATTTTCAGTTTTATTCCACTGTGATCTGAGAGAGTGCGTGGTACAATTTCAATTTTCTTAAATTTATTGAGACTCGTTTTATGGCCTATCATATGGTCTGTCTTGGAGAAAATTCCATGTGCTGTTGAATGGAATGTGTATTCTGTGGTTGTTGGATGAAATGTTCTTATATATCTGTTAAGTCCATTTGTTCCAAAGTATAGTTTAAATCCAGTGTTTCTTTGTTGACTTTCTGTCTTGATGACCTGTCTAGTGCTGTCAGTGGAGTAATGAAGTCCCCCACTATTATTGTGTTGCTGTCTATCTTATTTCTTATGTTTACTAGTGATTGTTTATAAATTTGGGAGCTCCAGTGTTAGGTTCATGTATGTTTAGGATTGTCATGTTTTTCTGTTGAATGAGACCTTTACCATTATATACTGTCTTTGTCTCTTTTAGCTACTGTTGCTTTAAAGTTTGTTTTGTCTCATATGAGAATAGCTACCGCTGCTCGCTTTTGGTGTCCATTTGCATGAAATGCCTTTTTCTGCCACTTTCCTTAAGTTTATGTAGGTCGTTATGTGTTAGGTGAGTCTCCTGAAGGCAGCAGATAGTTAGTTGGTGAGTTATTATCCATTCTGTGGTTCTGTATCTTGTAAGTGGAGCATTGAAGCCGTTTACAACCAACATTAGTATTAAAAAGTGAGGTACCATTATGCTCTCTGTTGCCTCTGTACTTTGTTTTTGTTTTTTGTTTTTGCTTTTTAACTTGTATTTTTGTTTTATAGGTCTTGTGTGATTTATGCTTTAATGAAGTTCTGTTTTGATGTGTTTCCAGGGTTTGTTTCATGATTTAGAGCTCCTTTTAGCAGTTCTTACAGTGCTGGTTTGGTAATGGCAAATTCTGTCAGCATTTGTTTGTCTGAAAATGACTGTATCTTTCTTCCATATATGATGTTTAGTTTTGCTAGATACAGAATTCTTGGCTGATAATTGTTTTGTTTGAGGAGGCTGAAGAAAGGGCCCCAATCCCATCTAGCTTTTAAGGTTTCTGCTGCAAAATCTGCTGTTAGTTTAATAGGTTTTCCTTTATAGGTTACCTAGTGCTCCTGTCTCACAGCTGTTAAGATTCTTTCTTTTGTCTTAACTTTGGATGACCCAATGACAATGTGCCTAGGCTAAGATCTTTTTGTGATGAATTTCCCAGGTGTTATTTGTGCTTCTTTTATTTGGATGTCTAGGCCATGGAAGGTTTCCTTGATTATTCCCCCAAATATGTTTTCCTAGCTTTTAGAATTCACTTCTTCCTCAGGTACACCAATTAGTCTTAGGTTTCATTGTCTTAGGCCCCATCACTGGGGCCACTACACATGACATGGGATGTGGGCCATCGGGCAAAGGGCGCGGAGATGGGGCGCTGCCAGGGGAGCCAAGGAGGAAAGAGAGCGCTTTCCAAATTGTCTTCCAGGGTTTCAATGTGCATTTTATTAACTCAGAATCTGTCAGGAATAATACTAGGGAGCTACCTTTCCCTGGAGATGGGTCTTGTCAGTGGAGTGAGATAGGTTGGGGGGAGGAAGAGGAATGGGAGGCTCAGTTTATAAATATTAAGATCAGCAAGGGTGTGCTGCTGGCAGGAGCAGAGAGAGCCTGGAGATTTGGGTGGCTGCCGTTGGTAAGTGGTTGCAATCCAGAGAGTGGGATTGAGTTCCTCCCTTGTCATGTTAGCATCCCGTTTCCTGGGCGTGGGTCTAATGCCCTGCAGATGGTCATTTCACTCATGGTGGCTTTGTCTCTCTTCTGCCATCTCCAGACTCAGCTTCGCACTCCAGGGCTGCGTACCACCAGCCACTGTCATGTTAACCCCTTCCCAGGCCAATGTGTCCTTGGCCTGGAGCCCGATCTGCTGGACAGCCTGGGACCGTCCATTTTCAGGGTGGTGGGCAACCTGGTGGCCATCGTGGTGCTGTGCAAGTCGCGCAAGGAGCAGAAGGAGACCACCTTCTACACAGTTATGTGGCTGGCTGCCACCGACCTGTTGTTCACTTTGCTGGTGAGCCAGGTGACCATCGCCATGTACATGAAGGGTGGGTAACCTGGGGGCCAGCTGCTGTGCGAGTACAGCATCTTCAGCCTGTTCTTCTTCAGTCAGTCCAGCCTCAGCATCGTCTGTGCCGTGATATCTATACAGGTAATTTGTGTTAGACATTCTTAGAAGAGTTTCAAAAGTTTTATGTTTGTATCTCAGTTATAAACAGAGTCCTCAAATGCATACAAAGGAAATCATGCCATGATTGAATTTTAGCAGGAATAAGTTTATTTTACCTATTCAAAATTAAAATACTTTTGTTGTGTTTGAACATGTGTTTTAAAGATATGTTTTTGAAAAAAGTTTAAGTACATATTTAATCATGTCCGCTTTTCTATCCCAAGAAATAATTTCATATATAGTTTATTTAAATTTTTTAACAAAAATGTAGCATGATTTTTTTAATTGTATATTTTATTTAACCCAATATATATCCAAAATATTGGGTCAATATGTAATCAATATAAAAATTGTTAGACATAGTTTGCATTCTTTTTTCATATGAAATCTTTGAAATCCATTGTGTATTTTACATTTTAGGATGTCTCAACTCAAATGTGAAATTTTCATGGAGAATATTTGAACTGTATTTAGAGTAATGCAAATTGCAGTTAAAAAGTTTAATATAGATTTACCAGGGGGCGTGCAGCCTGCTTGCCAATCAGATCGCTGCTGAGCGGTCCCACAGCCAACCCCTGAAGAGCAGCCTGCTGGCTTCCCCAGTGCCCAGGAGTTGGGGATGTCCTACAAACCTACCACCCCTGCCCCCAGCAGCACCCCCGGCTCCAGCACCCCTGGGCCAGGCACTCCGGTCCCTACAGGAAGCGTCCTGTCGCCGTCGGGCTCAGGGCCGGGAGCCACTGCCCCTTTCAGACTGCTGTTTAAAGACTTTGGACCGCCTACCATCGGTTGTGTGCAGGCCATGAAACCACCTGGTGCCCAGGGCTCCCAGAGCACCTACACGGAACTGCTGTTGGTCACAGGGGAGATGGGCAAAGGGATCTGGCCCACCTATGCTGGCAGCAAGAGCGCCGTGAAGCGCCTGAAGAGAGGTATCATCCATCCCTAGTCAGAGTGCCTGGTAGAGACAAAGTGGAACGCCCACACTTAACAGGAAGCTCCTAGGCCTCTGTGTCTGGACTCCAGAGCACCTGCTTCTCCCTGGCCTTCATCCCTAGTTGCACTAACCATCCTGGGCTTCCTGTCCTGTGTCCCTTGATGGGTGCCCTCCAGGAACCAAGGGGCGGTTCTCACTCCAGGTGGCAGCACTAAGGACCCCCCTCCCCACCCCACCCCACCAACGCAACAAGAGTTAGCAGCGAGGTCCCCGTGAGTCCCACCCATGACCTGCCGACAGTGTTGCCCACTGGAACTTTCTGTGGCCCCCACCACTCAGCCCTTCCCAGCACTTGTCCGGATCCTCCTTGTCCCTCAGCACAGCTCAGGCCTCAGGCCTGACACTTCCCTGCCTTGTGTCTTTTGCTAAATATGACCTTTCTATATTAATAAAAGATGCTTTGGAGTTGTGCTCTCTAAAAAAAAGTTTAATATAAAGGAGAAATAAAAGGAAATTTAGCAAAGAAATATGTAGATGAATATTTAAATACTCAGAGGTGACATTACTACCAGACATAATGAGATTATCAGATGTTTCATTTACTTATGATTAATATGTTTGTATTTCTTTTTTATTCATTTTATTTTATTTATGTATTTATTTATTTTTATTATACTTTAAGTTCTAGGGTACATGTGCACAACGTGCAGGTTTGTTACATATGTATACATGTGCTGTGTTGGTTTGCTTCACCCATTAACCTGTCATTTATATTAGGTATTTCTCCTAATGCTCTCCCTCCCCCAGCCCCCCACCCCATGACAGGCCCCAGTGTGTGATGTTCCCTTGCCTGTGTCCAAGTATTCTCATTGTTTAATTCCCACCTATGAGTGAGAATATGCAGTGTTTGGTTTTCTGACCTTGCAATAGTTTAAACAAACTAGGAAGTTCAGAAGTCACTTTACAAGAGAAATAAAGAAAAATAAAGTATTAATGACATTGGTAACAGAATAAAAATTAGAGTTAGACAAAGTATTAACAAGCAAGCTTATATATTTATAAGAGATGGGAAAATATTAGAAAGGAATAAATCATGTCTTGTCAACATGAAGAAAAAGTGTATTTTTTTTGTTAACTTATTATTGTGTTTCCTTGTATAATTTTCACTTGGTTTTGTTGGTTTTACTACTTGCTTCATTCTTTCAAAAACTACATCTTCATAGACCATTTCAGCTTTTGCTATGTGGGCAGAATTATAAAACCCAATTTCAAAATTTCAACTGAACGTTGTCAGCATTTTTCTTTGGGCTTTTTATTGGGAAAAAAAGCCTAAGTAATTGTGTGTGTGTGTATTTTAGTATTACCATGAATGTAATAACAATAAAATCAAACAAAAACAAATGGATATGCAATATGTTGGACTAGCATCTCAAATATGAAAAAGGCATTGCCAACAGTGATATGATTTTTTTCAAAATGGTAAGCTTTTTAAAGTATAATCTTATTTTAACCTAAAATCTTACTATCAGAAAATGCAGTGTACATTAAAATGTTCTGAAATGCTTTATTCACATTTATTAAATGGTTGTACTCACTCAGATATCTACAAATTGGTTTTTCACTTATGTAATTATCTTATAGAATGTTCAAAAGTCATGCAGAATGTGAGATAATTTTCTATTGAATATGATTGTTTTATCATTGCAAGACATCAAACATCCCTGTTTCCTGCCAAATGAATGTACAATAGCAATAAATGTAAAGATGTGTTTTTTGGAAAAGACACATTTTTGAGTTATAAAACAAGGATTTTAAAACTTGAATTGTTACAGTGAGTATGTCTTAATATAGACTACAGTCACTTTAGATAAAAAATTACCTCACATCTATTTTCAATATTACTTAAAGATGTTCATTTAGTGGCCAATATTTTGTTTTGCCTAGTGGCAGATATTTTGCCACATGGCTATTTATGAAACTGTATTTAAATGCATGTACACATATAAAAGCTGCCACTGTGGCTGTAAACTATTACAAGTTATCAAGATTAAAAAATAAACAAAAAAAATTTCAGTTTTTCTATGAAATGTCTTTACTCGAGTCCAAATTTAGAGGTTTAAAATGCTTCAAATTAATAAAACCAAGTGTTTCACATATTTCAGTTGGAATGGCGTTTGTCCTAGTTTTATTAGTGAAGCAGCAGACTGCATTTTTTCACTCTCATACACCTTCAAAAGGTGGACAGAAAAATTTGATAAAACTTCTAGGGCATTATCTGATGAAACACATTAAACACTAAAGGAGATACACAACTTCATTGCTTGTAAAAGACATATAAGAAGGAAACCTACATACATATATCTATCAGTTTTGGATTTTCAAGAAATATTTGCCTTAAAGTGAGCTTCATAACAGTATGTGTTTTCCAACAAAGCCAAGGAAAGTAAGTTTGACACAAGGATCTGGAAGTCTACCTGTGTGGCATAATTACATTGAATACATTCCACAAATAAGGCAGAAATGTATAGTAGAGTGTCCATTATAGAGGAACACTCAATAAATATTTAATAAAGTGCTTAAAATTTCTCATTATTGACCTGAACAATGAGTATACTTATTACGTTTGCCAGTGACAGATATTAAAAGTGGAGGTTGAAGGAAAAATGATGTATAGAAGAGAGATTTTACCTTCAAAGTGACATAAATAATTTGAAGAAATTGAGGGAAGTGACTTGCTTAAATATCCATACAGTAAATATTTATTGTGTGCTTACTGTGTGCACTGGGAACTAAGCAGTGAAAAAAATACAAAGGAAAACATCAACAACGTCTCTTCTATCATGGAGCTTACATTCTACCAGTAAGAGAAAGACCATCAACAAATACATATGTAGTATAACATGACTATGAATGGTATGGAGAAAAATAAGAACAGTAATGGGGATGTGGGGGCCTGGGGATTTATTTTATATAAGGATAGACAACAAAGGCCTCATTGCTGAGTAATTTTACTCAATCCTTTTTTCAATTTATTTATTTGTTGATTCCATAATACTTATTTATGTATTTATGTATTTTTAATTTATTTTTTATTTTTAGAATCAGGGTCTCACTCTGTCACCCAGGCTGAAGTGCAGGGGTGTGATCATAGTTCACTGTAACCTTACTCCTGGGCTCAATTGATCCTCCCATCTCAGCCTCCCAAGTAGCTTGGTCTACAGGCACCTGCTACCATGCTTGGATAATTAAAAAAAAAATTTAGAGATGGGGTTGTGCTATGTTGCCCAGGCAGGTGTCAAAATCTTGGCCTCAAGCAATGCTCCTGCTTTGGCCTGTCGAAGCATTGGGATTATAGGCATGGGCCACCGTGCCTGGCCCTGTAATATGTATTTAGCATATACACTGTGATAGGCACAAGAAAGTCTCTGATAGTTCAGTAAAAAACTGCAATGATGTTTGCAACAGGTAATTAAGTTTGGCCACAATTCTTTTGAGTGTCATAACACTGTCCTAAGAAAAAGTCTATATTTCCACTTTACTGGGTCTGTGAAACTCAAACTCAAGGTTAAAAAGCTCTGATTTTGGGGGTTGAAATCATAATCCAACTAAAAGCCAGAAATGTGGAGCCATTTTTTTATTTTAAGTGAATCATAAGCAGTCTTGTATTTAAGACAGATAAAATTATTGTACAGTATTATGTTTTCTGTACTCAAAATGAGAGAAAACCACGAGGGTTGTTAATGTTTGAAAAAAGAAGGCATCTATGAGGAAGCTTTATATTGGTAGAAAGTGTGAAAGGAAAATAAAATCTCAGGACCCCAAACTCACTATGACAAAGGAAAATTAAGCTTGGAACCTGAGTCATGCAAAAACTGCCATCCTTTTGTTCCCAAACAGCTGTAATTTCATATGCTTACTTTAACTTATGTAAAATGTAGATTTACTGAGAGGATGAATGCACAACTGACTCCTTCCTCCTGTTTTTGCCACACGTAACATACAGATTCACTGAGCACTAATCAGAGCCTCACAAGAATGTAGCCATTTGCTTCCTTGCCTTCCCTCTCTCCTTCTTTTCCTCCCCTGTTTTAATTTCCTGCCTGCTTCCTCTTTCTCCTTTAAATACTGAAGTTCCCAAAACCCTCTTTAGAAAAAGCACAGGACCCTGTCCGGGAGGTGAGGGGTGCCTCTGCCCGGCCGCCCCTACTGGGAAGTGAGGAGCCCCTCTGCCCAGCCAGCCGCCCCGTCCAGGAAGGAGGTGGGGGGGTCAGCCCCCGCCCGGCCAGCCGCCCCGTCCGGGAGGGAGGTGGGGGGTCAGCCCCCAGCCCGGCCAGCCGCCCGGTCCGGGAGGTGAGGGGCTCCTCTGCCCGGCCGCCCCTACTGGGAAGTGAGGAGCCCCTCTGCCCAGCCACCACCCCGTCTGGGAGGTGTACCCAACACCTCATTGAGAACGGGCCATGATGACAATGGCGGTTTTGTGGAATAGAAAGGGGGGAAAGGCGGGGAAAGGATTGAGAAATTGGATGGTTGCCATGTCTGTGTAGAAAGAGGTAGACACGGGAGACTTTTCATTTTGTTCTGTACTAAGAAAAATTCTTCTGCCTTGTGATCCTGTTGATCGGTGACCCTACCCCCAACCCTGTGCTCTCTGAAACATGTGCTGTGTCCACTCAGGGTTAAATGGATTAAGGGTGGTGCAAGATGTGCTTTGTTAAACAGATGCTTGAAGGCAGCATGCTCGTTAAGAGTCATCACCACTCTCTAATCTCAAGTACCCAGGGACACAAACACTGCGGAAGGCCGCAGGGTCCTCTGCATAGGAAAACCAGAGACCTTTGTTCACTTGTTTATCTGCTGACCCTCCCTCCACTATTGTCCTATGACCCTGCCAAATCCCCCTCTGTGAGAAACACCCAAGAATGATCAATAAAAAAAAATTAAAAAAAAAAAAAAGCACAGGACATCGCCTACTTGTGACTTGTGATTCTTTTTCCCAGGTGTATCCTCCACCTTGCAAAGCAAAATCTCTAAATCACTTGAGATCTGCCTCATTCACTTATTGGTTTACAAAAGGAAGTTGGAAAAAACCACTCTTCTTGCAATGCACAAATGACTGTTTTATAGTAACTTTATTGCCTATGCAATCAATCACATATTTGATATAATTATAGTATCAGATGATAAATGTAGATGTAAAAAATCTATCTGTAAAAGTGACTTTTCTTATTTCCCCTCTCTCCTTTACTCCCCTACTGTGCTTTGAATTCTTTATTTTCATATTCACTTTGGTGGCTTCGGATCATTTCCAAACCTACTCTAATGGTAGCATGATAACATCCAGTGAGTTTGTTGTTGTTGCTGTTGTGATAGGACCATAGACTTTCACATCTAGTTGTGATATCACATGCTCACATTGTCTAACTACTTCATTTTACAGTTGAAGAAATTGAGACACAAGGTAAGGTGACCTGCCCAGTTCCAATCTAGTTATATAATAAAAGAATGGCTAATATTTAATAAATAATATGAGTCAGGCACTGGGAAAATAAGGCACTTTTTTTTTTTTTGAGACGGAGTCTCCTTCTGTCGTACAGGCTGGAGTGCAGTGGCGTGATCTCGACTCACTACAAGCTCCGCCTCCCATGTTCATGCCATTCTCCTGCCTCAGCCTCCCCAGTAGCTGGGACTACAGGCACCCACCACCACGCCCAGCTAATTTTTTGCATTTTTAATAGAGATGGGGTTTCGCCGTGTTAGCCACGATGGTCTCGATCTCCTGACCTCATGATCCGCCTGCCTCGGCCTCCCAAACTACTGGGATTATAGGCTTGAGCCACCACGCCCGGCAGTAAGGCACTATTTTTATCCCTATTTAAAAATGTAGAAACTGAGCCAAAGAGAGGATATGGTATTTGCCTGGGATCATAGGATTAGTAAATGTCTGAGTTGGTATTTAAAGGCAGGCTGCCGGATTTCATAGCCCATCCACAATTGCATGCCACTCAAGTCTTCTGGCTCCGACTTCTCTGCAATTTACACAGCCCTACGCTGCCTTCGTCCTAAACTCTCCAACCTCCTATTTTTTTCAGCTCTAAACTTTGATTCCCTAAACACAGCAGTCAGGGACAGGTGGAAGATTGTTGTCAAAACAACAGGTAGCAGCATTATGGTTTAGCCTGTTTTTATATCTATTTTAGTCTACAGATTAGTGTACTTTTCTCAATTATGCATACTTTTCCATTCTGCCAAAAATTTATTTTAAGGCTGTTAAAGCTGTAGTCAATTTTCTCACTTTGATCTTCCAAAGGAACCTGCTGTATCTTTTTCATTCTGTGCAAAAATAGGCATTTTAGGATCCACTCAATGCTAAAGTCATTGAGTAGCTACAGACTTGCTATTTGTTTCTCCATTGTTATATTTTCATAGTTTTAGAATCTGAGCAGCATTTAATTTGTCTATGCTTTATATTTTCCTTTAGAGAAAGAACACAGTGATACTTGCTCATAGTGTTAGAGGAATAATCCCAAAGAGAGAAATTATTCTTCGAATATCCACCATGACTGAATACTTAGTAATACTGAAACATACTTATAAAACAAAACAGAAAACCTCCAAAAAACCAAATAAACAACAACAAAACTTAAAACCAAAAAAGTACTGGAAGTCTCAGAAGTATTTAGCAGTTATTCTTGCTCCTTCAAATGAAAAGATGCTTTATCGTATCCTCTATGGAGAGAATTCTGACAGTATTTATCAAAGACCTTACATTTATTCACCTTTTGCCCTAACAATTTCATAACTTAAAAATACATACAACAATGTATAATATAGCATTTTTTGTAAAGGGAAATAATCAGAAAGAGTCTAAGTGTTCAATAATAGGGCACTTGTTGAATTATGATACAATCACACAATAAGGTCTTCATAGAGCCCATTAAAATGATGTTATTGATATTTATTTATTAATAGGAGAAATCATTTAGAATTTTTTGTTAAGACCTTTAACTAAGCACAAAGTCTATGAAATAATGTGCACAACATTCCATATTTTCATAAGGAGAATGACTTTTAAAACTACCCTGCAATCATCTCATTTTACACAAATGTCTAGGCAGGTTTGTTACCCGGGTATATTGTGCCATGCTGAGGTTTGGGATATGACTGATCTCATCATGCAGATATGAAGCTTAATACCCTGTAGTTTTTCAACCCTGGCTGCCCTCCCTACTGCCTCTACTAGTCTCCATTGTCTATTATAGTCATCTTTTCTTTTTTTAAAAAAAATCTGTTTTTCTGATTTTTTTATTAGGTAAAAATGGAAAAACAAAATATAATTTTCATTCAATACATATTTCATCCTTCTGCGTTATTTTTTGAGAAAGTGAAGTCCATTTAGAATGATAGCAGTTCATCAACCAAATAATTCATCTTCACACAGTTTCAATAACTTCAGAAATTTTCTTCATCTCTCTCTCTGTAGAAATTCTCAAACTGTGGAATGGTCATCTTTATCGTCATAAATACTGTCATCTTTATGTCCAAGAGTATCTAACATTTAGCTACCAAACTACTACCCAAATCTGATTAATTGATCATGTTGATTCTGTCACATTCTACTTGTCATATCAGATTTTTATTAAAGAAATCATTAGCTTATCTATTATTGTTACTGGGGCTGTAAGAAAATTTTATAATTCATTTGGATCAATCCTCTTCTTTATGGTCTTATTTGAGAATAAAACTTGGTTCTGTCTTAGCCTGTCATTGAATAAGCCAGTGACCTGGGGCAAATCTAACTGCTTCATCTGTAAACTATGAATAATAATAGAGTCCCTCTGCCTGTCATACATGGGTATAGTAAGGTTCCATTTTAAAAATGGCTCTTATTATGTTACCTGAAAGGCATTCTATAATGATGAGTGGCAAGGTGGTCTTAGCAACAGTGCAGTGAAAATTGGGACCATTTTCTGTCGCTATCATTTCTATTTTTGTGATATCCTCTTTAAATTAGTCTTAGGATGTAATTCAAAGGAGTGATGTAATTGGAATTTTCTTCTTTTTTTTTTTTTTTTTTTTTGAGACAGAGTTTCCCTCTGTCGCCCAGGTTGGAGTGCAGTGGCGCAATCTGGGCGCACCGCAAGCTCCGCCTCCTGGGTTAACGCCATTCTCCTGCCTCAGCCTTGTGAGTAGCTGAGACTACAGGCGCCCGCCACCGCACCTGGCTAATTTTTTGTATGTTTGGTTGAGACGGGGTTTCACCATGTTACCCAGGATGGCCTCGATCTCCTGACCTCGTGATGCGCCCAGCTCGGCCTCCCAAAGTGCTGGGATTACAGGCGTGAACCACCGCGCCCGGCCCATAATTGGAAATGTTTGTACTGTTAGATCTAAGAGTATTTTATGTGATATAATAAAAGATTAATTTAGTGAACCTCATTAGATAATTAGCATGGAATATATTATGCACTGCCATGCAGGGGCCTAAGAGAATGGTCCACACGTCTTGCGAAGTTGATATGAAGACAGGCAACAAGACAGTCTAGCTGAGTAAAAGTCTGTAGACATCTCTAAGGAGGAGTGGTTAGAGAATGCCCTGACTGTGGATAGCTGGCATATTTTACCCCAGAAAGAAGAGCACAGAGTGGCAGAGAGTACTTGAGATTTAAATAAGAAAAGAGGATGGAAAAATTACTTTCACTAATTATACATTTTCTCAAGAATGGACTTATTCTCTATTTTCTATTGCCTCTTGAGAAATCATTATTTTGCATTCAGTCAACATAATTATTAAGACTAATTGTGGAGGGTGTTCAAAATGGAAAAACAGCGGTCCCTAGGATTATATTTTATTTATGAATGATCACTCATTTGTAACTTTTCCTTCAGTTATATGTTTTTTAATGCAAAAATACCTTTTTAGCACCAGTACAATTTGTGAAACAAAATGCGAAATTCAGGCATATATGTAATTTTATGTGTAAAATATTCCATTTTTTTCTGTTAATGAAGTAAGTATGTTTAACATGAGATATATCCTATTAATAAATTTTTAACTGTGCAATACAATCTTGTTAACTATACGTGCTCTGTTGACAGCAGATCTCTAGAACTTATTCATCTGTTATAACTGAATTTTATACCCATTGAACAGCAACCCCCCATTTCCCCTCCTTCCAGACCCTGGCAACCAGTATTCTACTCTATTTCTAGGAGTTTAACTATTTTAGATATCTTACGTAAGTGGAATCAGGCAGTATTAAAACATACTTTCAGTTAGTAATGACTATAATTCAGATAATTTAAATAAGAGAAAGCAAACATCACTACTACTAGCTTTTGGGGGAAAATATTACAAATAGGGATATTGTGATAAAAGTGTACAATATTTTTTATGTTTGTGCACTTAGATCCGTGTTCAAACTTTGCCACCTATACATGTATAGCACATTTGAATATGTGCTACAGTATGCCATTTATAAAGACTGAAAATAACATTTTATAAAATATTATTATTTATTTGGCAACCTCATGAGCTTTGGCTTCAAAAATACCTGATTTACAAAGCATAATCCTAGTGCTGGAGAACAGATCAGTGGCTGCCAAAGGTTAGGGTTGGTTGGAAGATGTGATTAGTGAGGGATAACATGAAAACATGTACTTTCTTTGTGGTGATAGAGCAGTTCTGCATCCAGATTATGGTGATGGTTACATAAATCTGCACTTCATAGATCTATACACACACATCACACATACACTCACACACACCTACACAAGAGTACATGTAAAATCCTTAGAAATATGAATAGGGTCTGAACCTGAGTTAATGGTATGGAAACGATGTCAATTTCCTGATTTTGGCAACATACTAGGTTAAGTTAGATATAATTATTGGGGAAAGTTGGCTGAAAATAACACGGTCATTCTTTTTACTATTTTTTAACTTCTTGTGAGTCAAATTATTTAAAAATAATTGGTATTAAACAAAGACAAAAAATCTAAAATTTCTAAAATCAAAGCCCTTATGAATTTGAACATATTATTTGATTTCTTTAGTAGACCCTGATTTCTTCACCTGTAAAAATGGAATGATAGTAGAATTTCTATCTCATTATTGTCATGCTTAAACCATACCATTTATGTAAGTGCTCAGTACTGTGTCTGGTGAACAATAATGCTTAAACACTGAGTTCCCCACTTTTTTGTGGCTGTTGGTTTTCAGGTGGTTTTTAAGTTCCTAAGTGGAAGTTTGTTTAAAAAGAGGCAGTCAAAATAAACAGCAGTGTCTCAGAGCATCATCTGAACAAGAAAGGAAGGTGTTCTCCATCCCTTGAAGTGGTCTCAGTCCTCTTTTATTGTTTAGCTCTCATGTGAGTCTTCACAAATAACCTCAAGAATTGCTGCAACACCAACAGAGAATTAACTCTCATTGAGTTTTTAGCTAAGTAGATTCTGGGTCCTAAAATTTATGGACTCACCTGCTTTTAAAATTTTTCCCATTTAGAAATATTCAATTTAAATCTTCCTTCAGTAAGTAATTGTTAACTATTAACAATCCTAACGTTATAATAAAGTCAGAAGTAACATTTATTACTTTTGTTTTCCACTCATACTGCTTGCAGTCCATAAGCATACAGCATTTTTGTCTTTCCAAATATCTAAAGGAAGATAATCAAAATCAAAACTAAGAAATCCTACTCTGAAGTCATATCTCTCTAACTAGATTGTATATTTATTGAGGGTGATGACTATATTTTCTTTTCCAGAAGAATAAAACAAATACAAGGTTGGGACGAATTGAATTCAGTGGGGGATGGAGAGGGGAAGGAGTCAAGGTTCTTCACCCTTTTCTACGCTTTGATAACTTTATCTGTGAGATCCTAGTTAAAAGAACATGACTATCTAAAGAAGTAAGTGCTTGAAAGGCCCACTGTATTAGGAGATTAGGAATTGTTAGCTTGAAAAGACATAAATGGAAAGAAAACATGATACAGAGACAAAATACGTGAAATTTGTATTGTGGTACACATGTGCTTTGTGATCATATTTCTGTGTCATAAACAAAAAAAAGTATAAAGCTTAACCAAGAGAAATTTAGGGCACATAGAAGCATTTACGTGTTTTCATACTATGAGCTGGGGCTAAGGTGTCCTTTACCATGACAGTTGGTGAAGCATAAGAACAAATCAATTCACAAATGGTCTGGTAAATTCCAATTTCCGCATCTTAAATCATAGACCTAAGTCAGTCAAAGTCAGTCATATATATAGATATATGTGTGTGTGTGTGTATATATATATATATATATATATATATATATATATATATATACAGGCACCTACTTAAGTGGTATGATTTAAGCATGACAATAATGAGATAGGAATCATACTATTATTCCATTTTTACAGGTGAAGAAATCAAGGTCTACAAAAGAAATCAAATAATATGTCCAAATTCATATGGGCTTTGATTTTTGAACTTTCAAATTTTTGTCTTTGCTTAATACCTTTTGTTTTTAAATAATTTGACTCATAAGAAGTTAAAAAAAGAAGTAAAATGAATGACTATGCTATTTTCAGGCAACTTTCCCCAATGATTATATATAACTTAACCTAGTACATTGCCAAAATCAGGAAATTGACATTGTTTCCATACCATTAACTTAGGTTCAGGCCCTATTCATATTTCTAAGGATTTTACATGTACAGATGTGTTTGAATGTATGTGTGATGTGTGTGTATAGATCTATGAAGTGTGGATTTATGTAACCATTACCATTATCTGGATGCAGAACTGCTCTATCACCACAAACAAAGTACATGTTTTCACGTTATCCCTCACTAATCATATCTTCCAGCCAACCCTAACCCTTGGCAGCTACTGTTCTGTTCTCCAGCACTGGGATTATGCTATGTAATTCAGGTTTTTTTTTGAAACCAAGCTTATGATGTTGCTAAATAAATAATAATGTTTATAAACTATTATTTTCCATCTTTATAAATGGCATACTGTAGCACATATTCCAATGTGCTATACATGTATAGGTGAGCCAAAGTTTGAACATCGATCTAAGTGCACAAACATAAAAAATATTGTATGCTTTTATCATAATATCTCTATTTGTAATCTTTTTCCCCAAATACTAGTAGTAGTGATGTTTGCTTTCTCTTATTTAAACTATCAGAATCTTTAAACTTTCTCTTATTTAAACTATAGTCATTACTAATTGAAAGTATGTTTGAATACTGCCTGATTCCACTTACACAAGATAGATACATATATCAGTCATATCTATGTGTGTGTATATATTTATATATATATGTCAGTCATATATATGTGTGTGTATATATTTATATATATATGTCAGTCATATATATGTGTGTATATATTTATATATATCACATACACACATATATAGATAGAGTTAGGTCTATGATCTCTGTATATATTTATATACACACATATGTATTTTTAAACTATTACATGAAGCAAATAGTACAGTTGATTTCATATAACAAGAGTTATTGGATGTATATGGGCAAAAGTTAATGCATATGGGCAAATAAATTGATGAACTTACAGACTCATTTATTTGACATATATTTATTGTGTGGTCTCTATTGAATGCTGGGTATCTTCCAGGAGCCTAAAATTCAGCAGTGAATGTAACAGGCTCAAATCCTTGTCCTCAAGTGGCTAATATTCTAATCGAGGGAGAAGACAATAAACAAAGTTAATAAGCAAAATATTCAACATACTAGTTGATAGGAAGTTCTTTGGTGAAAAATAAAGTAAGAGGAAAAGAATGAGAGGAAGCTCTAAAAGCAACTGAAGATTTACATGAAGAAGCTGCCCAGGCGTTGGCCCAGAGTGAGAGGAAGCACCATGAGTTCAACAGGCAGGTCACAGTTCAGTGGAAAGAAAAGGATTTCCAGGGCATGTTGGAGTGCCACAAAGAGGGCGAGGCCCTCCTCATCCTCAACCTGGTGACAGACTTGAAGCCCCAGATGCTGTTGGACACAGTGCCCTGTCTCTCCGCCTACCTGCTCTACATGTGCATCCGGCTCGCGGACCAAACCAACGATGATCTCAAGGTGCACTCCCTGATGACCTCCACCACCAACGGCACTAAGAAAGTCCTGAAGAAGCACAGTGATGACTTTGAGATGACGTCATTCCTGTTATCCAACACCTGCCACCTTCTTCACTGTCTGAAGCGGTACAGCGGGGATGAGGGCTTCATGACTCAGAATACGGCAAAGCACAACGAACACTGCCTTAAGAAATTTGACCTCACCGAATATCGTCAGGTACTGAGCGACCTTTCCATTCAGATCTACCAGCAGCTCTTTAAAATTGCCGAGGGTGTGTTACAGCTGATGATAGTTTCTGCCATGTTGGAAAATGAGAGCATTCAGGGTCTATCTGGTGTGAAGCCCACTGGCTCCCAGAAGCACTCCTCCAGCATGGCAGATGGGGATAACTCATACCGCCTGGAAGCTATCATCCGCCAGATGAATGCCTTTCATACAGTCATGTGTGACCAGGGCTTGGACCCTGAGATCATCCTGCAGGTATTCAAACAGCTCTTCTTCATGATCAACCCAGTGACTCTTAATGACCTGCTCCTGCGGAAGGACGTCTGCTCTTGGAGCACAGGCATGCAACTCAGGTACAATATAAGTCAGCTTGAGGAGTGGCTTTGAGGAAGAAACCTTCACCAGAGTGGAGTAGTTCAGACCATGGAACCTCTGATCCAAGCAGCCCAGCTCCTGCAATTAAAGAAGAAAACCCAGGAGGATGCAGAGGCCATCTGCTCCCTGTGTGCCTCTCTCAGCACCCAGCAGATTGTCAAAATTTTAAACCTTTAGCCTCCCCTGAATGAATTTGAAGAACAGGTAACAGTGGCCTTTATACAAATGATCCAGGCACAACTACAAGAGCAGAATGACCCTCAGCAACTGCTATTAGATGCCAAGCAAATGTTTCCTGTTTTGTTTCCATTTCATCCATCTTCCCTAACCATGGAGTCAATCCCAGCATGTCTCAATCTGGAGTTCCTCAATGAAGTAGATGCATGTTTAGTCTGATTCCCAATGTGAGCAAAAAGGAAGTATAGACAGTAAAGTAAATTCAAGGATCTGTTAAATCTGGTAAAAGTAGATCAAACCAGAGATTGACAGCCTGTGGAGGGTGCTGAACTATACAGAATTAGACACAACTATGGCGTTATTTTTTGTATGTACTGCTCAGAATAAAAACACTTGAAATGTGGAAGATTTTAAGTTTGATTTCAGTCCAACAAATATACATAATAATTTACAGACACCAAGCAGTCCCCATAGCCATCTAAAAGATGCCAATTCTATAAAATGAAGCTGCCGAGTTTTAATCTTTGCATGTAACTGGAGAATGTCCAAATTAAAATACTTACTATATATAAGTCACATAAATTGCCTTCAAAGGGCTTTTAACAAATAATAGTACTAATAACCATGATAATGACATATACTGACATTTCCCAAAGTTTGCAAACCATAGGTGTGGTAGAGTTTGTGGTGAGATGTGTTAAGAACAAAAATATGGGGATGAGACTTCTGAGAAATGTCCCCAAAATATTTTTTAATGGCTGATTATACAAAGACAGCAGTGTAACTGACCTCCAAACCGGACATTTTGAGTACTGGTTTCTGAAGCAAAATTAGAAGTGCCAGTCCTCAGTGTCCTCAAACGCTTTTGTGTAATCTTGGTTTAATGGAAGAGATGATTAAAATGCTGCTACCTGAAACTCCAAGTGAGAAAGATGGAAAAATAATTTGTGTCTGATGCTAGTCCATACACTTTCCAAGTCCCACAAAACTCTCACAAAAATGTATGTAAGCTAAATATTACAAAATGATAACAACTTGTTTTATTTATAGATGTAAAATCCAAACAATGTGAAAGCTTTTAATCTCTTAATACCATTAAGCCTCCAGTAAGAGTGTCATATAATGCTCTACTATTCCAAACAACTGAATAGTAAAACAAACTAACCTCGCACATCAGATTATCTGAAAAACCTTCAAAAATACTCAGTTCAGGGATTACTATTATACAAAAGTTTGGGGTTTTTTCAAGAGAATAAAATGGCTTAGGTCAACTTTCCCCTTTCAGGTTATTTTCAACGTTTTTCAAACGTTGTAATTCAAAATTGTAAATATCTCTCCTATGAAATAAGGATTTTAAAAAAGAGTAATTCAGTAATATAACAGACGTAGATGTTTGCTGCTCTTAGAATTTTTTGTTTGTTTGTTTTGGGGCTCTTCAAAAGCAAGCATTCAGTTAGAAACCCATATTATTCTTTCCACACTTTTTAAATTATACTTAAAGTTCTAGGGTACATGTGCACAATGTGCAGGTTTGTTGCATATGTATACATGTGCCATGTTGGTTTGCTGCACCCACTAACTCGTCATTTCCATTAAGTATATCTCCTAATGCTATCCCTCCTCCCTCCCCCCACCACACAGCAGGCCCTGGTGTGTGATGTTCCCCTTCCTGTGTCCAAGTGTTCTCATTGTGCAATTCCCACCTATGAGTGAGAACATGCGGCGTTTGGTTTTTTGTCCTTGCGATAGTTTGCTGAGAATGATGGTTTCCAGCTTCATCCATGTCCCTACAAAGGACATGAACTCATCATTTTTTATGGCTGCATGGTATTCCATATTCTTTCCACACATTTTTTTTACTGTCTTTTCCCTATTTCTTGATAGCAGTATGCTGTTTCCATGATAAGAACAAATAGTGTTTGCCAATCATAGAAGAACAGCCTCTGTATTACATTGAGAAAATGAGATTTATCCATGGATTGGAAGTAGAACAGCCTGCCTCCACCCTCCTTTACTCAACCACCCAACTTAAAAGGCTCTAGGAAACACAGCACACTCCAAGCTACCTTCTGTACTGTGCCCTTAGACCACAGCTTCCTCATTGATTCTCTGCATCTCCTGGGGCTTAACCCACTCTTAGCCTGCGTTGAGGCTGCTGACAGTTGTGTTCCAATCAGTTGCCATGGACATTATCCCTTCCACATCCACATTAAACATGCCAGCTTCTCTTGGGTGTCTGCAGAGCTGTGCCTTTTTCTTTCAGTTTCAGTTACATAATCACTGACGTCCATGACACTCACACATGGATCCATGTGCTGACTTCATTTAGAAGGCCAATCTAAAACAGCTGGGTTTGTGGCTACCTCTTTAAAATTGTTTGTGAAGTATAATTTGCTTTTTGATGTACTTTAGTTTGAAACTGAGTCCCTTATGTAAGGACTGTCCTTAATCTTAAAAGACCAAAAATGCCTTGTTAGAGAGTTAAGGAGTTTTGACATGCAGTGGTTCCACAAATACAGTGGCTTACTGTCCTTATATACTGTCTTACACCATCATTCTCTCCATCTCTCTTGGTCACTACTGTCTGCTGTCACTGGTTAATTACTAGATGCCAAGAGCTTACTGAACAAAAGCTTGGCAATCAGAATAAATGGGGAAGGAAGGACCTTATGAATTGTCTACTTAGCCTAAGAAACGACAGGTTTAGTTCTTCTCTTCCAAAAGATACAGGTATATCACTGGAATTGTACTTAAAATTTATAGATGACTAGCAAATATATACTTTATATGTACTTAACATTTAGATCAATCTTATTTAATACTTGGAGGTTAGAAGAAGCATCTTTAGGGGAACTATATAATATTCTGTTAGCATTTTCTCTGCATTTTTAAAAATCATTTCATCTCAAACACTTATCAGCGTCATGAAATCAGTAATGACTCTTAAACAATTCAACATAAAGGTTTGAACTCTGTGCTAGATGTCTGTTTAATTTTTTAATATTTAAAATTTAGTTCAGGCTTTTCTCACCAGGTGCCTTTAGTGGTGACTAAGATAACTGACTTCTCAATTGTTTCTCTGAAATAAGTGTTGCTGTGGGAATAATTTTAATGTTCAATGTGATATCATGGTGGAGTTTTGTCTTTTAAAACATTAGAAGCATTTTAAATACTAAGAATCAAATATTTATAGGTCAAACACTTGTGTTTTAAGTATTATACGGGACCTGTTTACATATAGTAAATGTGTATGTATACATGAGTTGTTGCTGAAGCCGACAAGCATATTACATACATGCATTTTCCCTGTGCCATCATAGTTGCAGTTAGAGTTCTAGTACCTGTAGGCTCGCCTGGGAGGCAGATTAGACCCAAAGGTAGACATTTTTCCCTTTCCCTGAAGCATGATGGTGGGAGTTGATTCTTTGATTTCCTTAGTACCAAACTTTAAGGCTTTTGTAAAAAACAAAACCAAAAAACTAGGAGGTTGGAACATTTAAAAATTAACACTGCTACCATCAATTCATCAAATATTTACTTAGAACCTTCATACATTAAGATTCTGGTAACCAATAAATTAGAATTTATTTCTTCTGCATAAAGTAAATTTTCATACACTCGACCTACTGAGACAGCAAAGGTGTCCTAATTTGAGGCATTTGTGTAATGCCTACATAACTAAATGGTAACTAAAATGGGACAGCATGGGGCAAGACCTTGTAGTTCTTCACAGACTATTTGTCATCAGCTTCTCCAATTAATTTGCTGCATGAGCCAAATAACCATAATTCACCTTTTGTACCCACTGGAGCCATAATTAGAGAATTAGAGGGTGTAGACAGAGGTTAATGCCAATGACAAACACAGGGCAGGATTTATTATTATTATAAAGGTCATTACATACAAAAGATTAAAAAAAAATTCCTAATTCTAACAAAGGGGATCAACCAGAAATGAAACTAAGCTACTTTCTGAAGTGACACTGTGTCAGAATAATCCAGATTTGAATATAACATTTTGCCACCCACTGACATTTAGATGAAGGACTGCCTCTCCGGAAGAGTTCAGAACATATTCAGGGGTGAACCTAACACCAGGGAAGAAAGACTACTGATGAAAATATTTTTCCACTTTGAACAAATCTGTAAACTACACCTTTCTTTATAGAAAAATGCTTGGAATAGTCACTGTAATATTTAGCTGTGGATAAAAATTTGTGAAAATAAATACTTTTGAATTAGAAAAAGCAAGGAAGAAGAATGGGGTGGATAGGATGTATATTTAAAACAGATTAACCAGGAACAACTGCACTGTGTTTCATATATGTGTGATAACATATGTATAATTATATATCACTATATATAATAACTATATCTTTATATCTGGTGCAGGTGAGTAAATAACCCATGCAAATATCTGGGGAAGGAATAGTCCAGGCACTACAGGAATATCAAAAAGGCCAATATGACACAAGCAGAGTAATGACAGAGTGATATGGAGTGAGGAGCAGATGAAATAATAAGAAAAGTAGGAAAGTCGTTTTGAGGGGTATGCTTCTCAAATTCTAATTTGCATATAAATCACCAAGGTTTCACATTAAAATAAAGATTCTGATTCAGGTGGTCTGGAGAGTTTATATTTCTTACAAGTTTCAGGGGATGCTGGTGCTACTGGTCTGTGTATCACACTTTGAATACCAAAGGACTGGAGATGCGTGCATGGTAAGGAGCTTTGGGATGTAAGTAATGTGGGTTGAATTGTGTCTTCCCCAAAAAGATGTTCAAATCCCAACTCTCAGTACTTGTAAATATGACATTACTTGGAAATAAAATCTTGCCTAGTCAATCAAGTTAAGTGGATTCAGATGGGCCCTTATCAAATGACTAGTGTGCTTGTAAGAACGTGGATATTTAGAAAAACACACAGTGGATAAAGTATGTGAAGATGAAGGAAGAGATTGGAGTCATGTAACTACAAGCTAGAGAATGCCAAGGATTGATGGCAACTGTGAGAAGCTAGGAAAAGACAAGGAAGGATCCTCCCCTGGAGCCTTCAGAGACCATGACCCTCATGACACCTTACTTTCAACTCCTAGCCTCCAGAACTGTGAGAGAATAAATTTCTGTACTTTTAACCTACTCAGTTGGTGGTAATTTGTTACAGTAGCCTGAGGAAACTAATACCTTGAGTGGGATGGAGAGTGAAGTCATTGGAGGGTTTTAAGAGAAGAATGGCTCGGTCTGACTTATTCTTAAAGAATCACCCTAATTGCAGAAACAAGAATAGACTGAAGGCAAGGGGCTACAGGGAAGTAGGAAGACCAGTTAGGCGGCTATAGCAGTAAACCTAACTGGAGAGTGGAGAGATGGTGGTTTGAATCAGGGGGGTAGTGATGGTGGTGAGACAGGAACAGAATCTGAAGATGTTTTGAATTACTATTGATAAAATTTGTTAACATAGTATGAGCTATAAAAAAATGAGGGTGGCTGGGAATGGTGGCTTACTCCTGTAATCACAGCACTTAGGGAGGCTGAGATGGGTGGATTACCTGAGGTCAGGAGTTTGAGACCAGCCTGGCCAACATGGTGAAACCCTGTCTCTACTAAAAATACAAACATTAGCCGGGCATGTTGGCGGGTGCCTGTAATCCCAGCTCCTCAGGAAGCTGAGGCAAGGGAATCACTTGAACCCAGGAGGTGGTGGTTGCAGTGAGCCAAGATCATGCCATTGCACTCCAACCTGGATGACAAGAGTGAAACTCCATGTCAAAAAAAACGTAGAATGATTTATAATACTTTGGGTAGAAACCTAGTAATGGGATCGCTGGGTCAAATGGTATTTCTGGTTCTAGAACCTGAGAAATCACCACACTGCCTTTCACAATAGTTGAACTAACTTACACTCCCATCAACAGTGTAAAAGCATTCCTATTTCTCCATATCCTCTCCAGTGTCTATTGTTTCCTGACTTTTTAGTGGTCGCCATTCTAACTGGCGTGGGATGGTATCTCACTGTGGTTTTGATTTGCATTTCTCTAATGACCAGTGATGTGGGAGATCGGTCAGGGTGGTGGGAGAAGCTATAAGGAAAGACGCAAGCCTTCTTGAAAGGTTGGAAGGTCTTGCAAAATCTTCATGAGAGAATAAAGGTGAAGGAAGAAAATTCTCTTTCTCTGAGGCTAAGGGTGAGAAGTAGGTGCAAGGAAAAGTGAAGAAGTTTATCTAAATATGCTTGTTTACTTATGTCATCAGGAAACTGACTTTTGAACTTCTGAGCATGAGACTGCTCCCTGTAAGAGGGAGCAAAAATGTTAATTACCCAGCAATTGTGTTGACTCCAGGCCTTGGACGTTATACCAGTACTGAATAAATACAAGCAGCTCCGGCTTATCGAGACTGCTAACTCTCCTCTGCCCCTAGTGCTCGCAGCCTCCTAGCCTGCTCTTACCCTGTATATTTGTGTCTGAGTACTCCTTTCTTCTGTTGCTCAGCCAGGGTCTGCGGGATGGACCCGGCACAGTGATGATGAGCTTTTTTTCATATGTTTGTTGGCCGCATAAATTTCTTCTTTTGAGAAGTGTCTGTTCACATCCTTTGCCCACTTTTTGATGGGGTTGGCACAAGCACATGTATGTTTACTGCAGCACTATTCACAGTAGCAAAGACTTGGAACCAACCCAAATGCTCATCAATGATAGCAGCCTGGATAAAGAAAATGTGGCACATATATACCATGGAATATTATGCAGCCATAAAAAAGAATGTGTTCATGTCCTTTGCAGGGACATAGATGAAGCTGGAAACCACAGTCTCAGCAAACTAACACAGGAACAGAAAACCAAACACTGCATATTCTCACTCATAAGTGGGAGTTGAACAATAAGAACACATGGATACAGGGAGGGGAACATTACACACAAGGGCCTATCAGGGGGTGGGGGGTAAGGGAGGGATAGCATTAGCAGAAATACCTAATGTAGATGACAGGTTGATAGGTGCAGCAAACCACCATGGCACATGTATACCTAAGTAACAAACCTGCATGTCTGCACCTGTATCACAGAACTTAAAGCATAATTTTAAAAAAAAATAGGGCTGCCAAGGGTATAAACAGGGTATTTCGTAGCTTAATAACTGTATAACTATAAGGATGGAGTCTATTACCTCCTGATATGAGGAACATGATGAGAGAAGGTGAGAATGGGGAAGATGCTGGGTAAGTGGGGAGAATAGTAGAAGGAGATTAAAAGCTCTTTTTGAGGTATGTTCACTTTGAGATGCCTATTTTGCCTGCAAGTGGAGATAGTAATTAGGCTACTTGGCGTAAGTCTGGAGTCCAGAGCATAGGTCTCCACTGGAGATTTATCTGATATGAGTTATTAAGAGAAATTATGATGTTTGGCAAGCATGTCCTTAAGTTGTGAGATTAACATCAAGAAGGACAATCATGTACTTCTAAAACATGGTGTTCAGTGTCACTTATTTGAAAACGTACTGGGCCATTATTTGACCTGTGACAGTTCTGACATTCAGTCTAAGACTACCAGATATGAAAGTCAGGAGACTGATTATTTTCTTTTTTGGTGCTTTTCTCACTCTAAACTTCAACTTTCCATATCATTAAAGCCACTAAGGTAAACAATTAGCCTAAGAGGTATATTCATTATTTTTTTGCTGCCTTTAAATTTGATGCCTCATTGTAAAAAATATGACCTCACTTGTATTTGTGTGGATGATATTTTAAAAGATCATACTGGGCAGAGAATATGGACAATTTCATTATTTAATACTTTAGACTAATGCCAATCATTCAAACATGAATTCTTCATTCATCTGTCTTGTCAAAGAAACAGAGCTCATATTGCATATGTGAAATATCACCTAGTGTCTATTTCAATCGTATATATTTTCTGTTTGTATCTTAGAAAAATTATTTCACCTCAACAAGCATATTGCTTGTTGGAATTATCTGGATATAGTGATAAAATAATTATTTTCATCAACATCTGAAGAAAATGCCTATGTATCTGTTGGGATGGGAGGTGGGATGGAGAGGTGTGCAGTTGTCTAGCACCACTTGTGGCTGGGAAGGTATGTGTGTCTACAGTAACAGAAAAAATTTATTGTTACCACAAAGATTCCCCATAGCTCCTTTAAAAATAAACCTGCCATCTTGATCTCCATCTGCCTGAATCTTTCCGTATCTCTCCCTTGGTTCAAAATTCTGACAGAGAATAGAAGCATATTTATCAATCCTTCAAGCCCCAGTAGAAACATCAGGGGGAGAAAACTTACCTATTTTGAAATGGTTGACCAATTCTCAGTGACAAAGCTACAGTTACAGTCTGATTTTCTTGTCCATTGCCAAGAAAAAATGATTCAGTCTGACTCCAATTTATAAGGGCATGTTGAAAGCAAGAATCCTACTTGTAGAGATTCTTCTTCTAGGCATGAGGAATGGTTATTCCAGGTAATGGATTCCTAATTTGCCGTTCTGTGGAACTAGATTTGCATGACAGATGACAGAATATTTGTCACCTTAAGATTCTTGAAAAATTAATTTAAAGCCATGCTATTTCTAATTGTTTTGGCTTATGCTCCGAAGTTCTTTTTTTGTTTTTTGTTTGTTGTTTTTTTGAGACAGAGTCTCGCTCTGTCGCCCAGGCTGGATTGCAGTGGCGCAATCTCGGCTCACTGCAAGCTCTGCCTCCCAGGTTCACGCCATTCTCCTGCCTCGGCCTCCCGAGTAGCTGGGACTACAGGCGCCCGCCACTACCCCTGGCTAATTTTCTGTATTTTTAGTAGAGAGGGGGTTTCACCGTGTTTGCCAGGATGGTCTCGATCTCCTGACCTCGTGACCCGCTCGCCTCGGCCTCCCAAAGTACTGGGATTACAGGCGTGAGCCACCGCGCCCGGCCCTGAAGTTTTTCTAAGGCTGCCAAAATGGTAGTCACCAACATAATAGGTACCATTTTTCCACTACCCAGTGTAAAATATATATAATATGTTATATAATATTAAACAATATATCTGCTGGTGCATATAGCTTTATTATCATATAAGCTATATGAAAGCAGAAATATGCATTTAAATTCAACATTTGCAGAATGTTTCCTTTTTTTTTTTTTTTTTTTTTTTCTTGAGACAGAGTCTCGTTCTGTCGCCCAGGCTGGAGTACAGTGGTGTGATCTCGGCTCACTGCAACCTCTGCCTCCCGGGTTCACGCCAGTCTCCTGCCTCAGCCTCCTGAGTAGCTGGGACTACAGGCGCCCACCACCACGCCCAACTAATTTTTTTGTATTTTTAGTAGAGATGGGGTTCACCATGTTAGCCAGGATGGTCTTGATCTCCTGACCTCGTGATCCCCCCACCTCAGCCTCCCAAAGTGTTGGGATTATAAGCATGAGCCACCGTGCCCGGCCTGCTTTTAGCTCTTACGATCGAGGGTAAATCTACTTATAAGGGTGGATTGCAATATGCATATATTTGAAGAAACCTGATATACATTGCTTCATTTTTTCATACAGCCTTAAGCAGATTATTAAATTTACCTTTTTATTTGAGTACTAACACTTTTCCTACATAGTTAGAGAGAGCTGTTTGCTCAGTTAATGCAGCAAAGGGATGAGGGTAAGAATGTGTGACAGTTAGCTCATTCTAATTTGCTTATTGATTGTTGGACATATTCCCTCAATTACTTGACCTCAGCTCCTATATTGGGGCTTACATTAGGTGAACACCCAGGGTCTCAGGGCTCCATGTGGGTGTTTGAAATCACTTGTCTAGATATATAAAAGAGAACAGGATATACTCACCACTTGCTTGGACACATTTTACTGTCTAAACGGTTCATTTACACTGGCCAGTGATGCATTACTTCTTGCCCCTAAGCGTTTCTCAATCTGTGTTTTGTGTCTAAAATACGCCTTTTTCTCCATAATCTTTTAAGTTGTCTTTTTTTGCTAGCATTGCTTATAAAATCTCATTTTCTCCAAGAAATCTCTCTTGAAGCTTAGAAAAACAAAACTGGGGTAATATTTTCTAGGTAAATAGGCACAATTCTATAATTCTATATTCCATGATTTGTATTAAATATAAATATCGATACATATTCTTTGTCTTTCAAAATAGGTATGTTATGTTCATATGTGTCAGTTTGGATCAGTATTTAAATTTTACTACTGAGATAAACAAAGAATTATTAGCAATTTTTAAAAGTTGCTGTACAATTTGTCATATTTCATTGTGCTTCTTAATGACAAATATGTCCAAGATTATATTGGGAGATGCCATTTTCTGTACTTTATCCCCAGATTTGGGAGTGATACTTATTACAGCTTTCAGAATTTCAAGAAATAGTAGCACTACTTTTAACTAGACTAAAGTCTTTTGTTTTTCTTTTGTATCACTTTCTGGACATTTGTAAATTCACAGGATGTCTTCCTCAAATCACAAAATGCCTATCTTCTAATTCAATTGGGAGGTCAGATATCAGTTTAATTCTGTAGCCATATGAATGTTGCCTGAGTTAGTGTTATAGCTGAATATCATGCAAATGTGGAAAAAGTCTATTGAATCAATTTCATTTTATACATGGAAATAAGCAAACAGTTGTAAATAATATGGAATATTAAAAATCTTTCTAGTAAACCAATGTTTATGCTTTTCAATTGTCTTGCTAAAGAAACATAGCTTCTTTAGCAAGATGTAATATACCATGATGGAAAATATTGTGCTGGAAATAAAGAAAATAACAAATTTTGGGTCTCAGCTTAGGTTATCAGTTACCTAGTCTTAAACAAATGATATATCACCAGTGAAATTTAGCTTTTAGACATCAGTAAAGTAAGAAAATAAGCCTTGTTTACCATGAAATTTGATGCAAAAATTAGGTAATATTTAACTGGACTTATAAAGGACTTCTTTTTTCAAGAAACAATAAGAAAATGACCTGAAATAGTATAAGTTTTTATTCATAAGTAAAATTATTGCTAATTCACTTTACAATAGTCTACTTTTATTAATGGTGATCCTTGCATATTAAGACTTACAATCCTATTAATAATTGCTCACCTACAAATGACATTTGTCAAGGGATCAAAGTCTTCATGTACCACATAAAATATTATTATAACAAAGTAAACCAGCTGTATGCCTTTGATCACTACATCAATATCTAGATCTTTTAGCTTCTATTTCTGTTCCATTCTGCCACCCAAGGGTCTTTATAAAAATACAAAGGAAAATGAACAGCTAGTAACACATTTGATGTGCCACTCTGATGAACTTCAGAATGCTTAATATCATCTTGTTTAATTTCATGTTTCAAAAAGCTTCTCAATGGCAGGATCAATTACTTTCAATCTCCACATCAATCAGTCCAGATGGTTCTCATGATTTGCTAAGGATAGCTGCATACTGAACTTTGTGAACCCACGATGCATATTGTGTTAATCCTTGATATGGAAGGATCCTTCTGCAGAATAAGCGGAGCTGAAAAAGGTGTGCTTACTTTCACAAACTGAATGTTATTTAAGGAATAAAAGGTATTCTTTAAAGTGTTAAATCCAGATGAACACTGAAAAATACAGTCTTCAGAAAAATCAAGTGATTTCACTTCTGTATTCATTGCTGAAATGAGAACATCATTTCATTTCTAATTCTAATTTGAATTTTGATTTAAGGTTAAAAACACTTTAGGATTGTTTCGTATTGCAGAATAATCTGTAACTTGTTCTGTAAACACTAGTTACTAGGCTAAAACAGTGAGTTATATTTCTTTGTGTATGATACTATTCCTTTATTATCAATTTTTCCTGAACTCACCAGTAGAATATATTTTAATTTGAATAATTTAAGAAGCAATGTCACCAATATGGAGAGAACAATAATTTCACTTTTGTTACTAATTTAATTAAGAAGGTGATTTTTAGCAATATCCATTTATATTTGGTTGTGTTTTTATCTATTTCAATTATTTTCTATATTGGAAGTAATTATGAATTTTAATTTTCATACAGACCTCTTATCTTTTACTTAAAAATTTAATGTTTAATGAATTTGGAGGGAGGGCCAACCTTCATTCTTACATTTATTTATACATTCAATGGGAAAGCAGTACTATTCTCCTGAATGTTCAAACAAGCAATGGAAATTTGCAAGAGAGAAATAATTTAAAATTTTCATCACATTGTATTGAAATTTCTTCTTTGTTTCCATTTTTTCACCAGATCTTGAGCTCTTGAAGATGCATTGCCCATAGATGGTCTTCATTAATTTAAGCAATGTTTTCAGGGCAGTTATTCTGTGAATATGCCTGTAGGATTTAACTGGTCTTTGAATTATGGATATTATTTGGAGAGCTGGAGAGGAGAGTGAAGGACACTATGTAGGTAGGCAAACATCTTGAAATTTTGAAACATTGTGTAATTATTTTACACATAACTGCCTGGACATGACCAACAGGTATAGGAATAGAATCTGTTGGTTGCTAAAACTATACATTTTTAGTTAATGTCCAACATGTACCAATAGATGCCACGGAAGATCTTCTATGAAGTTCCTCCTAAGAGTCATAACTGGTGAACACAGTTCATCCATGGGGAATACAGACTATAACTTACTAATGGATTTAGGAAGGAATCTACCTAGCATTTTTGGGAAAATGTGAATAAATCAACCTGATCAATGTGGTGGGTTCCTCTAGAAAATAGAAAAATAGGGTTAGGCTTAGTAATGTGGAGATTTGAGAAGATAGATCTGGGGTGATAGGATATTAGATATAACAAAGGCAGTCTCTTCAACTTTACCAAGTTTTTCTTGTCATTTGTGCTGGTGTCTATCAAATTGTATGTGACTGCTTGCTTTCAATATGGCAAATGCATCTTCAGAAACATTATAACTAAGATAACTTTTCCAATAGAGTGCAAAATGTGCATCTCTAGAAAGGTTTACTCAGAGAACTCTGGCAATACAATGCCACATACATGCAGCTTTATGATCTCTAGTTTGATTTCTCCTTCCCTTGACCCTGAATAGGACTCTACAGTCAAGGAAGTTGAATGGAGAGGGAATTTGAGAAGTCAGGCTGTGTTTGTTAAAAGGGTTTTATGATGTCTTCTCTTTGAGTAAATATACTGGCTATTGTATCTTCCTTCCTTCCTTCCTTCCTTTATTGTATCTTCCTTCCTTTATTGTATCTTCCTTCCCTCCTTCTTTCCCTGTTTCCTCCCTCCCTCCCTTCCAGCCTTCCTTCTTTCCTTCCTTCTTTCCTTCCTCCCTCCCTTCCTTCCTTCCTTCCTTCTCTCTCTCCTTCCTTAACTCCCTTCTTTCCTTCCATCCAGAACTATTTTTGAGAAACGCTGTGATGTGTCAGTTGGTAGCACATTCTCTGGAGCTGGTTGCTTGGATTAAAATCATAACCCTTCCTCCTATTAGCTATGTGACCTTGAACAAGCTACTAGGCTATAAATTAGGACTAATAATGGCATCAATATGATCCTGCTGTAGATTGAGTTGTATGAGTTAATGTATGTGAAGCATTTTTATATGGTAAGAATTGGATAAAATACAGTTACTATTTTATTTATTGAACACTTAGCATTTTTTAGCTTTTTATTTTGAAAAGATCATAGATCCATAGGGAGTTTCAAATACAGAGAGGTCTCGTGTACTATTCTACACAGTTTATTTCAAGAGTTACATCTTGTATAATTTAGTACAATATCAAGACCGGGCATTGACATTTATACAATGTGAATTCATAGGTCTATGCCAATTTTATCACGTATTGATTAATGTGACCATTATTACAATTAAGTTACAGAACTCTTCCGTCACTAAAAGTGTCTTCCTCACATTTTATAGCCTTATTCATCTCACATTCCCATACCATCACTAACCTCTGGAAATCACTAATCTGTTTTCTATATGTATGTTATTTTATTAAAGTTATATACATGAAATAATATGCCATGTGTCCTTTTGATATTTGCTTTTTTTCACTAAGCATAATGCCCTTCAGATCTATGCAAGTTATTGCATGTGTCAAAAGTATATTCTTTTTTATTTCTGGGTAGTATTTAATCATATGGATATACCACAGTTTATTCAACCATTCACCTGTCCAACATCTTGGATGTTTCCAGTTTTTCTCTGTTAGAATTAAAGGTGCTATGAAAGATATTAAAGATCGCATATAGGTTTTCATTTCTCTTAGATAAATTTCCAGGGGTGCAATTGCTGGATCTTATTATAAATATATGTTTAGTTTTTAAAGAAACTGATAAATTATTTCCAGAGTATTATAACATTTTACAATTCAAATAATGTATGAATGATACAGTTTCTTCATCATTGCCAGCTTTTGTTGTCACTATTTTTATGTTTAGTTGTTTTAATAGGTGTGTAGTTACCTAGTATTTTGATAAGAGCTGAGGATACAAATTTGAGTTGACCAAGAAATCAAACAAATAGAAAACAGTCATTGAAGATTACAATAAAAATAAACAAAGTGAGGAGACTGCTAGTAACCAGGGAAGGAACTTTAATTAAGGTATTTCAGAAAACTTCTTAGCTGAGATTTCAAAGAACAATGATCTAATTTTACAAAAAGCCACAGAAAGCTTATTTTAGAAAGAAAGAGAAACAAGCACAAAATTCTAGAGGCAGAAAAAGGGTTGGCATATACAAAGACTGTGGAAATAATTAAGAATGTTTTTGGTGTGATAAGAAAAGAAGGGAAGTGTATGACATGTGGTTGGAGAGGTAGGTAGAAAACATCAAGCCAGGATCTATGATCATTAAAAAGAAGTTGGAAATTTTTCTTTATATTAGCAGAGGAAAGCCAAACAAGGAGTTAAAGCAGAAAGTAGGGAATGAAGAGTCAAGATCTTGTGTGCTTTAAAAAAAAAAAAGCCACTCTGACTACTGTGAAAATAGAGCATTTAGGGAGGAGATGACAAGTGGGGAGGCAGATTTGCAATGCATTGTGGTATTCTGACAGAGAGATGGGTGTGGCTTTGAGAAGTGTTCACGGAAGAAATGGAAATCTTGGAAATGGAGAGTCATGGGGAAAAAAAGAACCTAGGTCGACCTCTAGGTTTTGGGCATGAGTCATACAGGCACAGTGTAGTACCATTTATTGAGATGAGAAAAGCTGTTGAAGGAATTTTGTTTTGCTTTGTTTCAGTGTGAACATGTGCAGCAGTCAGCTTGATTTCAGACATACTAAATTTGAGTTTTCTGTTAGATACGCAGGAGATTTCAAATAGGAGATTGGATATATTAGCTAAAATATTGCATCTGCAAGTCTCTTTTTTCAACTGATCTTAGATGGATGGATAAATAAGATAAACCAGTTGAAGTCCAGTGGAAAAATATTCCATTAAAATAAGACCTATTTGGGCTTCTATTATGATATTTTGCCCTTTCTTATCTCTGTGACTAGAGTGAATAATAATAATCAGAGATGCAGTTTTCTCACCTGTGCAATAGTAATATCTATTAGATATGCATAGTGTGGAAAATTAGGTAAACTCATTCATACAAAGTAACTCTGACATTGAAGATTCTAAAATTAACAACATTTAGAATTTTAATCTTCCATCTAGTTTTACCATTTGGAGTATATAAGGAAACCTAGAAAGAAACCTTATATCCACTTGTCTATCCTATAATGTTTGCACATTATAGGGTATAATCTCAGGGCATAAATACAACTTTTTATAATTCCTATAGAGTGATACTCTTAGGCCAATATTACTGATCTTGAAAAGTGGGGTATTGAGGTATTTTACTTGGTTGTAAGCCATCAACGTGTTTTACAAATGTGATATTATGTTTTGATATTAGTAAAAAAAAGAAGCTTCGAAATGTCCTCTCTTTCTCTGAATGCAATCACAATCATTTCCTTTTTGAATTTTAAATATAAGCAACCTAAAACTTAATAACTTGCTCACAAGTCTAGAAGCAGACAAAATATCACCCACAAACCTGATTTATAATACTACGTTAAACTGACTTAAGGTTTTAGACATTCATAAACATCTTTTAATCTATTCCCCTTTTGCATGGATATGTAAATATATACTCCAGGAGGTATAATTTTTGTAGTTATTGTAGTGCTTTTGTAATGAAGAACTAAGTCTATTTTCACAGTGATAGAGAATTGAGTTGAGTTCTTTTGACCCTGGATGGATTTGTCTAGTTTTTAAGGTGCTACTTAAAATTGTATAGGAGCAAATAAAAATAAATTATCTCTTTCATAAGTTAAAAATATTTTACATTTCAGCATTCTGAAAGCACAGAGGATTCAACAAAAATGATGGTTTAGAATCAAATTCAATAAAGAAACATCAGCTTGAGATCAGACTCTCTGAGGAATGTTTTTTTTTTCCTGATGAATCTGAGCCATTCAAGATCCTTATAAATACGTGAGAGCACCTTTGATTTTTGACTTTTTATAGTTAACAATTTCTGTTTGCTAATACAAAAGACCTCATGCCTCTTCATCCAGAAAACAGAGAACACTTTCTATTATGTAAGAGTATTATGTTTGAAGGAATATGTTTGCTTCAACTATGCGTGCTATGGTACAGAAAGCAAAACCACCTCCCTGTAGGTCTAAATCCAAGGGGTTTTCAATGTATTTGGGTTAAGTCATGTTGTAAGGTTATAGCTCTCTAAGATTTTTACAAGATGCATTATTAAACATGAATCTTCTGTAACGTGTGCAGCATATCTTGTATAAAACAATGCAATATTTTCTTCTAAGTATGGGATTGTTTTGGTCACCCATGCTTAAAAAAAATTTGAAGAGACAATTCATCTTTTTCCTATGAAGCAATTTTTGTTAATTGACATAATTCTTCAGCAGTCAAGCTATTACTATCATTAGGTAGTCCTTTCCTTTATTCAGAAGCCCAAGAAGTTAGTGGAGGTTTGTATACTATGCACCTTTCACCAGAAAATAAAAAGGGAGAACTTTAAGTATTTGACATCATCAAAAATTAGGTGTTATGGTGCTATGCTTAAGTTTTGATATTATATATTAATTACATTTCCCTTAGTACTACCTCCTCTGAATTCTTGAGCTTGTCAGTAGTTGAAAACATTTGAACCTAAACCATTTTTGCACATTCACAACTAAATGTCTCAGTAAATTGGGAATTAATACTCTACAACCTGTGATGGAGCAGGGAGCAGAGTCAGCTGTCCATTAGCATCTCTTGTAAGGTCTCTCCATTTTCATAAAGAGGCTTGAGAAAATCTCCAGATTTGCCTGAGGGTAGACACAAAGCAATGCTCAGTTATACTCAATGTTATCAACCTACTGGACTTGGTATAAAAGACTTTTTGAGCACTGTATTGCTTATTAAAAAACAGTAAAGTGTAAAAGATAGTTCTTTAGACAAATTGGGCCATGGAAATGCCAAATCATTAGTTTTGGTGTCTGTAATGCCTCACAAAGTTATAAACTTTTATGAATAATTTGCTAAGAAATTAGCTCTAATGACAGGTAGTTTATGTATATACCTTGATAACATCTACAGGTATCTTATGCACATGACATTATAGAAATATTTGTTTGGGTTTTTCTCAACCAGTCATTTTCTACACCATAATTCCAGCTCAGCCCACTCCACTTGCAATTGCTTGCTCTCATCTTCTAACTCCTGTTTTTTCTTCTCAATTTCTGCTGCAATGGCTTCAATTAACCTGCTCCTCTGTATCTTGTATGCTTTTTAGTTCACTGCTTATTTCCTTCTTCCTGCTGGAAAACTTGGCTAAATAACTCGTATTAATATTTTAGCCTCATTTGGCTTTAAGATTATCTCATAAGGATATCCTATATAAATGGTAGTTAATATTTCTGAGCACCAACTTCCCTTACTCCAGCTCTCAGACTTCTTCCCATTGTTATGACAATTGAAGGCTATTTAAATTCCTGTCTTAGGAGAAGTGGCCCAAAATTTGCCATAGATCTACGATGTTTTAATTAATACTGACCTCTGAATGATCTAGAAAATAATGGTAAACCATGTATACATATTTGTGTGTGCACATGTGTGCATGTATCCATAGCATCTGTGTGTGTGTACATTTTATAGATTTTGTCTTTGTGTGAAGAAATATACTGAATATCCAAATAAGCATAATTTCTATACAAGTGAGGTATGTGGGTTAAAATCTAGTGAACAAAATATAACTATACATTCATGATTTGGAAACCTTTTAACATGATTCCTGAGGAATTACTCAATTGTTAATTGTTTCTGCCTTCTCTACCAAAATGACTAATATTTGGACTGAAAAGAAAAAAAGAGAACCTCGGTAAGGAAGAGTGGAATTTCTGTAGGTGGTAACTCTGGAATATCCCACCAAGAGAATGAATCAGATTAAAATAATGACTGTAGAAATTTCCTTGTTAGTGAATATTCAGCCTGGCCTTAAGGAAAATGTAGCTCTCTCTTACTGCTTTGTATCTTATTTCTTTTACTATGTCAATTCTCACCTTAGTAGAACTACTACTAGTTCTAGTACCATGGCTATCATAGATGCAACCATTATATTCCATTTAGTTTCTTCCTCAGGTTCCCTAACAATTGTTTGAAACTGAATATATATGTTTATGTATGTGTGTGTGTTCACTTTCATGTATGTGGTGTATATGGGATGTGTGCAGTTTTCAGTTTTATATATATTCATATATATACATGCACATATATGTATAATATACATATATACATGCATACATATGTATAATATACATATATACACATATATGCACACATATAATCACTGAGTTCCAAAGTGAGTCTTTATTTGGGCAATTGTATTCTCTCCCCTCTGTCTGCTCGCTGGCCTTTGCAAGACATAGCAATTGCTTGATTTTCCTTTGGATAAGAGTCTTATCTTCGGCACTCTTGACTCTAGCCTTAAATTTAGATTTCTATTCCAGAATACCTCTCATATCAATCTTAAAACCTAAGATGGGTAAAGAGGTCATAAGATTTTTAGTATGAAAGAGTTTGCTTAGTTAAATTATATCTCAGGAAACTCATTCATCTACAAGTTAAATTGTAAAATATTGTTTGTTATATCTGAAAAAATCTTTAGAACAAGAAATGTAACTGGGTAGCCTGTTATATCAAAGATCCCTCGATTTATTAAGTCTCCTCATAGCCATATCCTTATATAGCCCTCTCTGACACTGACTTAATAGACACTTGACAAATGATAGTAAATTTAGGCTTGCCAAATTAAAATGGCACCAATGCCAAATGAGAACCTGATCTACTCTACCAGAAGACTAAGTGGAGGAGAACCCGGCTGATAGCACCAGTGAACTGCCAGATATTTGAGTGATGTCACTTTGGACTATGTAGGCCTTGTCAGTCGTATAAGGAAACCTAGGCAAGACTCCGAATATTATCCTCCTGAGCCCAACCAAAGTTAACAAATTGTGAGTTTGTGTTTTAAGCAACTAAGTTTGATGACTGCTAATTACACAGCAATGGATAATTGAAATAACAACTAAAGATTAAAGATGAGATAATGTATTGTGTTTAAAAATTTAGCAAGTGAGTACTTCATGAATATATTTACCTTGATGGCATTACAAGCTAAATTTTACTGGGCTTTATTAGAACAAATTATTTGAGCATTGATGAGAAAGTGAACTTTCAAACTATCTTATTTACGTTTATGTTTCAGTTATCCCATAAAAGCAGGAAATTGCTTTCAACAATGCACCTGAGGTATTTTATAGTAGCTCTCTGGTTATTTCCATGTATCAAGTGGAGAAATATGGATCAGACACAAAGACAATAAGATTCATTGCTCTCTAGCAGAATACTTTTTCTTAAATGGGTTTATTAGTAAATTGATGAGAACTTGATTCGATGTTTACTCTGACGTGTGATGTAAAGTTCTTCCTAAAGCCCCCTTTCTTTTCCTTTTTAAAATTATTAACATAGATGAATACAGAGAATGTGAACATATTAGATATATAGATATCACAACAGGAGAACAGTAAATGTTATGTTTTAGACTATTTCAACCCTAAAATATGGACACAGGTTGGAATGAGGATCCAATTCAGCATAATAGCCTCTAATGGAGTGGGAAACATATAAAATCCTATGTTGCTTTATGAAATGTTGCTTATTTGCTGCATGGTTTTAAAAAGTATCAGTTTTATTTAATAGTGGGATCTTTATGTCAGTGATTACTGATGTTTCCAGCAAGCTAATTCATACCAGGGAGACAATGTAAACATTTAGAAAGGGGATTATATTTCTGTACTATCTGCATATGTCAGATGACAACGAGAGTTTCAAAGTACAATCTTATGAAGGGTTGTATTGCAGATTTGGCCTAGAAGCCCAAAACCATTAAATTTTTATCAAAATTATACCTGAAAATTCTTCATGTTGTTTATTAGCAGTCATTATCTTTACAGAGATATAGGAAATAAAGTGATTTCCATCTGTTGCAATCACTTGCCTTTTACAATAGACAAAATTGTTATTTTCATTAGATTTTACAAAAGGAATGATATATAAATTTTTAAAAGGCATGTTTAGGTTCTTTCACCAGAGAAATTTAGATTATTCTTGCATAAAATCAATAAACATAATCCAGCACATAAACAGATCCAAAGACAAAAACCACATGATTATCTCAATAGATGCAGAAAAGGCCTTTGACAAAATTCAACAACACTTCATGCTAAAAGCTCTCAATAAATTAGGTATTGATAGGACATATCTCATAATAATAAGAGGTATCTATGATAAACCCACAGCAAATATCATACTGAATGGGCAAAAACTGGAAGCATTCCCTGTGAAAACTGGCACAAGACTGGGATGCCCTCTCTCACCACTCCTATTCAACATAGTGTTGGAAGTTCTGGCCAGGGCAATCAGGCAGGAGAAGGGAATAAAGGGTATTCAATTAGGAAAAGAGGAAGTCAAATTGTCCCTGTTTGCCGATGACATGATTGTATATCTAGGAAACCCCATTGTCTCAGTGCAAAATCTCCTTAAGCTGATAAGCAACTTCAGCAAAGTCTCAGGATACAAAATCAATGTACAAAAATCACAAGCATTCTTATACACCAATAACAGACAAACAGAGAGCCAAATCATGAGGGAACTCCCATTCAAAATTGCTTCAAAGAGAATAAAATACATAGGAATCCAACATACAAGGGAGGTGAAGGACCTCTTCAAGGAGAACTACAAACCATTGCTCAATGAAATAAAAGAGGATACAAACAAATGGAAGAACATTCCATGCTCATGGGTAGGAAGAATCAATATCATGAAAATGGCCATACTGCCCAAGGTAATTTATATATTCAATGCCATCCCCGTCAAGATACCAAAGACTTTCCTCACAGAAATGGAAAAAACTACTTTAAAGTTCATATGGAACCAAAAAAGAGCCCACATCACCAAGTCAATCCTAAGCCAAAAGAACAAAGCCGGAGGCATCATGCTACCTGACTTCAAACTATACTACAAGGCTACAGTAACCAAAACAGCATGGTACTGGTACCAGAACAGATATATTGATCAATGGAACAGAACAGAGCCCTCAGAAAAAATGCCACATATCTACAACCATCTGATCTTTGACAAAACTGACAAAAACAAGAAATGGGGAAAGGATTCCCTATTTAATAAATGGTGCTGCGAAAACTGGCTAGCCATATGTAGAAAGCTGAAACTGGATCCCTTCCTTACACCTTATACAAAAATTAATTCAAAATGGATTAAAGACTTACATGTTAGACCTAAAACCATAAAAACCCTAGAAGAAAACCTAGGCAATACCATTCAGGACATAGGCATGGGCAAGGACTTCATGTCTAAAACACCAAAAGCAATGGCAACAAAAGCCAGAATTGACAAATGGGATCTAATTAAACTAAAGAGCTTCTGAACAGCAAAAGAAACTACCATCAGAATGAACAGGCAACCTACAGAATGGGAGAAAAATTTCACAACCTACTCATCTGACAAAGGGCTAATATCCAGAATCTACAAAGAACTCAAACAAATTGACAAGAAAAAATCAAACAACCCCATCAAAAAGTGGGTGAAGGATATGAACAGACACTTCTGAAAAGAAGACATTTATGCAGCCAAAAAAACACATGAAAAAATGCTCACCATCACTGGCCATCAGAGAAATGCAAATCAAAACCACAATGAGATACCATCTCACACCAGTTAGAATGATAATCATTAAAAAGTCAGGAAACAACAGGTGCTGGAGAGGATGTGGAGAAATAGGAACACTTTTACACTGATGGTGGGACTGTAAACTAGCTCAACTATTGTGGAAGTCAGTGTGGCAATTCCTCAGGGATCTAGAACTAGAAATACCATTTGACCCAGCCATCCCATTACTGGGTATATACCCAAAGGATTATAAATCATGCTGCTATAAAGACACATACACATGTATGTTTATTGTGGCACTATTCACAATAGCAAAGACTTGGAACCAACCCAAATGTCCAACAATGATAGAGTGGATTAAGAAAATGTGGCACATATACACCATGGAATACTATGCAGCCATAAAAAATGATGAGTTCATGTCCTTTGTAGGGACATGGATGAAGCTGGAAACCATCATTCTTAGCAAACTATCACAAGGACAAAAAACCAAACACTGCATGTTCTCACTCATAGGTGGGAATTGAACAATAACACATGGACACAGGAAGGGGAACATCACACACCAGGGACGGTTGTGGGGTGGGGAGAGTGGGGAGGGATAGCATTAGGAGATATACCTAATGCTAAATGACGAGTTAATGGGTGCAGCACACCATCATGGCACATGTATACATATGTAACAAACCTGCACGTTGTGCACATGTACCCTAAAACTTAAAGTATAATAGTAATAAATAAAATAAAACAAAAGAACTAGTTTGTTGAGTTCATTTAGGAACTAAGTTGTAAGAAATATTGCACCAGACAATTTGTTTTCTGAGATGAAGCTCAAGTAACTATGAGCACAGTATCAGGAATGACATTCATTTTCCCAGCTGTCTCTAGGCATTTTGCACTCTTGAAAAATACTAAGTTCCCTGGACCTGAAGAGATTCATGAATCAGTAAGAATGTGAGCCCCTTGAGTGTTCAATATCCCTTCAAACCTTAGAAACTGTAAGTCAATGATGGTGATTATCATATCACAAGAGTATAGTTAGCTTCTTTTAAAAGACATAAAAGACCCCTCTGAGTTAGCCCTAGACACATATTACTCCAACTGCCTGAAGAAATGTTTAGCAATCCATACAGAATTACTCTCAATTAGATTTAGAGAAAACATTCTCTCTTTGAAGAACACTAGAATTGAGGAAAATATGGTAGAGCATATAGGTTATTTTGCCTTTGTTACTTTGTAGACCTTAAATCATGGAGTGTGTTAGAACACAGTATATTTGTGACAACCATGACAGTTCAGAGAAATGCAGTGAGGTCATTTACTCTGAAACTGAAGGACACTAATCTCTGCTCTGAGACCCACAAAGTCAGATTATCTGTTTTACCTGTGTGATTTCTATTCCTCTCATTTTGTTGTTCTTTTTATAAAACATCTTTGCTAAATAATAAAGTTATTACTCTAAGGTAGTGTCCAGGTCTCTTTGATAATAATGAAATGTCCATGATCAAATCCCATTGCTTTGTTTTGACAGTGTGCTCCAAGAAAATTACTTTGATATGCCCTCTCATATTAGAATAAACGCATTATACATACCTATTGCCTACATCAAGTTTTGAATTATACCACTTTCAGGTTTAAGCTGGCCATACAGCAGATTTTCTTAATGGTTGGTGAACATGGAATAATAGTTTAATCATTCAGATAAACTATTTTGCAGAAACATTTAAAATCAGAAATTGCAGAACTACTATCTGAACTTTAAAGGGACACTCTTAACCATATTTTGTTTTATTTAGTACTCACGCTGACAAGTTGATTTACCACCTCATTTTCCCAACAAGTGTCAAGATTTCAATATGCAGTTAATGGTTTCTAAAAACAGTGACTATTTAATTACATCCTTATAGTTTCCCCAAATTGCTTATAGTTTGCCCTCATTTAGTTAGGTCTATAATATTTCTCAATTAGTGTAAAAATTTCTACTCCTTTTTAATTTTTGATGCATATAATGATGTATAAAAATTATTATGTAGATAGCCCCTCCATGAAAACTTAAAATCAAGAGCTTTTAGCATCAAAGTATCAGAATACAAACTAAAGAAAACACATCAATTCAGAAAGATTTTCTTTAAATATATTAAAGTGAATAAAATGTTCACAGAGAATCACTCACATCTAAGGATATAGACTTTTTCCTAAAGTGAAACTATTTTTGGCTCACTCAGACTCTGGGTAGTGTTTCACTGATTTTGAATTTCACTGGTCAGAACCAGTGTTGGTAGTAAGAATTATTGTCCCAGAAGACAATGGAAATGCTTGCCAACTCTACTTTCAACCCTTATTGGAATCCCTATGTTGTGGGTAGAGATATGACTAAATTAAGCAGTTTTAAGTCTAAGCCAGAAAGATTTAATTATTGATTTATTGGTTTTACAATTGTTAAATATTGCCTTTAACCAAGTATATGTTTTATCAAGTAATAATCACTTTGGCAGCCTCAAATGTCATGGGTTCACAGGGTAAATGTTAAGGTAATAGCTAAACAATTGAGAGTATAGGAGATCTATAGTAAGTGAAAAAAATTCAAGATGTAATACAGAGTCCAGTATGACAGACTTGAGAAACTTTCAAAAACTAGGAAAAGAAAACCAAAAGTCATTCTTGCAGTGTCTCTGATTGCACTGACTTGATGCAGAATTGGTGCATTAACATATGTATACATTACATGTGTATACATGTGCCATGCTGGTGTGCTGCACCCATTAACTCGACATTTAGCCCTAGGCATATCTCCTAATGCTATCCCTCCCCACTCTCCCCACCCCACAACAGCCCCCAGAGTGTGATGTTCCCCTTCCTGTGTCCATGTGTTCTCATTGTTCAATTCCCACCTATGAGTGAGAACATGCGGTGTTTGGTTTTTTGTCCTTGCGATAGTTGACTGAGAATGATGAATTAAAATAAAAATGCATGCACTTTCAAATGTACTTAGTGCAACATATTGAACTTACATTCCAGTTTTCCTGGAATTACTTGTGTCTTGAGCTAAAGGCTGTATTTGGTATAACAGGGAAGGAAAGAAATTATTTTTCCTATAAAATTAGTTTAAAAACACATATAATTAAACAAAATAAAAATATTATCCCATCTTTTAAAGAACATTTACTAAGTCACAGATATTACCCGAAGTTTCACCTAAGAACAATTGTTTAAAAATTATTTAGGGAAAATGAAGCAAAATTGTTTTTACAATCTGAGATTTTAACAGCCAGTGCACTCCTGTTCTTCAGCTGAATGTCCCCTTCATTCTGAATGTCTGCAGTAGAATTGAATTGGGGAGCAGTTAGGTTCCAGGAACATATTCACTCCTGTTTTGTTCTCTCCTCAATCTCAGCCTTTCGGTGACTGTTTGGGCAAAGCCTCCCTTGTGGTAGAAGATGCCTCACTTCTGGGGAGAGGAGACTCCTCATCTTGCAGACAAGAAGCAGCACCCACTTGTTCCTGCTCCAAAAGCCATTAACATTATAAACTGGCCAGGTGCGGTGGCTCAAACCTGTAATCCCAGCACCACTTGGGAGGTTGAGGCAGAAGGATTGCTTGAGCCCAGCAGTTTGAGAACAGCCTTGGCAACAAAGTGAGACCCAATCTCTACAAAAACTAGAGAAAAAATAGCTGGGTGTGGTGGCACTCATCTGTACTAAGGAGGCTGGGCTGGGAGGATCTCTTGAGCCCAGGTGGTTGAGGCTTCAGTGAGCCAAGATCACACCTCTGCACTTGAGCTTGGGTGACAGAGTAAGACCCTATCTCAAAAAATAAATTATAAACTGATTCACAATAACTTTGGTTTTGTCACTAATATGCTGAATATTTTTGTTACAACTAATATGCAAAATGCAAACTGGCTATCACTACCATTCTGATCATGGAATTAGCTGTCCTACATACCTGATGACCTAATGCTTAACCTAATCTTCCTCTTTCCCACTTTGATTTGGAAACTTGTTACAATAGAGTTCTTTACCTCAAAGTCTTAAGGAATTCAAGACAAGACTAGAGTATGTTAAGATACCACAAAATATATATATATATATATATATATATATATATATATATATATATAGCAAGAGCTTTCTTGAGTAAGCAAATTTTATACATATAAAAATAATTTACATGCAAATGACCAAGAGGAAAGGTTAAGTGACTCTGGTGTAAATAATTAGTTTACTGATTCTGCCAGAGCATATTAAGAAAAATTCACTTTGGCAAAATTATATGGATTTAAAGAAGTAACAAGTGGGTTTCTCTAAAGCACAGTTTGGATTTTTACTAGAATATCAAGTCACCTTTTTGGGTGAGGAGAGTACAATGGGAGTGGGCAGCTGGTGCAAATAAACATTTAAAATTACTTAAAACTTCAACAAATGGGATCTGTATTTAAATCTGTCTTGGTCTGTCTTCCCTTTGTTTTATCTAATCCATTCCAACAATGCAAACCTCAGCCACTGTCAAGGGCAATCTCAGACTGGAGGTTGCTGCCTAGGGTGAGGTTCTAGCAAGACTGACAAGCAGAGCTCAGGGAAAAGTCTGCATGGGAAAGCAGAGCCAGACTTAGAAGGCATTGCTGATGAATTCCATTTTCTTACTACAGAAGAGCTAGCAAAAACTGCAATATGATGTGTAAAGTCAGTGTAATCTTATGGACATTATACCAAGTCACAACATGAGGCATGAGATACCTCAGACGTTGTTCCCTCTAAATCTCATGTTGAATTGTGATATCCCCAATGTTGGTGGTAGGTCTGGAGGGAGGTGATTGGATCATGGGGGTGGATTTCTCAGAAATGGTCTAGCATCGTGTCCCTGGTGCTGTCCTTGTGATAGTGAGTGAATTCTTGCAAGATCTATTTGTTTAAAAGTGTGTGGTGCTTCCCCTGCCTTGCCAGGTGATGTGCCTGCCTGCTCCTTCATCTTCTGCCATGAATAAAGCCTCCTGAGGCCTCACCAGAAGCTAGGCAGATGCCAGAATCATGTTTGTACAGCCTGCAGCTATACAAACCTCTTTTCAAACCTCTTTTCTTTACAAATTACCCAGTCTCAGGTATTTCTTTATAGCAATGTAAGAATGGCCTAATACAGAAAATTGGTACTGAGACATGGGGCATTTCTATAAAGATACTTGAAAATGTGGAAGTGACTTTGGAACTAGGTAATGGGCAGGAGTTGGAAGAGTTTGGAGGGCTCCTAATACAGGAAGATGAAGGAAAGTTCTGAATTTCTTAGAGACTAGTTAAATGGTTGTGACCAAAATGCTGATAGTGATATGGACAGTGAAGGATAGGCTGATGCAGTCTCAGATGAAAATGAGGAACTTACTGGGACTTGGAATAAAGGTCATGCCTGTTATGCCTTTGCAAATAACTTGGCTGCAGTCTGTTCATGTACTAGGGATCTGAGGAAGTTTGAACACTCAGACGCAGGAGCAAAAAAATGACTTAAAGTTGGAATTTACAATTAAATGGGAAGCAGACCATACAAGTATAGAAAATTTGCAGCCTGCCCATTTGGCAAAGGAAGATAAAGCATTTTCAGGAGAAGAATCTAAACAGGCTGTGGAGCAACCACTTATTAGAGACATTTGCATAACTGAAAAAGAGCTAGGTGCTGATAGCCAAGACAATTAAAAAAAGGCCTTGAAGGCATTTCAGAAATCTTTGCAGCAGCTCATCCCAGCACAGACCTAGAGGTCTAGGATGAAAGAATGGTTTCTTGTGTAGTGGGATTTTAAAAATTAATTAATTAATTTATTTATTTATTTATTTTGAGATGGAGTCTCACTCTGTCACCCAGGCTGGAGTGCAGTGGCACAATCTCAGCTCACTGCAAGCTCTGCCTTCTGGGACATGCCATTCTCCTGTCTCAGCCTCCCAAGTAGTTGGGACTACAGGTGACTGCCACCATGCCTGGCTAATTTTTTGTTTTTTTAGTAGAGACGGGTTTTCACTGTCTTAGCCATGATAGTCTCAATCTCCTGACCTCGTGATCTGCCCGCCTCAGCCTCCCAAAGTGCTGGGATTACAGGCATGAGCCACCGTGCCCAGGCTGTAGCGGGATTTTTTAAGGAATCAGAGAGACTGATGGGGTTGAGGAGGATATTTATTATTTAGGTGCACCGGCCCAGTCAGATTAACATCCAAAGGACTGAGTCCTGAACAAAGACTTAAGTTAACTTTTAAGCATTTTGTAGGGTGGTGGGGAGTGCGGAGATCTGTGCAGGGGAAAGCATATTACAGAAGCGAGAAACAAAGACAGTTATTCAATTAATTGAGACATGCATTATATCATTTCTTACTTTTCAAGGAAAAACATGTTTTATGACTTGAGTTTATCTGTCTAGTGACCTTGCAGCTGCACAGCTAGGGAAACAGGGTCTTCACAATGCCTGGGAAAGGAGGAGAGATGAAGCTCACTAGCCACAGAAAAACAGGCAGTTAATTTTTAAAGGGCTCCAGCTCTTTCTCTTTCTCAGGGGGAATTGGGTTTTCTCACATACAACTGAGTTTCTGCTTACACATTCTTTAATTTCTTTTAATTCCTGTTCCACTTGGACCAGGGCCAGGGCATCACTGTCCTGTACCACCCCCAGGAGGGTGTTCCTTGCATCCTGGCCCTTCTAGCTCCAGTCTTGGTTCAAAAGGCTGCAGATAGAGCTCAGGTCATGGCTTCAGAGGGTGCAAACTATAAGCCTTGGTGGCTTCCATGTGGTGTTAAGCCTGCAGGTGAGCAAAGTGCAAGAGTGAAGGAGGCTTGGCATTCTCTGCCTAAATTTCAGAGGATGTATGAGAAAGGCTGGATGCCCAGGGAGAAGACTATGCCCGGCTGGAGCTCTCAAAGAGGACCTCTTCTAAGACAGTGCCAAGTGGAAATGTGGGGTTGGAGGCCCCACTCGGGGTCCTGACTGGGGGGGCTGCCTAGCGGAGCTGTGGGAGGGGGGCTGCTGCCCTCCAGATCCCAGAATGATAGAGCCTCCAGCAGCTCATGCCTTCAGTGTAGAAGAGCTGTGGGAGCAGAGCAGCCCAAGGCCTTGGGAGCCCACCCTATGCATCGTGGGAATGCTCTATGTTCCCAGGATGTGGGACATGGTTTCAAAGGAGATTATTTTGGAACATCGAGTTTTAATGACTGCCCTGCTGGGATTTGAACTTGTGTGGGGCCTGTAGCCCCTTTCTTTTGGCCAATTTCTCTCTTTTGTAATGGGAATGTTTACCCAATGCCTGTACCCCAATTTTATCTTAGAAGTAAATAACTTGTTTTGATTTTACAGGCGCATCAGGGGAAGGGACTTGCCTTGTCTCAGAAGAAACTGCACTTTCGAGTGATGCCAAAACAGGTTGAGACTTTTGGGGGACTATTGAGAAGGGAAGATTGTATTTTGCCATGTGAGAAGAACATGAGATTTGAAGGGCCAGGGATGGAATGAAATAGTTTGGATGTTGTACCCTTTAAGTCTCATGTCGAATTGTAATTCCCAGTGTTGGAGTCGGGGTCTGGTGGGAAGTGATGGGGTCATGAGGGCTGATTTCTCATGTTTAACACCATCCTCTTGGCACTGTCCTTGCAAGAGTGAGTGAGTTCTCATTACATCTGGCTGTTTAAAAGTGTGTGGCACCTCTCCCTGCTTGCTTCTGCTCTGGCCATGTGAAATACCTTCTTTTGCTTCACCTTCTGCCATGTGTAAAAGCTCCCTGAGGACCCTTCTTGAAGCCAAGCAACTGCCAATGCAAAGCTTCCTGTACAGCCTGCAGAACTGTGAGCCAAGTCAATCTTTTTTTCAGTATAAATTATGTAGTGCTTAGGTATTCCTTTATAGTAATGCAAGAATGCCATAATACAAGGCATAATGGTTTGCATTTTAAAAATGAAAATTAAATTTTTGTAATTTATCATGAAAAGATGAAATGAGTTAATAATGAGCAATATCTACATGTTGTCTTAGAGGTGCTGACAATCTGTCAAGGAATTACATGCATTGATCAAGCAGTTTACCTTCAAGTTGAATAACAAGATATTCCTATCTAACATAACAAAATTTTGACATTATTTGGGAGACTGGAAATAATGCTAAATAATATCAGATTGTCAAAGTCAAATAAATATAGAGACAAACATCTGAAATTAAAATGTTTTATTTGAGATACAAGTATTACAATTTCACACATACATGCAGAATGGGTGTCTTTAGTATGTCCAAAACATAAAGAGAAAGTTAGAGGTTTTATAAAAAAGGGAGACAGAGAGAAAAACGGTATGTATTTCTCTTTGAGAAAGCTCACTGGCACCAGTAAGGTTTTTGAGAGCTGGCAGGCTCTGATAGGTGAGGGACAGTGGTGGGTAAAGCTAGTCTTAGTGTTCAAGAGGTTGTTTCAGTAACCATTTGATAAAACTGGTTTCAGCTTAAAGCAGGTAATTTCAGCAGCCAGGCATGCAGAGAATTACGCTTTTGGAGTGGCGTTTTTGCCCTGAATGCCTCCTCCCCCTGGCTTGTTGATGGTTTTATTTGGTGTGATAAGAATGACCCAATTCATATCATCAATTTTTACATTTAACCCTTTCCATCAAGATCTTTCTCTTAAAGCATCAACCATGTTTATAGTTGTGCAACGACTACAAGTTAGGTTTAATCATCCCTTAGTGCTAGGATGGACCTGTCCCAGTTGCTCCGTCCCACATCTGGGAAAGATATGGAGGTCTACATCAGGTCTATGTCAAGATTTATGGCTTAAAATGTCTATCCAAGGAAAAAATAAAACTAACCAGTAATCCCAGGAGAGAAACATACCTTGGCAAATTCGAAGATATTTCTAATTTTATTTAACAATTTTAAAATTAATTAATGTATCAAAGATTCACCTAACTCATGTCAAATAAAATATGTTTTCACTAATTAATATATATTTTATATGAACATTCCTTTATTTAAACCATCCTTTTTTCCTAGAATGATGGATTAGGGGCTTTCAGTGTGCCTCAGCCACTTGGAAGTAGAAAAATAAGCATAAAGATAAACTTTGTGAGCTTCAATTCAAGAAGAAAAATAGGAATTCACAGGAATAGAGAAGAACGCTCCAGACCCTGTGGAGGGGGAGGTGGGAAAGCAGACTCTGTGATAGCATTTGGTTCATAAAAGGGAGTGAAACTCCAGTACGAGAGAAGAGCAGCCAGTCTCCCTCTGCAACTCACCTTTTCACTGGGGATCTGTGCAATCCAGATTAAGGGAGAGCACTCTGTTTCTCCCAAGCCTTGGAGCTAGCACAAAAGTGGCTGAGAGATGGGGAAAGAGGAAAGACACTCAGAAAAGCTGCAGGCATTTCCCCAGACCTGGGACTGAGATAAGGATGCCCTTTTTAATCTGGGCTCATACAAAGTCAATCATTTTTTGGTGCCTGGCAATGGTGGCCACTGCAGACACTTTAATCTTGGGCTAGGAATTGTAGTGCTTGCTCTGGAGCAGGGGAGCAGCCTCAACAGCCAGAATTGAGTGTTGAGTGTGGAAAGTGCCCCAGCAGTAAGTGTTGGAATTAGGCTCTCTCCTCTTGCAGGACTGTAGTGGGAAGAGAGTTGCTAAAGCAGAGGTTGCTCAAGGATGGTGAGACTTGCAGCCAAGAACATCTTTGCAACCTGGAACTGGTCTGTGTGTGTCATTGCTGGGTGTCTCAGCCTGCTCCCTTGGTCAGTTGAGAGAATACTCCATCAGCTCCAAGAAACGAGAGGGAGGTGAACCCCATTCCCCAGGAGACCTAAACTTTGGTGAGGACCAGCCCTAAGGGAAGGAGGAATACAGCTTGCCAAACCCACCCCTTGGGTCAAAGGAAACACGATCATGATATCAGCTGCTGAAAGGGGCACACAAAAGCCTGGGAACAGATTTAGAGAGGTGGTCATCTCTTGCCCTCTGTCCCCTTCCTAGTGCACTGCTGCAGATCCAGCAGTGGTCATCCTGTTGGGGCCCAAGGAACGTGGGCTGAAAGAGGCTGCTTCTTAGGTTTCTCCAGCAGCTCTGCCCCTGCTGAAGACTAGTACACACTGGGACAGGGCGCTTTTGGCACTTTGTCACTTCTGCACCTGTCGAGGACAAGTACACAGAGGAGAAGACCCTGCAGCCAGCTGTTACTCTTAAGCACTGTCTACTGGACTGAAGCCTGAATTACACCACCAAACAAAAATACATCACCACACCAAGCCACCACAGGAGCCTATCTGCAACCAAGGAACTTGTACAGAGCCTTGGTCCTCTGAAAGTACCCAGAAATGAAGCAAATTGATCCTATACAACATACACCACAGTCATACCCTTAAGAGAAAGAAAGAATGAAAAATTAAAAAAAAAAACTCCTTCAAAATGATAGCAAATTCAACAAAAGAAGCATCAAGTCTCTCAGTTGAGAAGAAACCAGCAGAAGAACTCTGGCAATACAAAAAGCCAGAATGTTCCATCACCTCCAAAGGATTACACCAGCAATCTAGCAATGAGTCCTAACCAGAATGGAACGTCTGAAATGACAGGTATAGTATTCAAGATATAAGTGGCAAAAAAAATCACCAAAATCCAACAGAAAGTTGAAATCCAACAACAACCCCATAACAACGATCCTGGATTTGAATGACAACATAGCCATATTGAGAAAGAACCAAGCAGAGCTTCTTGCATTGAAAAATTTACTATAGGAATTTCAAAAAACAGTTCGCAGCCTTAGCAACAGACTAGACCAAATAGAAGAAATAACTTAAGAGCTCAAAGACCAGACCTTTGAATCAACCCAGTCAGACAAAAATAAAAAAAGAATTTAAAAATAATGAACCAAACTTTTGAGAAATGTAGGATTATGTAAAGGAACAAAATCTATGACTTATTGGCATTTTTTTTTTTGAGACAGAATCTCGCTCTGTTAGCCAGTCTGTAGTGCAGTGGCATGATCTTGGCTCACTGAAACCTCCACCTCCTGGGTTCAAGCAATTCTCATGCCTCAGCCTCCCAAGTATCTGAGATTACAGGTGTGTGCCAGCATGCCTCGCTAATTTTTGTATTTTTAGTAGAGGTGGGGTTTCGCCATGCTGGCCAGTTGGGTCTCAAACTTCTGGCCTCGGGTGATCCTCCCACCTTGGCCTCCCAAAGTGCTGGGATTACTAGCATGAGCCACTGTGCCCAGCTGACTTATTGGCATTTCTAACAGAGAAGAAGAGAAAGTGAGCAACTTGGAAAACGTTTTTGAGCATATAATTCAGAAAACTGTCCTCAATCTTGCTAAAGAGGTCCACATGCTGATACAAGAAATCCAGAGAACTCCCGTGAGACTGAAGGTAGGCAGTGAAGCAAATGCTTGCATTCTTGTGTGGCTCTGATTAGCATCAGGATATCTACATTTTACATAGGAAAGGAGGGAGCAGAGGAAACAGTTATGCCTTCATCTCGCATTCAGTAAATCTCCATTTTACATAAGATAAAGTAAGCATGTGAATAGAGGGAGTGGAGTAGAGGAAAACTCAATAATTCATTCATCTCAGGATAGGCAGAGGGATGATTTCTGGTCCTGACCTTGTCCCAGAACTATGAAAATAAGCTGGTAATTGAGATGTCAGGGTGAAATTGAGCCGACTCACTTTTAAGGGATGGTTTACAGGTGGGATGTGTATTCTGAAAGATTTAGGGGCTCACAGCAAATTGTCAGGGAGGACATCTGAGGAGACATGCGGCCTTCTGTCACTGTGGGAACCTGGCTTATGGATGAGGCTATGACACAGGGTTGGGAAGTTATAGCTATGTGTTTGAGAACAAGGAAGGCAGTATTGCATAACTCAGCTCCCAAGCTTAATTTTCCCTTTGACACAGTGAGCTTGGGGTTGGGGTCTCTATTCTCTTTTCTCTCACAAAATCATATGGGAACATTCCAGAAAATGTGAGGTTCTGTGCTCACTATTAAATAAAAATGACCAGGAAAGCCATGGGTAAGCTCCCTCCTCAGTCATCAGGACCTCAACAGAGAGTTTTCCCCTTTGTGGACAGGGTCCTGAATTCTGCAGGATCCCGTGGGGACACAAGTGTCAGGATAGAGGCACTCATTCAGCCAGGTACAGTGTCTCACGCCTATAATGTCAGCTACACTGGAGGCTGAGGTCACCTTGAGGCCAGGATTTCAAGACCAGCCTGGGCAACATAGCAAGATCCCATATCTATGAATAAAATTAGCCAGGTGTGGTGGCATGCACCTGTAATCCTAGTTACTTGGGAGAGAGGCTGAGGTGGGAGGATTGCTTGAGCCTAGGCATTGGAGGCTACAACGAGCTAGGATTACACCACTGCACTCCAGTCTCGGCAACAGTAAGACTCCATATGTAACAACAACCAACCTATTCTGTGCTTTGAGTGTAAATTACCATAGCCTTTGTAACAGAAATTAGGCAGCAACTCTTATCATTCAAAATGCATAAGAAATTTGGCTAAGCAATTGTACTTCTAGATTATTTATTTATTTATTTATTACTGGGACAGAGTCTCACTCTGTCCCCCAGACTGGAGTGCAGTGACATGATCTCAGCTCACTGCAACCTCTGCCTCGTGAGTTCAGGGAATTGTCCTACCTCAGCCTCCCGAGTAGCTGGGGCTACAAGTGTGCATCACCATACCCAGCTAATTTTTGTATTTTTTGTAGAAATGGGGTTTTGCCATGTTGGCCAGGCTGATCTCAAACTTCTGACCTCAGGTGATCCACCCACCTTGACCTCCCAAAGTGCTGGGATTACAGGCACTAGGTCCCTAATTTAGAGCCCTATTGCTTAATGTCTAAAACCACCCTTGCATATTTATTACTGCATTGTTTGAACTTAAATATCCACAACAGGATAACAGGATAATTAAACAGTTAATTGCACTATGCACATCCATCTGTTAACAAAATGAAGTCGATCTTTTTGTACTGTGGTGGAAAGATTTTCTGAACACAGTTCAGGTAAAAAAAACGACCACTGTTGAATAATGCTTCTGGTATAACACAATGTGTTTGAAAATGTACACAATACACTGTAATATCCAATGCATACATCAAAGTAAATATATTTTATTCTAGGATAATTATTAAAACATTAAGAAATACTCTTTAATCATATATGTTAAAACTTGTAGAAAATCAATAACATACAAGTAAAGAAGATCAAGAGGCCAAAAAAAGTAATTCCAAGTGTAGAAAGCATGGTGAAAAGTGATGGAAGAAAAGTGCAGAAATTTAAATTGTGAAATTAAAATATATAATTATTAATGAAAATACATAATTCTTAATTAAAATACATAATTCTTCATTGAACCCCAAATCTGTCAGGACATATGTGTGATCTTGGATAACGTCTTCAACCTCCTGAACACTGAATTTTCTTGACTGTAAACTGTTTTAGAGATGTTCCTCACCCGGTTGCATGAAGCAAACCTCTGTGTGTGTTAAGGTACTTCCCACAGCATCTGTGACACAGAACAGTGGCAGCTATGCTCTTCGTAGTCCCTGAACACACACCCACAGCAGTATATTGTGTGTTTTTTATATATAAAAGGCTTTGAAAATGTCCCACAGCTTCCTCAGTAACTGACTGTCAAAAGGGGCAGCCTTCAAAAGTAGAATTCTGGCAAACGTCTTCAAAAGACACAAAATTCTGGCAATGGGCACGTTTCCCCTGCTGCCTTGCTCTTCTGGATTCATCCATTCTCTCTCACAGCATAGTCATTTTCTTCCACTCCACCGTAGAAATTGTCCTTCTAGTGGCAAGAGTGACGTGAGTGATATGCGGAAATTTCTTTCCAAGCATGTTGGAGAAGCTTCCTCTGCCTGCTTCTTTTTGGCCACCTCCTGCCAGGGTAAGAGGGCCTCCAGGGCTGCTCTGTCACCCCCAACAGCATGGACCTCACTGCAGTCACTCCGGAAGCTTCCCTCTAAAGGAAGCTTGTGCAGGAAACATCATGCATCGAGCAGCATAGGGACAGGGGCTGGCCATCTGGGCAGGTCTCACACTCCTGACACTCAGACTCCAGGATACTCCTCTGTCCCCACCCAGGGCAGATCCCTGCCCTAAAATTTTTCCCCCTCATGTCCAGCAAATGCTGCATGGAGCCCTGGATTTCTATGTGGAAAGCTAGGAAGAGGGAGAGCTGAAATGAGGATGTAATCACCCTTTCCAAAGAGGTCAGTCCAGTACTACCCTGTGCTCCTGGGCAAGCTCTCCAGGCTGAGGGAACAGGAGCAGGGGTTATGTCAGGTGAAGGTTGAAGTGAGAGACCTCCCAGGAGGTGTAGAATATTCCACTAGGGACATCTCATACCCTTTCAGGATTAGACCTTGTGGCCTGGAGATCCCCAGGCAATTAGTATTGAAGGTCGAAAGGCCAATGACAGGAATAGGAAGGCCCACTGTGTCATTCACAAAGCACTTCCAAACCCATCACCACAGGTGACCCTCACAACAACCCTGTGAGACCTGCAGGGCAGGGGCTCTCACAAAGGAGGAGTCGGGAATGTCAAGATTTTAACACCTTCTCCAAGTCAGGATCAGGAAATGCTGTCCCAGCACTGACCTATATTCCCTATGCTTCCTCCCACAAAACAGCTTAGGGTGACTGCCAACTTGTGGGCAGAGACCCTCACTTCCAATCCCCACAAGGGGCTGGACAGTGGGGAGGATGAGGCCCCCTCCTCTGACTGTCTCCTCCAAGACCCTGTTGTCTGAGGAAGGTCACTCTGGGAACTGTTGGCCTCTGCAGATGGGGGCCTGGACCATGTGGAAAGACGACGTGAAGGTCACACCTGGCAGGCACCAGCGCTGGAGGGCAAACCTCACCTTTAAAACTCACACTTTTTTAAAAAATTTATTTTTATTTTTAATTTATATGAGTACATGGTAGGTGTATATATTTATGGGGTACATGAGATAGTTTGACACAAGCATGCAATGTGTAATAATCACATCAGGGTAAATGGGGCATTCATCACCTCAAGCAAGGGAAATGCCAGCTGCTTATAAAACCATCAGATCACATGAGAACTCACTTACTATCATGAGAACAGCATGGGGGAAACTGCCGCCATGATTCAGTTACCTCTCACTGGGTCCCTCCCAGGACACATGAGGATTATGGAAATTACAGTTCAAGATGAGATTTGGGTGGCAACGCAGCCAAACCATATCACCTTATAAAATGAATAATGTGGAAATAGCAGCGGGCCTGAATCCTGACCCCTGCTGTGTGATGCCCCCTCTTGAGGAAGGCCTGGCTTCTGTGCCATGCAGAAACTTTCCTGTGCTTCCTGCTGACTTGGGGTGAGCCAGGTCTTCCTGGGGGAGCTGGGCACTTGTGGGACAGGAGAGTCCCTGTCCTGGGGTCTCCATTTGTCTCCTTACCACATCAACAAAACACCAGAGGAGCCAACTCAACAAACTTCAATGCACGGCACTTCCTGGACCCTAGGTGCTCAGGGCCCCCTGAGCTGCCCTGGGGCAGAACACTGGGCAGTGGCCAGTGCTTCCCCAACAACTCCCCCATGCACAGATTCCTGGTGGACACACTTCCCGTTACCCTGCTCAGCTGGAGCTCAGCCCCCATCCTAGTACCTCTTCCTCCTCCTCCAGGGCAGGAAAAGGAATCCCAACTCCAAACCCACGGAGAATCCCCATCTTGGGTGAGGCCCTGGCTGGGACTCAGCCTCTTGTCAGCCCCTCGAGGAGCTCCATCTTTCCCTGTTTCCCTGCCCCATGGGACCCTGGGCCTCTGGGAAAGAGTTGAGGGTGTCGTCCACTCAGCAGGTACCGCATGATCTTTGGGAAGGATTTGTGTTATACCTGCTCCTGGTGGGATAGGAGCCTCCGGAGCTGGGCAGTATTTGGGCTGTAGAAACCTGAGAAGCCCGTGACCCATCATGCATCAGAGCCCACTCTCAAGATGTGGAGCCGTCAGCTGGAAGAGCTGGGCAGTGGCAGGAGACCCCGGACCCTGAGGCCTTCCTCCCTTCCATCAGGTGACCCTACCATGTGGCCTCAGCTCTAGGGAGATGGGCCCTAGCTGGAGGCACTGCAAAGCAGCATCCTGGGTAAAGGTGCCAGGAGGGCAGGCCTGCCTTTGAGGCTGTGAGGCAGGGCTGAGGCAGGCAGTGGCCAGTGGAGGGAACCGGGTGGGTGCCGAGGGACTACATGGCCATCTCCTGGACATGGGGTCTGGCTAGGGGACATGGGATGGGCAGACACTGACATCTTGACTTCATCGGCCCATCTGTGGGCTGGGGGGGCAGCTGGGAGTGTGGCCAGCTGGGAGGTAGGAGGACTCTTGGGGAAGTGAGAGTCACCTGCATGAACTCAGGGCTAGAGGGCTGTGGCTCTGGGACACACAGGGTGGCCAGGGGGAGGCTGCAGCGCCCTCTGCTGTTGGGAATGAAAGGTGTCTGCCTTGAAGTGAAAGGGTCCCTGTTCAACTCTGGGCCGCTGTGGGACCCTCAGCAGGGATGTCCTGAAGGCTCCTAACAAGCTGGAAAGCAAGGAAGGTGCCTTGCCTGGAAGTCAGGATCGCCCAGCCAGGGTGGCCGTCCCATGGCCTGGCTGCATGAGGCCCTGGGGGTAGCTGTCCGCCTACCTTGCAGGGAGTGCCTCTCCTCAGCCATCAGCTGATTCAGTGCCCAGAAGGTGTCTTCCTCTCGCAGATACAGGAGGAGGATGGCAGTTAGGCAGCTCATGTCCCTGTAGTAGCCCACCTCCTGCAAGAGCCAGAGTCACCATGGAAGCAAGTCACCTGAGAGGGCTGAGGCCATCTGGGGGGACTCATGTCACTGGAGAGGACAGAGGTAACCTGGGAGACCTCCCTCAGGCCCTAGGGGATTTAGGGTGCAGACTCTGCACCACTCCCCTGACCCTGGGCACGAGGACTAAGCAAGTCCCCCACAACTCAGTTGAAAAGGGACCTGGAGGGACTTCTGCAGTGAGTGTCCAACCTCACATGGTCTGAAGGGGCACAGGCAAGGATCATTCACATCCCCTATCCTGGGCCAGGCTGGGAAGGCCAGTGTGCCAGGACTGGGGCAGCACCTGTGAACTGCACGCACCACAAGGGCAGGTGGTGGGCCACTGATCACCACACAGTGGGTCCTGTGATGGCCCAGGGGCTGCCTGCCAGGCACAGGAGGGCGGCTGGGTCCAGACCCCATGTGAGCAGCCCATGGAGTGATCTCAGTGGCTCTCCCTGCCTGGAAGGGTCTGGGAAGTGGGGGCCAAGCAGGAACAGCCACCTGGGTGACCTCCTCCCTATCTACTATGCTCCTACGGGGTTAAGGCAAAGGGGAAATTGGATCCCTGCCAGGTTTCCAGTAAAGAGGCTTCCTTAGGATGCAAACTCATTTCATGAAAAGAGCCTGGCCCCATCAGGCACCTCAGCAGCTTGTCAAACATGTCCCCTGCAAGGACTATCCTGTGTGCAACACTGCTAAGCTCCTTGTTTGGGGCAGCACCAGGAAGGGAGGGTCATTTCTTCTTCCAAGATGTGGTGGTTGGGTCCAGGTGACATCAACAGTCTGGGCCCTGACCCCTTTCCATCTCAGCGGGACCCCTTGAGACACCAGCTTCCCTTCCTGGCTTGGGTGTCCACGCCAGCAGTTCTACCTACTACGTTATTACAGCCAGATCAGGATAAATGTCCTCTCTCTGGAATAAATGCAATGACCACTGTTCTTTGAGCATTATTTATCTTAAATTATTGTTTTAATTAGAAATGTATCTAACTTATATTAGCCAAATTTCCTTTCAATGTAACCAAATTTCTAAGTGAAAATTAAATATTTACCTTCATCAAGCATTCTATGAATATAAAATGTTTATTTTTTTCAACTTTAGAAGAAATTGAAAATGTCTACGTGCTACTAATCTAAAAAACAGGCTCTGGGTTTATATGGTGTTAAACTTTCTTCCAAATTTTAAGGAATAGATATTTAAATGCCATCCACTTTGTTTTAAAATACATAAAATGTTTTAAGCTTTTGACCTCAAAATTTACAGTAGCACAGCTACTCCATAATGAATAAACCACAGAATCAAAACGAAGAAAGATTCTACAGACCAGTCTAACCAACAAGACAATTATAAACTAGTGGTTCAAATATCAAAAACCAATTTCAATGACAAATGCATGGTATGAAAACCCCGCAAATGTCAAGTAGAATATATTATACTTGAATGAAATTATGAGTTGAGAGTAGGAAATCTATGTTTAACCAAGCAAATTAAATAAAGTTTATGAGGAAATTATACTGCTAATGTTTTATTATTTGGCAAGCTATTCAGTGGAAGACAAAGATATTCTTAATGAAGTCGAAAATATATTTTAAAATGTGACTGAAGTGGATTAAAAAATAATGAGGACATGAATAACTTTAAAAAGTATTCAGGGATAAAGAGAGAAAAATAAATTTAGATTTCATACATACATAAAATATATTTTAAAAGTTATGTTTTTTGGTTGCTTGAATAAAAGGAACAGATATTTAAATTCCATGCCTTTCATTTTAAAGTTTAGGAAATGCTTATAGCTTTCCACACTGACATTTATACTAACACAGTTAATCGAATCGAGGGATAACAAAATCAAAACAAACAGAATTCTCTTGACCAATTTATTTTCTTGATTTTTAAAAGTCAATGTACTCTCAAAGAAACAAAACTATTATTCGTGGATTCTGTTATTTGAAAATATTTACTGATCATTTTTACCTTACACCAGGTGATCTCCAGCTCATGGAAAAATAAGTAAAGTTGCCCAGCTTCATTAAGCTTAAACTCTTCTGAAGGAGAAAAGAAGCAATGGAGTAGGGACATTAAAGCAGGAGTGTGGTGATATGGCTGAGACTTCTACTTGCACACTGTGGTAGCTGTGTGGAGGCTGGATTGAAAAAAGGGCAATGACAGAAGCTTAAATTAGTATAAAATATGGCAATCCTATAATTTTAAGGGTCCTTGAAATAAGAGTGTATAATAGTTCTCATTATTTCCCCAAGAAATCTGTGCACTTGGCCTTGTGAGGAAAGCGCTATAGTTACCAAGTGGTGGGGGTGGGAAGGTGAATTTTCAACAACATTTGGAATTACTACACTTTAAAGGTAAAGCTGGCAGGAATTCCATACACATCAGATCTGAAAATGTGTGTGTGTGTGTGTGTGTGTGTCTGTCTGTCTGTGTGTGTTTGTGTGTGTGTGAAGCAGGGAAAGACAGCAAGAGTGAGAGTGAGCAAGAGAGAGAGGAGAGAGAGGGAGAGAATCAGACAGATACAGAAAGAGAGTGACAGAGCTACAGAGACAGAATTAAAAGGGGACACCAAGAATATTGAGCTGAGAAACTATAAAATGGGAGTTGCCATTAAACAGAATGGGGAAGAGCAAATTTTGGGAGTTTCAGTGGCTCCATACAGACATATTAATTTTGAGATTCTTAACTGACATCCACGTGGAAAAGTCAGGGAGTGTTGGGTATAGTGTCCAGTGTTTAGGTGTAATATGAAATATCAGGAAATTAATGACACAAAAATTAGTAAGAAAGCAAAGATAAGAAAGATAAGAAGTCAAAGTCCTGAGCCTAATGGTCCTCTAACATTTAAAAAATAGTAAAGATGAAACCTGCAAAAAAGGACTAGGGGTAATTATCAAAAACATGGTGGGGGGAAAGTAAGTTAAGTGTTCTGGAATTCTATAAAAAAGTTTTACAAAGAGAAGGTGGAGATCAACTGTGTGAAATGCTGCTGATATATAAATTAAGATGAAGGCCGAGAAGTCATGGTTCAATTTATAATTTAACAATATGGATAGCACTTATATTTTGATATGAGCAGCTCGTTGGAATGAGTAGGTGAGAAACCATATTGGAGTGGTTGCTGAGATGAAAGTCTGATCCCTGGATTCTTAAGGAAAAATTTTATTGGACTACAGAGGCATAAATTGGATTTTTAATTCTGGAGTCAGGATGTGCTCAGTAAACACGTGCCCATCAATGCCTCCTCGCATTTTTTTTTTAGCTAGGTATTCTGTTATCTTTTAATAATATAATAATTACCTGCAAAACCTATACCCATTTTGCAGCAAAGCACCATGACACATGTATACCTGTGTAACAAACCTGCATGTTCTGCACATTTATCCCAGAACTTAAAGGAGAGAGAGAGAGAGTGAGAGAGAAAGAAAGCCAAGTGCGGTGGCCCATGACTGTAATCCCAGCGCTTTAGGAGGCTGAGACAGGTGGGCCATCTGAGGTCAGGATTGAGAACAGCTTGGCCAACATGGTGAAACCCTGTCTTTACTAAACATACAAAAATTAGCTGGGTGTGGTGGGGGGCACCTGTAGTCCCAGCTACTTGAGAGGCCAAGGCAGGAGAATCACTTGAACCTGGAAGGCAGAGACTGCAGTGAGCTAAGATCACGCCACAGCACTGCAGCCTGGGTGACAGTGTGAGACGGTTTCAAAAAGAAAGACAAAAACAAAAACTAAAAAACACCCATTTAATTGACAAACTTTACAAAGACTGATACTAGAGGTTGTTGGAGAGGACGTTGTTCCACATATCTTATGAGTTGCCGATGCACAAGTAAGATGGTAAAATGCCTTTGAAAAACTGACCATACCTGCTATACTTAAATATTCAGATATCAAACACCCAGAAATTCCATCTTGTCATTTATTTCCACAAGAAAAAACAAGAGACCTGTATTAAAATATCGATTTCCATTAAAAATAATCACACTAGGTTTCCTGAAATTTTTTTATTGGTAGCTCTTGTTTTCAGCAGTACAACTTCCAATATATATGTGTATATATATTTAATATATGTATATATGTATATATATTAGACAGATATATATGTATATTATACATACGCATATATTATATATTATGTATATATGTATATACATACACATGTATATAGGTAATATACATACACATGTATATAGGTAATATACATACACATGTATATAGGTAATATACATACACACGTGTGTATAGGTAATATACATACACACGTGTGTATATGTAATATATACACACATATGCGTATATGTAATATACACACACATATGCATATATGTAATATACACACATATGCATATATGTGCATATACACACATATGCATATATGTGCATATACACAATATATGCATATATGTGCATATACACAATATATGCATATATGTGCATATACACAATATATGCATATATGTGCATATACACAATATATGCATATATGTGCATATACACAATATATGCATATATGTGCATATACACAATATATGTATATATGTGCATATACACAATATATGTATATATGTGCATATACACAATATATGTATATATGTGCATATACACAATATATGTATATATGTGCATATACACAATATATGTATATATGTGCATATACACAATATATGTATATATGTGCATATACACAATATATGTATATATGTGCATATACACAATATATGTATATATGTGCATATACACAATATATGTATATATGTGCATATACACAATATATGTATATATGTGCATATACACAATATATGTATATATGTGCATATACACAATATATGTATATATGTGCATATACACAATATATGTATATATGTGCATATACACAATATATGTATATATGTGCATATACACAATATATGTATATATGTGTATATACACAATATATGTATATATGTGTATATACACAATATATGTATATATATTAGGCAGAATTTTGCTCTTGTTGCCCAGGCTGGAGTGCAATGGTGCAATCTCGGCTCACTGCCACCTCCACCTCCCAGGTTCAAGCGATTGTCCTGCCTCTGCCTCCCGAGTAGCTGCGACTACAGGCTTGTGCCACCACCCTTGGCTAATTTTGTATTTTTAGTAGAGATGGGGTTTCACCATGTTGGTCAGGCTGGTCTCGAACTCCTGACCTCAGGTGATCCACCTGCCTTGGCCTCCCAAAGTGCTGGGATTACAGGTGTGAGCCACTGTGCCCGGCCTATTTTGTATTTTTTAATCTACCACACTCTAAGAACACATATTTTAAATCAATTTGTACATTCAGTGACTAGAACAAAACCAGCATTTTGTAGATTCCAAAGAATTATTTGTTGTATAAATGATAAATAACTTAAGTTATTATTTATAACATCTATATACAAACAATATATTACCTGAGAATACAGTGATAACATTTGTTATGTATAAATGATTTCAATCTCAGTTAAAAATATTTTTGCATGAGTTATTGTCATATGCAGATGCTCACATTGTTTTGTTTAGATGAAAATGTTTGTAACTACTATGCACATTTTTGTTACTTAAGCCTTTTGGTCTTGCTGCCGTAGCAAATCCTGTGCCTCTTAAGAACATGAACCTCTTTTACTTCATTTTTTAGCAGATTTCTTAATGAAATATATACCATACTATTTTGTTTAACACATAAGCAGACACCCTGTCAGAAGCAAAGAGACATCTATTCCACCATTACCACCCATGCCTCTGCTAATGTGGCTGCTGAAGATGTTACCTAGAGCAGAGGACTTTGTGTTCAACCTAAGCACTTTATATCCTTTATTTTCAACTGGGTAGGAGATAAAATAATTCAGCAGCAATAAAAGTCACACTTCTTAAAGTTGCAGTCTCGCCAATGCAACACAATGTAGCAGTCTCTCTTGTGAGGTATCACCTTGAGTTCTTCATCTCACCACCAAGATGATTAAGGAACGGGGACACACGGGTGAGGTGGGAGTGAAAGTTTAATAAGCAAGAGGAGGAAGCTCTCTGCAGCAGACAAGGGCGTCCAAGTGGATTGCCGTTTTTACAGTTGAATCAAAAAGCCTTTATAAGAAACTCCTCTCAGCTGTATATAAAACTGTCTGCACAATTCCCTTTATATATCCAGCTGTGGACATGTCTCTAGTCAAGCACAAAGTGGGCTTCTCTTGTTTGTATAACTGTGGGTTTGTTTTAGGTAAGCCCCCCTCCTCCCTGTGCAAGTTCCCACAGAGGCCGCCATGTATATGCCTGAAAAGGGGAGGAAAATTTTTCCTGGGAGCTTGCCAATTACACAAAGAACAGAAGGCATCTGTGCTGGACCCTGCATGCTTATCTGTTCAGGGCTTATCTGTAGGTGCAGTAGTTGTGATTTTTGAGGCAGACAGCTTCCCTGAGGACCAGTCTCTTACTTGTTTACTCAACTAATTTTCCTTTCCTTCTCCCTCAACATTATGCAGCAAAACAGATTACACTTCTCTTTCCTAGTAAATCAGTGTTGGTACTCCACTCTGAATACTTGTATTATTGGATTTCTTAGAAAAAAAATATTTGGGATTATAATTTAGATGCCATCAAACAATGAACAAAAATATGCTACTTCGTTTCCCTTCTCTTCTCTTGTTACCAGACAATAGCTAGTTTTCTTTTCTCTCCAACTCCTTTTTTCTGTTCTTCTACCTGATTTTTAAAAACACTTCTACACATTTCCAATCTTAGTATAGCAGACATCAAATATGTGGTCAAACTACATACATAGGAAGAGTTGAATTATCTAATTATATTCAAGCATTTTAAAATAATTCCCCTTCAGTTTGCTTTGCAGTTATTTTACATAATCAAATGTCTTCCTGATATACATCCCAACCCAGTGGTTGTCAAGCTTTGCTTTGTTTTCTAATTGCATCAGAATTATCCACAATTCTTTTTTTTTTTTTTTTTTTTTTTTTTTTTTTTTTTGAGGTGGAGTCTTACTGTTGCCCAGGCTGGAGTGCAGTGGTGTGATCTCAGCTCACTGTCATCTCTGCCTCCCTGATTCAAGTGATTCTCCTGCCTCAGCCTCCCAAGTAGCTGGGACTACAGGCAAGTACCACCATGCCTGGCTAATTTTTGTATTTTTAGTAGAGATGAGGTTTCACCATGTTGGCCAGGCAGGTTTTGAATTCCTGACCTCAAGTGATCCACTGCCTGGGCCTCTCAAAGTAAGAATTATCCAAAATTCTTATGATAAATATGGATAAATCAGCACAACTCAAGATTTAATACAAATTTCCAAGAGAACAAACCCAGGAATATGCATTGAAAACATCTCCCTCAGGTGATTCTGATGTGATATGTGGTCTGAGTTTAAAATGCAAGGAAAATTACCTTCCCTGCCCTCCAGTTGGCCCTTATGTCCAGATGTCCCTCTTCCCCTTTCTCACTGTGCTCTCTCCTTCTGTGCCTTTGTTCTATTCTCCCTCCACTTCTCATCCAGATGCCAAGCCCTCTTCCATCAATTGTCCTAAAACTCCAAATGGTCAGTTGCCTCTATACTTCCCTCTGTCCCATGAACAAGTTACTCAGGCAAATGTAGAATTTCGGCTTGGACCAAGCTGAATCAAGAGCTGCAATTAAAGATTTCCCTAAGCCCAGAGGGGACCAGCAAATACTTATAGAAGATTTTGGATTTCCTCCGAATGCATAAGGCTCTGGGTAACCTGATGCTATAGACCAAATGTTATTGTCCCCCTCAAATTCAAGTGCTGAAATCTAATTCCCTATGTGATGATATTTGGAGGTAGGGCCTTGGGGAATGATTAGATCATGAAGGCAGGGACCACAGGAGTGGGATTAGTAGCCCCTATTGAAGGCACCATAGAAAGCTCCCTCATCCCTTCTGTCATGTGAGGACATGGTAGAAACATGGCTGTCTATGAACCACAAAGCAAGCCCACACCAGACATGGAATCTGCTAACCACTTGACCTTGAATTTTGCCATCTCCAGAACTGAGAGAAACAAATTTGTTTATAAGCTTCCTCATCTATCGCATTCTGTTTTGACCCCAGATTAGCTAAAAACACCAAAATATCAACAAAAATATCAACACCAAATTTTCGAAATGGATGCTAAAACTTTGATGGCAAAAGGTGACTGATCTGCCTGAGAAATGAACCTACATGATCCCTCTTTCCACAAAGCTGGAGGGAGAGTCAACACAAGCAAAAATAGGTCACAGTCTTCTAAAAGCCATACCTGAAGGGTTTTCAATATCACTTAATCAGATGGTAATTTAATCACCCAAAGAACCACAACAAAACACACAACTATCAGAGGTTTTCAACGTCACCTCAAAAACACCATTTACAATATTAGGGAGTGAAAGAAGTCATGGAAGTTTCAAAAAGTCAAACTTTATTTCAGTGTAATGGTAGAAATTTGAAATTCTTAGTTAAGCTATGAATAAATCCTTGGGCAGGTGCAGGCATGAAGATTCTGGAGTGCTGCTGCTGAGTTTAAGAGCTTCCTTTGGAGATGCCCCCTGGCCCCCTCAACCCCTGTCCACCTGTCAAGAAGAGGCCATCCTGGGCAGCACATTAGAGGCAAATGGCCCAGATGCCCAGCTGAAGGCAAACCTCCATTCCTGGAGGAGTAGGTCGCCTCTGGGAGCAGGAGGACCTGCTGGAACCCCTGCTCACAGGCTCCTTTTCTTGCTCTCCAGCACCTCCTGCAGGCAGGCAAACACCCCCAGCAGCAGTAGCAGCAGGGCCTTCAGCAGCAGGGCTGCTGCTCTGCTGAATGAGAGAAGTCACTCTCCAGTGAGGCAGAGGAGCCCAGGTTGCACACCCTGGTCTCTGCCTCCATAGCTTCCACTGTGCCCAGGACTGGGAGCAGTGTGGGAGCTGCTGGCTGGAGCTGTGCTGGTCACCCCCTCTCTGCCACCTCTAGCTCCAGCCACACTTTCAGCTCCAGGGCTGAGGCCGGTGGCTCTACAGGAGGTGCCATGAAGTCAGGCAGCTTCTCACTGGGCTGGTCCTGTGCAGTCCCAGGGCAGCGGCAGGAGGGCTCTGGAGCTTCCTCTAGCTCCAGCGCTGTCCCTGGAAGGGGCTCTGCCCCTGGTGCTGGCACTGGCTCAACAGCTGGCACTGGAAATAGCTGTGTTTCTGCACCTGAAGCAGGAGCTGAAAAAGGAGAGAGGTCACCAATATCACTCACTTTCCACTGAAATTTCCAAACATGAAAACAACCTCACTGAATTTAAAGGAATTTCAGCCTGTAAACATTGTCCCTGGAAAGACTTCCAGACTGCAGGTGACCTCACCATGTGCCTGTGTCTCAATGAGCTCCAGAGGCTCCAGCTGGACAAGGACAATGTGCAGATGTGGCCCTGGTGGGATGAGGCCTGGCCTGGTAGCTCCATCTGGGGCCTGATGTCTACCTGGTGACTCCTGTCCTGTTGTACCTGGGGGGGCCTTCTGTCAAATGGCCAGAGGCATCTGGGGTGAGTGATGAGCCTACAAGGGCATCATTGGAAAAGAAAGGCTCTCACTCCTGCCATTCCTGAAGCAGGAGCCTTGAGATGTGGGGATGCAGCACAAGAACATCTTGCTCTCTTGAGCATCTCCCACCAAGTGAGCTGGCTATGGGGCTAACTCTAGGATGTGGGTGCCTGGTTATCGGGATTCTTTTTTTTTTTTTTTTTTTTTTTTTTTTTTTTTTTTTTTTTTTTTGAGACATTGTCTCATTCTGTTGGCCAGGGTGGAGTGCAGTGGCATGATCTCGGCTCACTGCAACTTCCGCCTATTGGGTTCAATCAATTCTCCTGCCTCAGTCTCCTGAGTAGCTGGGATTACAGGCACGAGACACGCACCACAACACCTGGCTAGTTGTTTTGTGTTTGTTTTTTGTTTGTTTGTTTGTCTGTTTTGAGACAGAGTCTCGCTCTGTCACCCAGGCTGGATGGAGTGCAGTGGCGTGATCTGGGCTCACTGCAAGCTCTGTGTCCTGGGTTCATGCCTTTCTCCTGCCTCAGCCCCCTGAGTAGCTGGGACTATAGGCGCCCACCACTACGCCCGGCTAATTTTTGTATTTTTAGTAGACACGGGGTTTCACTGTGTTAGCCAGGATGGTCTCGATCTCTTGACCTTGTTTGCTTTTTGTATTTTTAGTAGACATGTGGTTTTACCATGTTGTTCAGGCTGGTCTCGATCTCCTGATTTCATGATCCTCCTGCCTCAGCCTCCCAAAGTGCTGGGATTACAGGTGTGAGCCACCGTGCCTGGCCTGGTTACCAGAATTCTAAGTTCTGTTAGGGTCTGTTGCCAAAGAAGTGAGGTTGCTTCTTTAAGGTTCCATCCCCTCAGCCTCCTCCTTCCAGAAGACCTACTCAGGACCCCAGTGGGCTTCTGACTGCTCATCCTCCCCACAGGTCAACTCCTTACCTGTACACAGTTATGTCCACCCAGGGCCTACTTGGACACCTGCACCTGATGTTCACCAGGGGCCTAGGAATCCACTTGGGGCCTGGGATCCTACAGGGGCCTAATGTTACCCTGCAGATTGAGTAGCCACCTGGGGACCAGGTATCAACCTGGGGACTGTGGTTGACCTGTGGGTTAATGTCCACCTGGGGACTGGTTATTCAGCTGAGGCCTGATGCATACCTGGGGCCGAATGTCCCCCTCAGGGTGAATTCCACCTCAGACCTGTATGTCCACCTGGGGCCTGATGTCTGCCTTAGATCTATGTCCCACTGTGGCCTTGTGATCACCGGGGACTGGTATCCAGCTGTGGCCTGATGACCTACTGCATCCTGTGGCTCACCTACGGCCTGGTGTCTACCTGGGGCTTGGTGATCACCTGGGAACTGGATATCAACCTGGGGCCTGGGTGACCACTTAAGGCCTGATGTGTGCCTGGGGCCTGACTGTCCACCTGGGGACTGGGTGTCCACCTTGGGTCTGATGACTACCTGAAGTTAGGTATCTACCTAAGGCTTGGTGTCTACCTGTGGCCTGATGTCCACATGAGTCTGGGGTTCGGTTGGGGCCTGCTGTACATCTGGGACCTTGGTGTCTATCTGAGGCCTGATGTCTACCTGGTGACTGCCATCCTCTTGAGGCCTGATATCCACCTGGGAATGGTTTATCCATGGAAATGGTTATGTCCGCCTGGGGCTGGATGTTGCCCAGGGGCTAGATGTCCACCTGTGGCCCCGTGTTCACCTAGGGCCTGATGTCCACCTGGGGCATGGTGTTCACCTGAGACCCGGGTATTTACATAGGGCCTGATGTCCAGCTGGTGCCTAGGTGCCCACTGGGGGCCTTGTGTTAACCTGGGGACTGGTATCCAGCTGGGTCCTAATGACCACCTGGGTTGAATTATTCACCTAGAGTTTGGTATTCACTTAGGGCTTGAGTGTCAGCCTTGGAAATGGTGTCCACCTGGGCCTTGGTTATCAAACAAGGGGTTTGGTATCCAGTTGAGACATCATTTGCACCTGGGGTCTGAGTGTTCGCATGAGGCCAGATGACCACTGGGGGCCTGAATGTCAACCTGGTGTCTGAAATTCACTGGAAGCCTAGGTATCCAGCTGGGGCCTGATGTCCACCTGGGACTAGGTGTCAACATGTGGCGTGATGTAAACCTCTAGTTGCGTGTCCACCTTGGGCCTGATGTCCACTGGGGGACTGATGTTCCCCTTTGATCTGAAGTCTACCTGGAAACCGTGTATTCACCCATGGCCTGATGGTCACCTGGGGTTGAATGTCCAACTGTGGCCAGATGTGCACCCGGATTCTGGGCATCCACCTGGGACCTGATGTTCAGCTGGGGCCTGGAGTTCACCTGAGGCATGATGCCTACCTGAAGCTTAATGTTCATCTGAGTGCTGGATGTTCACCTGGGGCCTGATATCCCCCTGGAGCCCAAGGACCCTTCTCAGGCCTGATGTCCACAAGTTGGCCTGGTATTCATCTGGGGCCTTCGTGTTAACCTGTGGCCTAATGTACTCCTGGGTTCTAGTGTCCTCTTGGGACCTGATGTCTACCAGTATCCAGGTATCCACCTGGGGCTCGGTATCCACCTAGGGCTTGATATTCACCTGGGGCCTAGGAATCCACTTGATAACTGGTGCCCATCGGGGTCCTGATGTTCACCTTGGGACTGGGTAACCACCTGAGGAATGATGGTGTGAGGCCTTATCCACTTAGGGCATAAGTGTTTATCTGGGGTCTAGTGTTCACATAGGGTCTGATGTCAACCTTGAGACTAGGTATTCACCAGGGGACTAGTGTCCAGCTGGGGCCAGATGTTCACTTGGGGCCTGGTGTCAACTTGGAGCACGGTTGTCAACCTAGGACCTGATGTCCAGTCCAGTGTCCACCTTGGGCCTGTTTACTACCCAGGGCCTGTGTGTCCACATAGACCGTGGTGTCAATCTGGGGCCTGGGTATTTACCGGGGGCCTGGATATTCATTGGTACATTATGTCTACTGGAGTCTTTGTGTCAATCTGAGCTCTGATGTCTACCTAGAGTTTGGGTGTCCATCTAAGGCCTGGTGTTTACATGAGGCCTGTAACACGAGGTTCCAGATTAACTCAGATGTCCACCTGAGGCCTGATGTCCACCTGAGTTCTGAGTGTTCACATAGGGCCTGCTGTCAACTTGGGACCTAAGTATTTACCTAGGGCCTGGGTGTCCACCTGGTGCCTGACTTCCAACTAGATCTTGTGTCAACATGGGGCCTGATGTCCACTTTGGGCCTAGGTAACTTCCTGATGACTAATGCCCACATGGTTCCTAAGGACCATCTGAGGCCTGGTATTAATTTAGAGACTGGTATCCACCTGGGGTCCAGGTATCCACTTGGGACCTGATGTTCACCTGGAGTGTAGGAATTCACGTGGGGCCTGGTATCCACCTTAAGTGTGTGTATCAAATTGAGTGCTGGTGTCCACCTGGAGTCCAGTGCATATCTGGGGCCTGATGTACACATGGAGCCTGGGCATCCATCTAGGACCTGATGATCAGATAAGGGCTGGCATTCTCCTGGCCTGGTGTCCACATGGAGCCTGGGTGTACACTTGAAGCCTGATATCCCAGGTGGATACCTGGGCCCCAGTGGTCATCAGATCCTATGAAACTCTCAGGCCCCAGGTGCACATAAACTCCAAGTGGCCACCTAGGCCACAGGTTGATACACAGGGTCCAGGTGGACACTGGGTGCAAGATGAACACCAGGCCCCTGGTGAACACCAAGCCCCAGGTGTCTACCTAGTCCTCAAGTGGACACCAGGCACTAGATTGACACACAGGTACCAGGTGGATATCAGGCCGCAGGTGAACACCAGGCCCCAGGTGGTTGGGTTACTTACAGCATAGGTGGCCATCAGGTCCCAGATCTATATCCACTCCCCACCTGAAAATCAGGATCCAGGTGGATACCCATGTCCTAGGTGAACACCACGTTCCAAATGAACATCAGGCTCCAAGTGAACACACAGGCCCCAGTTCAATACCAGCCTCAGGTAGACATCAGGACCTAGGTGCACCCCAGGCCCAATGTGCATGCCTAGTCTCTTGGAATACATCATTTTCAAGGTGGACACCCAGATTCCTCAAAGACATCTGGTGCCAGGTGGATATCTGGCTGCAGGTGGACATCAGGCCCCAGGTGGAGACCCAGTACACAGGTGTAAATCAGGCTCCAGTATTTTATCAGGCCCCAGTTTAACACTTGACTAAAGGTGTGCATCAAGACCCAGGTTGACAGCCAGGCTTCAGGTGCACACTAGCCCCAAAGTGTACACCTGTGACAAGGTGGGCATCAGGCCCAAGGTGTACACCAGACCCCAAGTGGACATCAGGTTCCAGGTTGACACCAGTCTCTAGGTAGATCCTTAAACCCCAGTTGGTCATCAGGCCCAAGGTGGATACCTTGACCCCAGGGGGTCACCAGGTCTCAGGTCGACACTAAGCCCTAGGTTCAAGGTCTGAGATGGTTTCAGCCCCCATGTGGACTTTAGTCATAAGGAGCTTACCTAGGACCTAAGTGGACATCAGGCCCCAGGTTGACACAATGAACCATGTAGAAGTCAGGCTGTAAGTAGACACCCAGGCCCTAGGTAAATACTTTGGTCCCAAGCCAACATCAGGCCCTATGTGGACACCCAGACTCCAGGCAGATGTCAGGCCCCAGGTGAACACTGAACTCAGGGTGGTCATCAGGCACTAGGTTGACACATAGGCCTCAGGTAGACAACAGGCACAGGTGAACTTCAGGCCCCAGATGAATGTCAGGCTCCAGGGAGAAGTCTGTGCCCCAGTTAAACACCAGGTCTTAGGTAGACATCAGGCCTCAAATGGATGCCCAGGCCCCAGGTGGATATAAGGCCTCAGGCAAACACCAGGCCCCAGGTAGACATTAGACATGAGATGGACACTCAAGCCACAAGTGAACATCTGTTCCCAGGTGGACATCCACCCAAGGTGGACATCAGGCCAGAGATGTACACCCAGGCCCCAGGAGAACCCCAGGCCCCAGGAGGACACCCAAGTGCCAGAAGGACACCCAGTCCCTAGGTAACTACAAGGCCCCAAGTGGACATGATGTTCCAGATGGATATGAGGCCCCAAGTGGATACTAGGCCCAGGTGGACCCCAGATCTCAGGGGCACACTAGGCCCCAGGGGAACACCAGGCCCTAGGTAAGCATGAAGTCCCAGGTGGACATCAGTTGCCAGGAGGACACCAGGACCCAGTTGCTCATCAAGCCACAGCTGAACACCAGTTCCCCATGAACACCAGTCCTCAGGTGGGCACCTAGTCGTCTCGTGTGCATCAGGTGCCAGGCTGACATAGGCACCAGCTGAACTCTCGGCCTCAGGTGAACATCAGATCCCAGGTTGTCACACAGGCCCCAGGTGAACACCAGGTTTTAGGTGGACACGAGGTCCTAGGTGGATGTCTATGCTCCTGGTGAACCTCAGGCCCTAGTGGACACTCAGGCCCTTTATAGACATCTGGCTCCATGTGCACTCCCAGGGCCCAGGTAGACATGAGGCCCCAGAGGAACACCAGTCCTTAATCACCTAAGACTGAATTCCCCTAGGGCTGGAGACTGAGTATTCACCTTGGGCCTAGGAATCTACCTGGGGCCAGATGTCGATCCGGGGCCTGATGTCTACTCAGGTTCAGCTGTCCACCTAGGGCGGGGTGTTTTTCTGGGACCCAGAGTCTACCTGAAATATTGGTATCAACCTAGGGCCTATGTGTCCACTTGGAGTCTGATGTGCACCTGAAGCCTGAGTTTTCACCTGGGATCTGATGAGCACCTGGGGCCCAGGTTTCCATCTGAAACATCAGGTTCTAGGTTATACATCTGGGCCCCAGGTATACACTAGGCACCAAAAGAACTCCAGCCCCTGTCTTAACATGAGGTCCTAGGTGAATGCCCAGGCCTCATGTCTACATTAGGCCTCAGGTAGACATGACTCCAGGCGGGCATCAGGCCTGATATTGGCTCTATGTCTCCACCCAAATCTCATGTTGAATTGTAATCCCCATGGGTTGAAGAATGAGCCTGGTGAATGGTGATTGAATCATGGGGGCAGACTTCCCACTTGGTGTTCTCGTGATAGAGTTCTTACGAGACCTGGTTATTTGAAAGTGTGTAGCACACCCCCCTTCTGTCTCCCTCCTCCTCCCACATGGTAAAAAGGGCTTTACATCATGATTGTAAGTGTCCTGAGCCCGCCCAGTCATGCTCCCTATTAAGCCTGAAGAACTGTGGGTCAGTTAAACCTCTTTTCCTCATAAGTTGCCCAATATCAGGTAGTTTTTTATAACAGTGTGAAAATGGACTAATACAAGGCCTTAGGATAACAACCATGCTTCAAGCCATAGGTGGACATCTGGCTGCAACTGGACACTATTCCCCAGGTGGATACCTAGGCTCAAGGTTGACATTAGTCCCCAGGTAAACAACAAGCCCCAGGTGAATACCTATGCCCTAGTAGACATCAGGCCTCAGGCTGACACTCAGTCTAACCTCAACATTAGGCTCCAGGTGGATGCCCAGACTCCAGGTGGATACTAGACCCCAGGGGTACACCAGACTCCTGGTAGGCATAAGGCCCCAGGAGGACACTAGAATCCAGGTGTACATAAAGCCACTGGTTGACACCAAGCCCTCAGATGAATATCAGGCCAACTAGTGGACGTTAGACACATGAGAATACTTGGGCACCAGGTAGGTATCAGGCCCCAGGTAAACATCAAACTTCATGTGGACATCATTCTCCATGTGAACTCTAGCCCCAGCTAAACATCAGGCTCCAGATGGAAGCCCAGACCCCAGGAGCACTTCTGACCACAGTTGAACATCTGTCTCCAGGTGAATATCAGACCATGGATGGATAGCAAGTCCCCAGGTGGACATCAGGTCAAAAGTGAATATAAGTCTCTAGGAAGACATCTGACCCCAGGTGGATACTGAACTAGAGGTTTACATCAGGCCCTAGGTTGACAGCAAGGCCCAGGTAGACAGCAGGCCCCAAGCGAAGACCAGGCCCAGGTGGATACTGAACTAGAGGTTTACATCAGACCCCAGATTGACATTCAGTCCCCAGGTGGTCATGACACCTCAATTGGACACCAAGTCCATAGGTGTCCCAGGTGTACACCAGGTCAAAGATGAACACAAGACCTAAGGTTGACACTGAAGCCCCAAGTGGACATGAGGCCCTAGGTGAATAATATGACCCAGGGGATCATTAGGACCCAGCTTCATACCAGTCCCCAGGTTTACACGAGGCCCCCAGTAGGTTCCTAAGCTCTAGTTGGACATGAGGTCTCCAGTAGACACCCAGGAGTAAGGTGGACATCAAGCATCAGATGGACGTCTGGCCATGGATGAACATCAAGCCTCACATGGATACCTAGTCCACAGGTAGACATCAGGCCCCAGTTTGACATCAGTTTCTGGATGGATCCCCAAGCCCCAGGTGGATATCCAGTCTCCAGCTGAACATCAGCCCCTCGTGGACACCCAGGCCCCAGGTGGATATCAGGTGTCAGGTGAACACAAGTCCCTAGGCAGACGTCAGGCACCAGGTGCACACTCAGACCCCAAGAGGACATCTGTCCCCAGGTGGACATCACTCTCAAGGTGTACATTAGGCAACAGATGTACACCCAGGTCCAAGGCAGACACGAGTCCCTAGTAAAACTCAAGACCCCAGGAGGATACTCAAGCCCTAGGTGGATGCCCAGAACCCAGGTAATTACAAGGCCCCAGGTGGATATCAGATTCCAGATGAACATTAGGCCCCAAGTGGATACCTAGGCACCAGGTAGACACCAGGCCCCAGGTGCATCCCCCAGTCTCAGGAGCACACTAGGCCCCCAGTGAACACTGGCTCCAGGTGAGCACCCAGTCCAAGGTAGACACCGTGACCCAGGTGGTCATTAGGCCACAGCTGAACACCAATCTTGAGTGAACACCAGATCCCAGGTGGATACCTAGTCCAGGTGGATATTGGGCCCCAAGTGGACACCCAGCCCCCAGGTGAACATCAAGCTTCAGGTGGACATCATGCCTCAGGTGAACTCCGGGTCCAAGCCCAGCTGAACATCACTAGGTTCCAGGTGCACAACAAGTCACAGTTGGACATTCAATCCCAGGTGAACATCAGGCCATGGGTGGATAAACAGTCCACAGGTGGACATCAGGTCAAAGGTGAACATCAGTACTCAGGTGGACATCAGGCTCCAGGTTGACATCAAGCCCAAGGTGGACACTGAACTAGAGGTTTACATCAGGCCCCAGGTTGACACCCAGGCTCAGGTGGACATTAGGCCCCAGGTGGATACCTAGGCCCCTAGTAAACCTCAGATTCTAGGTTGACATTCAGGCCCCCAGTAGTCATTTGGCCCCAAGTGGACACTCAGGCGCCAGGTTCACATGATGTCTTAACTGGACACCAAGGGGCCAGTTTGATACCCAATCCTATGTGGGTGCCAGGTCCAAGGTTACACTCAAGCTCCAAGTGGACACCAGGCCCTAGGTGAATAGTACAACCCAGGTGGTCATTAGGCCCCAGAATGACACCAGTCCCCAGGTTAACAGGAAGCCCCCAGTGGGTACCTAGGCCCCAGCTGGACATCAGGCCTAATGTGGACAAACAGGATCAAGATGGACATCAGGACTCAGGTGGACATCTGGTGACAGGTGGACAACAAGCTTGGTGTGTACCTTGTCCCCGGGTGGTCATCAGGCCCCAGTTCAACACCAGTCCCTGAGTAGATTCCTCGGCTCCAGGTGGACATCCGGTCTTCAGCTGAACATCAGACCCCAGGTGAACACCAGGTCTTAGGTGGACATTAGGCCCCTGGTGGACATAAAGTACCAGTGGACATCCATGCTGCAGGTGGACACCCAGGGCCCAGATGGGCATCAGGCCCCATTTGGACATTGAGGCCCCAGGTGGATATCAGCCCTCAGGTGAACCCTAGGTCCAACATAGACATCAGGCCTTAGGTTGACACTCAAGCACCAGATGGACTGCTGCACCTAAGCAGAAAACAGACCCTTATCTGGATATCTAAGATACATGTATACAACAAGCCCCAGGCTGACATCCAGACCCCAGGTGGACACCATACCCCAGGTGAACAGCAGGCAACAGTTTGGCACCAAGTACCTAAGTGAAACAAAGCCTTAGGTGATTACCAGGCCATAGGTAGTCATTAGTCTCCAGCTGGACAATAGTCCCTAGGTGGATACCCAGGCCCCAGGTGGACACTAGACCCCAGATTAACACAAAAACCAAGTAAAAAATCAAGCCCCAAGTGGACAACCAGGCCCTAGGTAAATACACCAATCTCAAGCTGACACCAGGCCCTATTTGGACACCCAAGCCCTAGGTGGACTTCGGACCTCAGGTGAACACTGAACTCTAGAAGGTATTCAGGCCCTGTGTTTGACTACCTGGCCCCAGGGAGACACCAGGCATAGATGAACTTCAGGCACCAGCTGTACATCAGGTTCCAGGCAAATGTCCAGGCCCCAGGTGGATATCACACCTCAGATGAACACCAGGCCCCAGGTAGACATCAAAAACCAGGTGGACACTCAGGCCCCTACTGAATATCCGTCCCCAGGTGGACATCTGTCCCAAGGTGGACACGAGGCCACAGATGTACACTTAAGCCTAAGGCAGACCCCAGTCCCCAGGAAAACTCCAGGCTCCATGAGGGCACTCAGACCCCAGATGGATGCACTGGTCCTAGGTAAATACAAGGCCCCAGGTAGACAGCAGGCCCCAGTGAACACTGGAGCCCAGGTGGGTACCTAGTCCCCAGGTGTGCATCAGGCAGAAGGTTGACCCAGTCCCCAGCTGAACTCTGGGCCCCAGCTGAACATCATAACCCAGATGGTCACCCAGGCTCCAGGTGAACACATGGTCTTAGGTGGACATCAGGCCCCACATGAACACCCAAGTCCCAGGTAGAGATCAGGCCTTAGGTGTACACCAGACCTCAGGTGGGCATCTGGCTCCAGATGGCCATAGGTGGATAACTAAGCCTCTCCTGGATATCAGGCCCCAGGTGGGCACCAGGCTCCAGGCGAACATCTAGCCCCAGGGGGACATCCAGCCCCTGGTGGACATCAGGGCTCACATGGATAAGCAGTTTACAGATGGACACCTGCCACAGGTGCCTCACCTCTACTCCCTGAAACCTCACTTCCCCTCATGAGCCCTCTGTCCGACTTGGGGTACCCCTAGCCGCCTTAGGTGCACACTGGACTCGAACCAGGGACGCCAGGGTCCCTGGGGCTCAGCGCAAGGGTTCATGGGAATACACTTTCGTCCGTGGGGGACCCAGTTCCCGCTTCTCCGTGGCACAGTTTTTTTTTTCTCTGCCCCAGGTGCCTCACCTTTCCCTCATGGGCCTTCTGTCCACCTTGTGGTACCCCTGGCGGCCCGAGGCGCACCCTGGGCTCGAACCAGGGATGCCAGGGTCCCCAGGGCACAGCGCAAGGGCTGATGGGGAGACACTTTCTTCCGTGGGGGTCCCAGGCCCCGCTTCTCCGTGGCGCGTTTTTTTTTTCCTCTGCCCCAGGTGGGTCACCTTCCCCTCATGGGTCTTCTGCCCGCTTTGGGGTACACCTAGTGGCCCCAGGCACACGCTGGGCTCAAATAAGGGTCGCCAGGGTCCCCGGGGCCCAGCGCAAGGGTTGATGGGAAGGCACTTTCACCCGTGGGGGACCCAGGCCCCGCTTCTCCGCAGCGCTGTGTTTTTTTTTTTTTTTTTTTCTCTGCCCCAGGTGACTCACCTTCCCCTCATGCGCCTTCTGCCCGCTTTGGGTTACCCCTAGCAGGCCAGAGGCGCACCCTGGATTCGAGCCAGGGGCGACAGGGTCCCCGGGGCCCAGCACAAGGGCGGATGAGAAGGCACTTTCGTCCTTGGGGGACCCAGGCCCTGCTTCTCTGTGGTGCGGTTTTTTTTTTCTTTTATGCCACAGGTGCCATACCTCTCCTCCCTCAAACCTCACCTTCCCCTCATAGGCTTTCTGCCCACCATGGGGTACCCCAAGAGGCCCGAAGCGCACCCTGGTCTTGATCCAGGGATGCCAGGGTCCCGTGGGCCCAGCTCAGGGGCTGATGGGAAGACACTTTCTTCCGTGGGGGACCCAGGCCCCGCTTCTCCGCGGCACAGTTTTTTTTTTTTTCTCTGCCTCAGGTGCCTCACCTACCCCTCATGGGCCTTCTGCCCGCTTCTGGGTACCCCTAGCGGGCCCAAGGCGCACCCTGGGCTGGAACCAGGGTCGCCAGTGTCCGCGAGGTCCAGCGCAAGGCCTGATGGGAAGGCACTTTCGTCAGTGGGGGACCCAGGCCCAGCTTCACTGCGGCGCGTTTTTTTTTTTTTTTTTCTGCCACAGGTGCCTCACCTTCCCCTCATGGGCTTTCTGTCCGCCTTGGGGTACCCCCAGAGGCCCGAGGCGCACCCTGGGCTCGAACCAGGGATGCCAGGGTCCCTGGAGCCTAGCACCGGGTCTGATGGGAAGGCACTTTCTTTCGTGGGGAACCCAGGCCTCCCTTCTCCGTGGCGAGGTTTTTTCCTTTTTTCTCCGCCCCAGGTGCCTCACCTTCCCTTCATGGGCTTCTGCCCACTTTGGGGTACGGCTAGAGGCCCGAGGCGCACACTGGGTTCGAACCAGGGTCGCCAGGGTGCACGGGGCCAAGCGCAGGGGCTAATGGTAAAGTACTTTCGTCCGTGGGGGACCCAGGCCCCCCTTCTCCGTGGCGCGTTTTTTTTTTTTTTTCTGCCACAGGTGCCTCACCTCTCCTCCCTCAAACCTCACCTTTGCCTCATGGGCCTTCTGCCCGCCTTGGGGTACCCCTAGCGGCCCGAGGCGAACCATGAGGTCGAACCAGGGATGCCAGGGTTCCCGGGGCCCAGTGCAAGGGCTGATAGGAAGACACTTTCGTCCGTGGGGGACCCAGGCACCGCTTCTCCGCGGCACAGTTTTTTTTTTCTTTTGGCTGCCCCAGGTACCTCACCTTCCCCTCATGAGCCATCTGCCTGCTTTGGGGTACCCCTAGTGGACCGAGGCGCACCCTCGGCTCGAATCAGGGTCGTCAGGGTCCCCGGGGCGCAGCGCAAGGGCAGATGGGAAGACGCTTTCGTCCGTGCCGGACCCAGGCCCCGCTTCTCTGCGGTGCGGTTGTTTTTTTGTTTTTTCTGCCACAGGTGCCTCACCTCTCCTCCCTCAAACCTCAACTTCCCCTCATGGGCTTTCTGCCCGCCTTGGGGTACCCCTAACCGCCCGAGGAGCACCCTGGGTTTGAGCCAAGGTCGCCAGGGTCCACGGGGCTCAGCGCAGGGCCTGATGGGAAGGCACTTTCGTCCGTGGGGGACCATGCCCTGCTTCTCCGTGGCGCGTTTTTTTTTTTTCTGCCACAGGTGCCTCACCGCTCCTCCCTCAAACCTCACCTTCCCCTCATGGGCCTTCTGTCTGCCTTGGGGTACACCTAGCAGCCCGAGGTGCACTGTGGGCTCGAACCAGGGAAGCCAGGGTCCCTGGGGCCCAGCGCAAGGGCTGATGGGAAGACACTTTCGTCCGTGGGAGTGACCCAGTCCCCGCTTCTCCGCGGCGAGGTTTTTTTTTTTTTTTTCTCTGCCCCAGGTGCCTCACCTTCCCCTCATGGGCCTTCTGCACACTTCGGGGTACCCCTAGAGGCCCGAGGCGCACCCTGGGCTCGAACCATGGAGGCCAGGTTCCATGGGGCCAAGCGCAGTGGCTGATGGGAAGGCACTTTCATCCCTGGGAGACCCAGGCACCGGTTCTCCGCTGCGCGTTTTTTTTTTTTTTTTTTTTTCTGCCACAGGTGCCTCATCTCTCCTCCCTCAAACCTCAGCTGAAACTTTTGGGCCTTCTTTCCTCCTTGGGGTACTCGTAGCAGCCTGAGGCGCAGCGTGGGCTCGAACCAGGGATGTCAGCGTCCTCGGGACCCAGCTCAAGGGCTGATAGAAGGACACTTTCGTCAGTGGGGGACCCAGGCCCCGCTTTTCCGCGGCGCGGTTTTTCTTCTTTCTCTGCCGCAGGTGCCTCACCTTCCCCTCATGGGCTTTCTGCTCTCCTTGGGGTACCCCTAGCGGGTCCGAGGTGCACCCTGGTTTCCAGCCAGGGACACCAGGTTCCCCAGGGCCCAGCGCAGGGGCTGATGGGAAGACACCTTCGTCCGTGGAGGAGCCAGGCCCCGCTTCTCTGCAGCGCGTTTTTTTTTTTTCCTTTGCCCCAGGTGTCTCACCTTCCTCTCATGGGCCTTCTGCCGGCTTCTGGGTAACCCTAGCGGGCGCGAGGCGCACCTGGGGCTCGAACCAGCGTTGCCAGGGTCCATGGGGCCCAGGGCAGGGGCTGATGGGAAGACACTTTCATCCGTGGGGGACCCAGGTCCCGCTTCTTTGCGGCGCGGTTTTTTTTTTTTTCTCTTCCCCAGGTGTCTCACCTTCCTCTAATGAGCATTCTGCCCGCTTTGGGATACCCCTATTGGGCACGAGGCGCACCCTGGGCTCTAACCAGGGTCGCCAGTGTCCATGGGGCCCAGCGCAGGGGCTGATGGGAAGGCACCTTCGTCCGTTGGGGACCCAGGCCCCGCTTCTCCGCAGCGTGTTGTTTTTTTTTTCTGCCACAGTTGCCTCACGTCTCCTCCCTCAAACCCCACCTTCCCCTCATGGGCCTTCTGTCCGACTTGGGGTACCCCTAGTGGCCAGACGCACACCCTGGGTTCGAAACTGGGACACCAGGGTCCCCGGGGCCCAGCGCAAGGGCTGATGCGAAGACACTTTCTTCCTCGGGGACCCAGGCTCTGCTTCTCTGCGACGTTTTTGTTTTTGTTTTTTCGCTTTTCCCCAGGTGCCTCACCTTCCCCTCATGGGCTTTCTGCCCGCCTTGAGGTACCACTAGCGGACCCGAAGCGCACCCTGGTTTCGAGCCAGGGACGCTAGGGTCTCCGGGGCCCAGTTCAGGGCTGATGGGTAGGGACGTTCGTCTGTGGGGGATCCAGGCCCCACTTCTGGGCGGCGCAGTTTTTTTATTTTTTTCTCTGCCCCAGGTGTCTCACCTTTCCCTCATGGGCCTTCTGTCTGCCTTGGGGTACCCCTAGCAGGCCGAGGCGCACGCTGGGCTCGAGCCAGGGATACCAGGGTCCCTGGGGCGCAGCGCAAGCGCTGATATGAGGACAGTTTCTTCTGTGGGGGAGCCAGGCCCCGCTTATACGCGGCGCGGTTTTGTTTTTTTTTTTTCTCTGCCCCAGGTGCATCACCTTCACCTCATGGGCCTTCTGCCCGCTTTTGGGTACCCCTAGCGGCCTGAAGCGCACCCTGGTCTCGAACCAGGAATGCCAGGGTCACCTGGGCCCAGCGCAAGGGCTGATGGGAAGACACTTTTGTCCGTTGGGGACCCAGGCTCTGCTTCTCCGTGGTGCGGTTTTTTTTTTTTTTCTGCCACAGGTGCCTCACCTCGCCTTCCTCAAACCTCAACTGCCCCTCATGGGATTTCTGCCCGCTTGTCTTCCGAGGCTGCGGTGTGGATCTCGCACTGCGGCCGCCTCGCCTTGGCTGGGGAGAACCTCGGTGGGTAGGATTCAGAGGGGCTTTTGGTTTCCCGTTTTCCACACTGAACCCTTATAACTGGTCTCTGACCCTGATTATTAAGGGCTGCAAACAGGAAGGATTTTATTCACCATTGATGCGGCTCCGAGTAGTCCCAAAGCGAGGCAGCGCCCCCAAGGTCTGTGCTGAGAACGCTGCTCTGCCTTCGCGGTGTCCCCCGGGTGTGTGCTGAGCAGAACGCAGCTCCGCCCTCGCGGTGCCCCCAGCCCGCCCGCCCGGGTCTGTGCTGAGGAGAACATGCTCCGCTTCGCTGTATCTCCGAAGTCTGTGCAGAGGAGAACTCAGCTCTGCCCTGGCAATGCTCTCCGGGGGTCTGTGCTGAGGAGAAGGCAGCTCCGCCCTCGCAAAGGCACACGGCGCCGGCGCAGGCGCAGAGAGGCGCACGGGGGTACCCCTAGCGGGCCCGACGCCCACCCGTGGCTAGAACCAGGGTCTCCAGGGTCCACAGGGCCCAGAGCCCTGTGGATGGGAAGGCATTTTCATCGTGGGGGATCCAGGCCCTGCTTCTCCGTGGCGCGGTTTGTTTTTTTTTCTTTTTCTGTGACAGGTGCCTCAGCACTCCTCCCTCAAAACTCACCTTCCCTCATGGGCTTTGTGCTCCCAAAGCTCCCCTTGGGGTGCACTTAGCGGCTGAGGCACACCCTGAGTTCGAACCAGGGACACCAGGGTCCCCGGGTCCCAGTGCAGGGACTGATGGGAAGACACTTTCGTCCGTGGGGAATCAGGCCGCGCTTCTCTGCGGCGAAGTTTTTTTTTTCTCTGCCCCAGGTGCCTCACCTTCCCCTTATGGGCTTTCTGCCCACCTTGGGGTAACACTAGTGGCCCGAGGCGTACCCTCGGATCAAACCAGGGACGCCAGGGACCTCAGTGCCAAGCGAACGGGCTGAGAAGACAATTTCCTCCGTGAGGGACCCAGGCACTGCTTCTCGGCGGCGCGTTTCTTTACTTTCTCTGCCTCAGGTGCCTCAACTTCCGCTCATGGACCATTTGTTCGCTTTCTGGTACCGCAAGCGGTCCCGAAGCGCACCCTGGGCTGGAACTAGGGTCGTCACTGTCCACTCTGCCCAGCGTACGGCATAATGGGAAGGCACTTTCATCCATGGGGGACCCAGGCCCCGTTTGTCTGAGGCGAGGTCTCCTGTTTTTTTTCTGCCCCTGGTGCCTCACCTCTATTCTCACAAACTTCAAATTCAACTCATGGGCCTTCTGTCCGAGTTGGGGTACCCTAGTGGCCCGACGCGCACCCTGGGCGCCAACGACGGATGCCAGCGTCCCTGGGGACCAGCGCAAGAGCTGATGGGAAGATATTTTCATCAGTGGATGACCCAGAAACCGCTTGGCGATGCATTTTTTTCTCTGCCCCAGCTGCCTCAACTTCCCCCCATCAGCCTCCTGTCTCTGCGCCTGCGCCGGCGCCATGCGCTTCTCTGCGCCGCCACCGTTGCTGGGGGATGGGTCCCTGAGACTTGGCGAAGTAGGAGTACTGGACTCGCGCACAGGCCCTGTCTCGCAGGTTTTCAGGTGCGCTTGGCGTTTCCTCCGCTTTGAGGGGCAGGTCTCCAGTGGCCCCCGGGCGCAGGCCTGGACATCACTGTCCGTCTCGTCGTGACCCACTACGGCCTCAGAGACACAGGCTCACTGCATGTGCTCTTGGGGGATGTCAGTGCCACGTGTGGTCACACTGGCTCCGGCTGGGACTAGCCTCTGTCTCTCTTTGCCCGTGTCGCCGGAAGCCGCGAAGTCGAGATGCCGGAGACCCCGGGCCTTGGCGATGAAGGCAGGCCCCTGCTCCACCCAGGAAGGAGGGAGGCAGTGCGCTGGTGGGTCAGTGCCTTTGCAGCCGACAGCACGCCTTGCGGCCCTGGGGATCTTTCTGCGCCCCGGCGAGAGCCTTTCCGCCTCACTGCATTGTAACCCCATTCCCGATCACCGGGTGGGATCCATCATCGGATCCCAAGAGGAGTCCGCGCAGCCCAGCCGACACCCCGAAGCTCCTCCTTCACCGGGAACCCAAGCAGAAGACCGATCAAGGAGGTCCTGACGACAGGACTCCTATGGGTCCGACCCTGGGTCTCCCGCAGGCCCCTCTGGTAGTCCTCTTCCCTCCCGCCGCCCGGGGCTGTGCCGCAGCCGCCGCCGTAACCTCCAGCACCGCCGCCCCAGTCCCAGCAGCCGCCGCGTCGCCGCCATTTTTTAAAGGGTCCGCAGCCTGACTCTGCCAAGTAAGGGGGGGTGGGGCGGGTGAGTCGGCCTCGCCAGTGCGCATGCGCGAGGCCCGAGCCGCCGCTTTGGTCACAGTGACCGCCACCGTTGCCCGGGGATAGGTCCCTGAGATGAGACTTGGCGAAGTAGGAGCCCTGTGTGATGGTGCGTCAGAGTCGGGGCTGAGGCCAGCCCCGGCCAGGGCAGTTACCAGGACGGTCTCCGGAGGCCGGGATTCGCGGAGGGTCCACCAGCAGGAAGAAACTCCAGGAGGAAGAAACCTCAGACAGATCGCCAGGGAGGCAGCGCGGGATCCCAGCCTCAGGCGTGCGCGGACGGTGTGCGGGTGAGTCTCCCCAAAAGTGGCGCCCTTGTGATGTCGAGGACAGGTCTCCCTGTGTGCCCGTAGGCTGCTGTCTCACCGGTGGCTCGTAGTCGCGGAGAGCAGAACCCGGCAGCTTCAGGGGCTGCCTGGGGGTGGGTGTTACCTGCTGTATGTCTGTGTCCCTTATGGGGGTGTGTCTGTGTGTCTGTGTGTGTGTGAGCGCGCGCGCGCGCGCGTCTGTGTGCCCACTACCGTCTCTCTCTTAAGTCTCTCTCTCTCTCTCTCTCTCTCTCCCTTCTCGCTCTTTCCGTCGCCCTCTCTTTCTGTCTCTGTCCGTCTGTGTGTGCGTGCGTCTTGGGACACATGTTCCCTGTGCGCCGGAGGCTGGGTTTCTTGCACGTCCGCCTTTCTTTTGGTCAGCCTCTCCCCGCGTCTCTGCCTGGGTGTTGTGGCCGGTTGGCAGTCGTTTTCCCGGCGGTTCCGGTTTGGGGGTCTGTGAAGGCCTGGGCAACGTGGGCATCTGCGTCGGAGCCGCAGGGGTTTTCATTCCCTCCCCATCCGGAGCAGCCTCTTTGCTAGGTTAGATCCAGACGACCGCTCCCCAACCAAGGACAACGGCCTCCCAGGCGCTCATTGTCCACCCGCAGGAGGGTGCCCGCAGACCTTCCAGAAGATGCTTCTCACGCCTCTCGCCCTCTGCCCTCATGGAGAAATCTAGCCACAGCTCGACGCAGGGACGGAGAAGGAAGCCGGCAAGGGGATGGGGCAAGCCTCTCTCTCACTCAAAGGCTGGCCTTCCTGGCCGAGTCTCCCGTTTGACTCTCCTCCCCGGATGCCGGTGGCGATGGCATGGCCCCGTATCCTGCCTGGGCTCTGGCCTCTGCTCTGTCCTCCCTCTTGCTGTGTCTGCCCCGTCTCTGAAAAGCCTGGCGGCTTCTTAGTCTGGCTTAACGTCTTCAACAAAGGAGACTTCCAAGTCCATCTGGGAGAAACCGCGTGGGGGTCCGTGTCAGGATTGCTTCCCTCTCCTCACCTCTTTCTGTATGATTGGGCAGGTGTGGTGATGCTGGAGCTCTGGGCTTCCATACCTGTGGGGGACAGGGAAGCTCTCTTGGTCGGCATGACCCAAGGGATGGCTGCGCGCTCGGTCCAGGAAGAGGGGGAGGCAAGCCCACCTTTCCTGACATTGGCCTTCTAGGAAAGGCGGTGTTGCCTCCCGCCTGCACGTCCTGTCTGATCCTTGAGGGCCAACCGGTTCCTCCGCTCCTGGGGAAAGTGCCTTCGAGCACTGAATCTTTTGGCTGCCACGGATGTCAGGGAGCCAACGGGACTGGGTTTTGGCTGGGTGCAGGTGAGGTTGCATCAGGGGTACCTAGCCGGTGGCGGCGTGGGGGTGGGGCGTTCTTTGTCCAAACCTCTGGGCCCCTCTGGCGGGCCTCCCCGAATGTGGCCTGGACTCGCGCACAGGCCCTGTCTCGCAGGTTTTCAGGTGCGCTTGGCGTTTCCTCCGCTTTGAGGGGCAGGTCTCCAGTGGCCCCCGGGCGCAGGCCTGGACATCACTGTCCATCTCGTCGTCGCCCACTATGGCCTCAGAGACACAGGCTCACTGCATGTGCTCTTGGGGGATGTCAGTGCCACGTGTGGTCACACTGGCTCCGGCTGGGACTAGCCTCTGTCTCTCTTTGCCCGTGTCGCCGGAAGCCGCGAAGTCGAGATGCGGGAGCCCCCGGGCCTTGGCGATGAAGGCAGGCCCCTCCTCCACCCAGGAAGGAGGGAGGCAGTGGGCTCGTGGGTCAGTGCCTTTGCAGCCGACAGCACGCCTTGCGGCCCTGGGGATCTTTCTGTGCCCCGGCGAGAGCCTTTCCGCCTCACTGCATTGTAACCCCATTCCCGATCACCGGGTGGGATCCATCATCGGATCCCAAGAGGAGTCCGCGCAGCCCAGCCGACACCCCGAAGCTCCTCCTTCACCGGGAACCCAAGCAGAAGACCGATCAAGGAGGTCCTGACGACAGGATTCCTATGGGTCCGACCCTGGGTCTCCCGCAGGCCCCTCTGGTAGTCCTCTTCCCACCCGCCGCCCGGGGCTGCGCCGCAGCCGCCGCCGCACCCTCCAGCACCGCCGCCCCAGTCCCAGCAGCCGCCGCGTCGCCGCCATTTTTTAAAGGGTCCGCAGCCTGACTCTGCCAAGTAAGGGGGGGTGGGGCGGGTGAGTCGGCCTCGCCAGTGCGCATGCGCGAGGCCCGAGCCGCCGCTTTGGTCACAGTGACCGCCACCGTTGCCCGGGGATAGGTCCCTGAGATGAGACTTGGCGAAGTAGGAGCCCTGTGTGATGGTGCGTCAGAGTCGGGGCTGAGGCCAGCCCCGGCCAGGGCAGTTACCAGGACGGTCTCCGGAGGCCGGGATTCGCGGAGGGTCCACCAGCAGGAAGAAACTCCAGGAGGAAGAAACCTCAGACAGATCGCCAGGGAGGCAGCGCGGGATCCCAGCCTCAGGCGTGCGCGGATGGTGTGCGGGTGAGTCTCCCCAAAAGTGGTGCCCTTGTGATGTCGCGGACAGGTCTCCCTGTGTGCCCGTAGGCTGCTGTCTCACCGGTGGCTCGTAGTCGCGGAGAGCAGAACCCGGCAGCTTCAGGGGCTGCCTGGGGGTGGGTGTTACCTGCTGTATGTCTGTGTCCGTTATGGTGGTGTGTGTGTGTGTGTCTGTGTGTCTGTGTGTGTGTGCGCGCGCGCGCGTGTCTGTGTGCCCACTACCGTCTCTCTCTTAAGTCTCTCTCTCTCTCTCCCTGCTCACTCTTTCCGTCGCCCTCTCTTTCTGTCTCTGTCCGTCTGTGTGTGCGTGCGTCTTGGGACACATGTTCCCTGTGCGCCGGAGGCTGGGTTTCTTGCACGTCGGACTTTCTTCTGGTCAGCCTCTCCCCGCGTCTCTGCCTGGGTGTTGTGGCCGGTTGGCAATCGTTTTCCCGGCGGTTCCGGTTTGGGGGTCTGTGAAGGCCTGGGCAACGTGGGCATCTGCGTGGGAGCCGCAGGGGTTTTCATTCCTTCCCCATCCGGAGCAGCCTCTTTGCTAGGCTAGATCCAGACGACTGCTCCCCAACCAAGGACAACGGCCTCCCAGGCGCTCATTGTCCACCCGCAGGAGGGTGCCCGCAGACCTTCCAGAAGATGATTCTCACGCCTCTCGCCCTCTGCCCTCATGGAGAAATCTAGCCACAGCTCGACGCAGGGACGGAGAAGGAAGCCGTCAACGTGATGGGGCAAGCATCTCTGTCACTCAAAGGCAGTATAGAGGTCCACCACACAGGCATATCCAGTATGGTGCCCACCACCTCATCTTGGGGCTGGGTGAAGGGCAAGTGGCACTGCAGGAAATATTAGCCTTGTTCTCTGTCTTCAATTTGTTCCAAGATTGCGGCCCACACCAGTGCTTGGGCTTGTGAGAATGGAGGGCTCTTCAACAGTTCAGAAACAAGCAGTCTGCCCCAGGTGTGAGATGAGCAAAAGACACCCCCACTTATGCTTTTCCAAGTCCCTCAGTGTATAATCTGTGCTGGGTTCTTGCTTCCTTATTTTTCTGTGTTCAAGTTTCTTCTTGTGGTGCTCTAGCACACTTCCGTCAATATAGATATTGGAATTAACGATTATTTATCCATAACTTTGCTTTCTCTTTCTGAGAATAACTAGAGTCAAATATCTATAGTCAGTCATATTGAAGAAAAACCTCAGAAATATACTTCTTGGTAACTCAACACCCAAGAGCAAATCATAATGGAAATTATAAAATATTTTTAATTAAAAAATGTATACTACATTATAAAATGTGTCATTCTAGAGGAAAATGTAGAACCTTAAATTCTTATTTTAGGAGGACAACAAATTAATATTTAAAATGTTTTGAATTTATTGGTAGAAGTTAGAAATATCAACAGAAATAAAAGGAAATAAAAAATACATGCATAGTGATTAAGAATACAGGGAAAGAAAAGTCAAGAAATATGGCCAAAAGTTTGTTAGTTGTTGTAGGAGCCATACAATAACAAAACTCTGGAGAAATGGCTTCATAAAATTAAGAGAAGAAACAAGTATGCAATCTCAGGAATCAAAATAGGAAATAATTATACATCAGGTGTCATGAATTTTTTTTGTTTTTTGGAAAGGATCTGATGGTAAATATTTTAGGTTTTTGGGCTATATGGTTTGTTGCAACTAATCAATTCTATTGTTGTGGCATAAATTGACAGTATATCAATGAATAAGCATGACAGTGTTCCAGTAGTACTTTATTTATAAATACTGTCTGGCTTATTTGCCACAATTTATTGAGTTTTGTTTTAAATAATACAAATATCAAGAAGGTAAATTAGTGTAGTATGAAAACGTTTAATTCAATAAATTTGGAAATATATGTAAAATGTGTACAAATACTTGAAACATGCATTTTTCCAAAAGTAACCTAAAGTGAAAAGAAAAATCTGAATTGTGCTACAACAAATGCATTTAATCAGTAGTCAGAAATCATCTCATAAAGATAATTTCAAGCCATGATGACTTTACTGGCAAGTTGTTTCAAACATGAAACAAAATAATAATTCCAATCTTACATACAATTCTTTCTGAGCATGAAACAGGAAAGAACATACTCTATTTCATTTTATTATGCTATTATGACTCTGATATTATAACCTGACAAGGATAGTAAAGGGAAAGTAAATTAAACAGCAATGTAATTTATGAAAATAATGAAGGAAAACTTAAAAAAGTACCATGCAGAAATAAGCAATGCATTAAAATGTAAGACATCACAGCCAATGTTTATTCTAAGAAACCCTGGGAAGCAATAATGGCCTCATGTAAAGGTATCAATTACTATGATACACCACAACAAATAACTTAACAATATTATAAGCATATTTAATTTTATTTTCTTAAAAAGTCATACATTTTAACAACCCAAATTAAAAGAGAATCTAGTTTAACTGATAACATTTGTTTTCAAAAGTTCTATTGAACTTATAACACTTAACAAAGGAATGTTAAAATATTTCCTTTGTGATTGGGAACAAAATAAACATAGATGGTACAAGCAATTTTATTTATCCTTTTGCAGGTCTTAGACACTGGGATAGGATTGAAAATATTAAAAAAATAAGAATTATGAAAGAGAAAACAGATTATTATGTTACCGATGACACTAAGTACACAGAAAATTCAAAATGATTGTAAGATACATTATCGTAATGAATATGAGCTTTTAGCAAGATGCTTTGACACAAACGTATTATGCAATATTGAAATGCATTTCAAATAAGTAGAGAACTTTATTTAGATGTGTCAATGTGGCTTACTCTCACAAACATAATATTTAGTGGTATGATTAAGTCACAAAAAATATGTACAGTAAATAAAGTTCAAATAAACATAGACATAACATTGACATAAATATATTCTTGAATTGAAAGACTTTAATGAAATCACTTCTCCCCAAAATTAATCTTTGTAACTAGTGCATCCAAAGTAAAACCCAGTAAGGTTTGATTTAGATATTGACAAGCTAATTCTAGAATTTATGTAAACTCTAAAAATATTAAAGTTCAGTTAATAATTTATTGAGGAAGGAAGAATATATTACAGGAAATATTATAAGACTTAATTAATGCAATGTGGTATTAACAAAGAAATAATCAATGAAATGGAATAGGTAGACTACAGTAAGGAAAATATAAGAACCCATGATATGTAAGAAAGCTAGTATTATAGATCAGTGGTGAAAAATAAATTTGCCAATAAATGAGAGTGAGAAAACTGGTTATACATATGGAAAATAATTAAAGTGATTCTTTACCTTATATAATATGTAACAATCAATTCCTTGGCGATCAATATTTAAATGTAAAGCCAGGCAAAAATTACAGAAAACCCAACAGTAAAACAAAGAAAATGGCTTGTACATGTGCTTTATAAAATGTACAATGTAAGTGTCCACCATACATATTTAGAATCATTTTAACTTGTTTTTAACACAAAAATGCAAATGAAAATGTTTTATATGTACATTATTACTTATACAACAGATTGACCAAAAAAAGTCTGACAAGAAAGACTTCTGGCAAAGATATAGAGCAATAATAATTTCATATGCTTTCCTGGAAATGGAAATTATATCCATTTTAAAAAGAGGCTTGTATTATCCAGTAATATTGAAGATGACCATATATTCTAATCAGCAATTGACTTTCACTTCTTATTTTGTATGTACGTGGTTGGCCATTAAGAAATGTGATCCAAAATATTTACAGGCTCAGTTAAGTACTATAAGCAATGCAAAAGTTAAACAACAGTAGAATGTGGTAGAGTCATACAGTGGAATAGTACACTTTAGAAAAAAATAGATAACTTTATTTAGATATGTTAATGTGGCTTACTCTCACAAACGTAATATGCAGTGGTATAATTAAGTCACAAAAGGATATGTACAATATAATTCAGTTTAAATAAAGTTCAAGGACACAAAACAGCAGGTTGGATTGTTTATAAAAGGTTTACTGGACACTAAATCTATAAAGATAATAATATAAATTATTTTAACACATCCTTCAATTACCTTTCATTCCTCCGGAAATTTGTTGAAACCTCTTGAATGCCTATGACCTTTCTCATTTCCTCCACTGTTTAATTTCCTTTTATACTTTGTTTAAAACTTTGAATGGACATATGAGAGATGAAGTCATATTTTTCTAAATAAGTTCAAAAATATTTTGCTTTAAAATATAAGTAGTGATTAAATTTCTAAGAATTGAGCAATAGTTGAATGTTATAAATTTAGTTTTCATGAATATTTCTCTCTCCACATTTCTTCTTCTCAACTTGCTCATATCCCTTCAAATGACAAAATACTTAGAAGTATTTGAGTCAAGTTAGATATATTTTTGAAGATATTATTTGCTTATTTGTCTATGAGAGGTCAACAACAACTTCCATGAATATTAGGAAAGCAAATGTCGGTAGGTCTATTCACTTCAATATTGAATTCACCTATATCTGAAATTTAAATGTCAGTGATAGGACCGACAGAAAGTGACAATTTCTTTAGGTAACACAGCACTAAGTGGCAATACTTTAATATTGTCACTATTACATTTTTCAGATATACAATATATACTTTACCAAGAATCCTAGTCTATTATGTTCTAAGGATGAGCTGTCTTTATACAAATCCACAATAAATAGCTGTGTAAATAAGAGTTACCATTTTTATTTTATAGCATAAAATGTATTTCAAATAGTTGTACAAATCAGATATGTTATAAAAGAAACATCTTTCCTATTATTGAATTACCCAAAGTTGCTTACCTAACATAGAATCTTGTGGAGGAAAATAGGCCAGTGAAATTCAGTGATTATTCATTATGATCAAGGTGATTAGTACAGAAATCTCCATGACTATTCTGTGCAGTGTCTTTTCTTTAACAATATTTGATAATCATTCTTATTTTTACTTTCTGTAGACAAATCCTTTCTTGTTTTGCCTCCTTTTAGGTACTTTTCAGATTATAAAAGTATATAGTAAAAAGAAATGCACACACAAAACTATTCGGTTGGTATACTTAATTTTGTTAGAATAGATTTAGTCCAGGTATATTCCAGTGGTTTCTTACTGAGAGTCCATCCTAGTCCCCTGATTATTACTTCAGTGTTCAATGATGGTTTTTCCTTCATGTTAACAGGAAATAATTTTGGTTTCTGCTAAAAATGGCAGTTGCCACCAGTATGTGTGAGTTTTATTTCTTAGAAAATAACTATATTTTATATTTGGTGAATATCTTAGTTTTGCATTTAATTTGCTAAGCAGAATCAATGCAATCACTATCATATTCTATAGTTTTTCCTAACAGATTGATAGAGTAAAATGTATGGTTTTTCTAATTTTTAGCATGTGTGTCCAATAAAATGACTTTATATAATTTTTTTCTTGTTGGTTCATTTTTTTTCCAGTCGAAGTTTCTTCTTTAGTTTCTCATATAATTGATTCAAAACTCCTAAGTGATGATCACAGTAACCTTAGGTATTTCTTAATTCTCCATAATAAATATAGCATCTGAGTCTAATTTCTTCTGGGAGATTTATTAACTTTTAAGATAGCATGTGTCACTTACATAATCTAACAATGCATTTTGCATACTAAAATGATGAAACATTCTTAATGAATTTAAATAGCTACTTTATCAGAAACAGGAGTCATAGGTTGAATTTTTATGTGAGTAGTAGAGCTAAGAATATTTGTAAAACAGCTCTCCGTGATGGG